>NC_090646.1:143427391-143749891 GCF_040937935.1 Hyperolius riggenbachi | reverse complement strand
TCCAATATAATCATAAATATTTCTGCTGTAATGAAGTATATTTCAGTCAGCCTAGCTCCTTTCTTGCACATTGCAGAGAAAAAGGAAGCTTGCTATCTCCCCTCCCACATTTCTGTTCCTCACTAATTGGCAGTTCAGTGTGACATGAGGCTGAGAAGGGAAATACATCCACCCCTCTACAGAAGCTGCTGAAATACAATCTATGCTGTAATCTCATGTTTACAAAGCAAGCTAGATACAACAGTGCATTTTCTAGGAGAAAAAAATGTGTAAGGGAGGAAATGACATCGGGATTAGCTTCAGTCAGAGGCAGTAAAGATGAAAACATGGAACAGTTTTCTCCTTATTTACTATATAAAATTCACTGAATTCAAAACTTGGACAGTATAATACATGTGTTATGTAAGTAGAACAAGTATTTATCTACACGTATATGTGTTTTTATTTTCCTGGGATAGTGTTGCTGTCTCTGCTGCTTTGGCTTTGCAAGTGTGTTCTGCATATTTATTTATTTAGTATTTTACTAACATCTTCCACAGCACTTTATCAAGTATATAGTCTTGTCACCAACTGTCCTTTAGAGGGACTCACAGTCTAATTTCTACCACTGTGATATGTCCATTATAGCCTAAGGCTGTTTTAGGGTGATGCTAATTGACTTATGTGTATGTGTTTGGAGTATGGGTAGAAACTAGAGGAGACCCACACAAAGACGGGGAGAGCACAACTGCTCAATGCAGATGGTGTCCTAACCCAGATTTGCGGGGACCCAGCACTGCAAGGCAAAAATGCTATCCACTACTCCACTACACCATCCATGATAGTTGCAAAGGGATGGCTGTCTCTAAGACCCAGGAACTCTGTGCAATAAACATGGTGCCTGATCCTATGCACTTTTCCCCCTAAGTTTTCTCCTAGGTAATATTTCACACTTTATCAATAAAATGCCTTCTTAGGCCCCGTTCACACTTGCGTTTTGGCAAGTAAACGGACCGGATCCTGATCGGATCCTGATTGTATAAGGACCTGATCCTGATCAGAACCGTATGGTTCCGATCCGATCCGGATCCGGTCCATTTGTATCAGGCATGCATCAGGCTGCCATCCGGATCCGTGGGCAAAAAATAGTGAAATTTAAATAAAAAAATGTTGGGGTCAGCAGAAGGTGCACCTGGTGCACCTGTAGAATCAGGTTCCTCCGCTGTAGGTCTCACCTCCACCTCCGACATTCTGTCAAACAGCTCCAGCACGTCTGTCACTGCTGCTCCACTCCAGACATGCTTGGCCCATGTGTCCCCATCCGAAATGGCCGCTTGGATACGCATAGGAAGTGGGGTAGAACGTCAGGTTTTTGTAGGCAGTGTGTTCTGTGCCTTCCGTTCCCCATTGGTTTCTGTGTTCCGGATGGTGCTGTCAGGCTCAGGTCCGGCTCCAGCCCGGGTGCGTGGGCCAGAGATCCGGACCCAAAAAATAGCGCATGTTGGAAAAGTGTCCGGAGTCCGAATCCGGTCCGGCTCCGTACTGTACGGACTTTGCACTGCTATGCGGAACGTACGTTCTGTTTGTACAGTATACGGTCCGGATCAGATCAGGAAAATCCGGACAGGGAACGCTAATGTGAACCGGGCCTAAGCTAACAGCAAGCAAGAAAATACTCAGAATAATTTTGACAGTACTTTTTCAAATTCTTTTTGGTACTTTTTCAATTGCAGGATGCTGAAATGTTATTTTAAACAGAAGATAAAAATGATCTCCTAGGAGAAAACTCAGGCGAAAAACTGAATTTGTTCAGACCCATGGTCTCAAACAACTCGTAACCTGGGCACTGGTGGTTCCAAGGCAGATGCAACACTTTAGTATTTGTTACCGTTTTGTGTCACGCTGTTTCTTATATTTATTCTGATATTTACTTTGCAACTTTCTTTTCATTTGTCTGTAAAATATTTATACACTGTTTCTCATTTTATTAAAATGCAATAAAAAAATCATTAAGTTGAATTTCACAATGCTGCAAAACAGAAACTCTTACTGTGCATATAACTTTGTGCCATTTTTGTGTAAATGTAACATTTTGAAGGTCAGATTTGCCAACCTTTGCTGCAGAGGTTCCCTAAAAACAGGTGGTCACCGCTACCTTTATCGAACATCCTTTGATGAATTGAAGCCTTTGTGTCTAAAAAGGATTAATTTGCCTAGCTAACTTTGCCCAGTGACTTCTCTCCTTAGCTTGCTGGTATTTAGATTCTTGATGGAAAATTTCTGTATGAGTGGAGCATTTGATAAAAGGCCGGAGCCCTAAACATCATGCCAGTGTTTTCTGTATATTCTGCTGCAAAATGTCAATAAAAAAGTTCTATCCCCTAAATGCAGTTGAACCCAGGTTCTGGTGTTTTCCTGTGGAGCTTTGGCATTTGGTGGATAGGCCTGCTACACTTGGAGTTTCCCCTCTGAAGTTTAAAGGGACTCCGAGCAGTGCAGAAACTATGGAAAGATGCATATCATTTTAAAGCTCTCTTTCTCCTCTTTCCAATGATATATAAACCACCGCCTTATGCCTTTTAGTTTTCGCTATTTTCGCGATTGAAATTGCCGCGGCCGCGATTTCAATCACAAAAATAAAGAAAACTAAAAGGCGTAGAGCGACGATTTAGGTGTCGCCAGAAAGAGGAGAAAGAGAGCTTTAAAATGATATCCATCTTACCATAGTTACTTGTATTACACAGGACGACAC
The DNA here is from genome assembly GCF_040937935.1 of Hyperolius riggenbachi. NCBI lineage: Eukaryota > Metazoa > Chordata > Amphibia > Anura > Hyperoliidae > Hyperolius > Hyperolius riggenbachi. Next base: position 143,747,160 of record NC_090646.1, on the reverse strand, counting down.
TTTCCCCAGTGTCAGCAGCTCCATTTAGCAGAAAAAGTCGGCCTGTGTAATACAATGTAACTATGGAAAGATGGATATCATTTTAAAGCTCTCTTTCTCCTCTTTCTGGTGACACCTAAATCGTTGCCCTACGCCTTTTAGTTTTCTTTATTTTCGCGATTGAAATCACGGCCGTGGCAATTTCAATCGCGAAAATAGCGAAAACTAAAAGGAGTAGGGCAGCGGTTTATATATCATTGGAAAGAGGAGAAAGAGAGCTTTAAAATGATATGCATCTTTCCATAGTTTCTGCACTGCTCGGATTCCCTTTAAAATATTGTATGGTCTTCTGAATTTTTAGTTTTTGCCGGGAGGACACTTGTCAAACCAACGTTTTGTCTTACAGTATTGAGGAGGTGTAAAATGCATTGACTTGATCATTTTAAAACATTCATGTGATTGCTTTAGATTATTTATTAATTATTTTAAAATCAAAAGTTTAAGATTTCATTAAACTCAATGCATGTGTATTCTATTCATCTAAAAGCCAAAACTCCAACCTCTCCTGACCTGATCCTGCCTTGACCTTCCCAAATCTGCACCTGCTTATTATATACCTAAAGTATATATACTGTATGTTTCATACCCAATGATCAGGCCCTAATGCTGGGCATAGACGGCTCAATTTTTCTGCTCGATTCTCCCGCTCGATCGACTCCCTGCTAGATTCCGCAGGCGATTCTCTTCAGCGCATTTTTCTTATCTTTTTGCATTGCCCTCAATGCGGAATCGAAACAATTGGGTGGGAGATCGGATGTGTTGGAAATTATCTATCGAGCTATCTAAATGGCTCAGAATCGAGCCATGTATTCCCAGCATTATATAACCTATCTCAGTAGCTCCTTAGATTTAGAGATAACAAGGCACCTACAGAGTGAATCATATAAAAAAAGGCATTAAAAGGGGCGTGTCTATTTCTTCAATGTATTTTAACTGCTATAAACGTTTTCATGGTTTGGCTGCGGTAACTTGGGCACAGTATTCAAACAAAGAAAACCATATTGTGATATTGGCAAATTTTGTGGTGGGGTAGTCGGTTGGGTTAGGTATCGGTAAAGGGACACTCGTGTGAAAAAAGGGTATCATTAGGTGTTAGTAAAATATGGGTAACAATCACTGATATTTTCCTGTTGGAATTAGGCCGTGACAATTTACTGATATTCCATGGAATTAGGTGTTAGGGTTAGGCATAGGAAAGGGGTTTAGGTGGAGGTAGGAGGGCTATGGTTAGACATAGGTGTAGGCATACGTGGATATTCGCTACCCGTCAATTTGGTGCAGGGTGAGCCGAATGACGGCAGAAATTCTGGCCAGCGTTAATTACTATTCGCCCTTTAGAGTCATAGCAACTCAGAGGTAGAAGTAATTCCCGGTCTGGCAATTACCGATCTGCCATCATTTCTGCCTATGCGTCAATACAGCCTACGCACCCAAATTACACTGCTGCGCTGCGATAGACATAATAACATTATGTCAATGGTGGCGTACAGGTCTAGCACAGCTTGGGGAAGAGTGGGCACCACAGTTACCTGCAGGTGTGTGTGTGTGTGTGGGGGGGGGGGGGGGAGGAGTGTTAGGCATAGGTAGGGGAGGTTAGGATTAGGCAGAGGAAGGGGGGGGGGTAGGCGTAGGTGGGGGGAGTTAGGGTTAGGCAGAGGAATTGGGGTTAGGCGTAGGTAGGTGTAGTTAGAGGCGGTTAGGCATAGGTAAGGTAGGGCTCATGTGAGAGTTAGGTTAGCATCAATCATAGTCATCTGGAAAATTTAACAATATTGTATTAGAAGGAAAAGTAGAGAATCGTTACATTTACAAATATTCTACTAAATGGTAAACCCTGCCCTTTTTCACTCATGGCTTTTTCAAATTTACACCTATAGAGAGCTCTGTTGATATTAGCTCTTAGCTGCACTCATTGTAAACAAGATGTCAAACACTGTGTAAGACACTGAATCAAAGGATGATGTCTTCCAGTGGCTGCTGGAGGGGCTATGTGGCACAAAACCTTCCTTTTGTTGATAGTCTATATCTGCAACTATAGAACTTTGCACCTGGATACCAAATAACAATTACCGCCGGGGGAGGACTCAAGTGGCACTTATTGGTAAATATGTATATGTATAATGTTCATTTCAAACTCTAAATTAATCTTGATGAGACTCTAATGCAAGAATATAATGTTACTTCTAGTTTCCATGCTGTAAGATTGACGGCAAAGCATCTTTAGAACACTAGCCCAGAAAACAATCTGTATTTGGTATTAGTGATGTTAAAAAAGCCATTATTACCATAAACTGCATTTACAAGAACATTGTCCAGTGATTTGTTCACATGGGAGGCGTCTTGGATGTGGACAGAATGACAGGTGCCATCTAATCTCTCTCTGTCAGTGGAGCTGCCTGTACTGAACGCCTCACTACTCCCAGCATAGAGCAGCTTACACCTCCAGGGATCGCATGTAATAACGCTATCCGTGGTGTCATGTTAGTTTCAAAGGAAATGCTGGGATTTTGCTAGACTGCTGCTTGTGTTTAGACATAATGTCTATCAGTTTCTTGTACTTTTACATTTCCTGTTGAAGAACCCATAAATTACAAACACTAATTGGCTGTAAAAGGGCTATTAACCCCATTTACAGAAATACATTATACGGCAATATATCATGCAGTAATAGTATTAGAATATAAATGGGCCAAGAGTTTAAGAGAAGTAAATAGATAAAACAATAGTTTCAGGTCGATATGCAATTCATTTTTTCCCCTATATTTTCTCCTGGGAGATAATTTTTCAACTTCTTTTTAAAATAACTTTTGAACATTTTACAGTTAAAAAGATCCAAAAGGTACATGAAAAGGTACTATTAAAATTATTTTCAGTGTTTTCTCACTTGCTGGTAATTAAAAGGGACCCTGAGCATTTGTTAAAAATGAAATATTGACTTACCTGGGGCTTCCCTCAGCCCACCGTAGGCCACAAGGTCCCCCGGCGTCCTCCTGGCTCCTCTCCCGGTCCCGGCTGGCGGGTCAATTATCAGATGACTTTGTTCCCAAAGTGGTCAGGCCTGCTTCCTGCTTCCTCAATTAGCATCCTCACACTGGCCGGCTACGCGTCATCACGCTGGGTGTCGTGAGAGTCCTGCACAATTCAATATTAGAGAACCGCGCATGCGCAGAACTCTCACGCTGGCCGGTGTGATGGCTCATAGCCGGCTGGCGTGAGGACGCTAATTGAGAAAGCGGGAAGCAGGCCTGATGACTTTAGGCCGAAGTTGTCTGATAACCAGGAGGACACCGGGGGACCTTGCAGCCTACGGTGGGCTGGAGGAAGCCCCAAGTAAGTCAATATTTAATTTTTAAGATGAGCTCAGGGTCTCTTTAAAAGGCATTATGGGCCATATGCAATTCACTTTTTCATCTGACTTTTCTCCCCCAGGAGATAATTTTTAATCTTTGATTTAAAATAACTTTTCAGCACTTTTCAACTAAAAAAGTACCAAAAAGTAGGTGAAATAGTACTATCAAAATTATCTTGAGTATTTTCTTGCTTTCTGGTTGCTTAAAAGGCATTTTATTGACACGTTTAAAAATATCACCTAGGAGGTGATATTTCACTCAGGTGAAAAAGTGAATTGCATATGGCCCTATATGTCCAATGTGTAAAAATATCACCTAGGAGAAAACTCAGGAGAAAAAGTGAATTTCATATGGTCCTCAGTGTATTTCAGCACATGCCCTGATTCACTTAACTTTTCTTGCTTTATCCATTTCACATTTTCTCCATGAAGTAAATTTGCAATGCAATAGCAAGTAAAAAAGAACCCAAAAAGGAATTGTCAGTGATTTACTGACAAAATTAGGTAAAAATTACTGGTAAGTAAAAAATTTTACTAGATATTTTTACAAGAATAGCAATCTGAGTAGAGATGATCTTGATGTGTGTTTGGTGCAGCTCTATGGGAACAGTGACTGGCAGAGTCTGTAGATATAAACAGACAGAAGAGTGCACTCTGTAAAAGGTGTCACTGTACCAGGGCCATCCAGTCGTGGAAAGGTCTCACCTAGCATGTGTAGCAGGAGAGTCTGTATGGGAGTTCCAACATTCAGGCTTTGTCCCTCCTGTGCCAGGGACTGAAAGTCTTGAAGGCTGCTGCGCTGTCCTCCTCCCTTCTTTAGTGATGGTAGTTAGCTTGCAAGCTGGCTCTGATGCGATCCAAATTCCAAAGACAAATTGTGGGGCTTTAAATGAACAATATAGTCTTTAATTCTTCTTGGTACATAATTCTTTCAGATTACATTATCTTTTCACTATTCATGGATGCATGCCTGCGTCCATGTTATCGGCGGTGAGGGTTCATTTTAGTCTTTCATCAGATTGCGGACTGGTATCTTTGAGGGTCCATATTGGATGTATATGTATACTGTGTGCCTCTGAGGAAGCGGCGGTTAGCCGTAAAACACATGTCAGGCAGTCCCTTTGCGATTTGAGTATCCGAATTTGAGTCCATATGTCTGTCCTGTAATCTGAAAGAATTATGTACTAAGAAGAATTAAGGACTATATTGTTCATTTAAAGCCCCACAATTTGTCTTTGGAATATGTATAGTTACTTTGGGGTGGAACATTATTACCAGTTTTTTATTGTTATTTGCATTGCTTCTGGCTCTGATGTGAGCCATTGTGCTGGGCAACGGCACTTAGCCGGAGTGATCCACGGACAGTGTGCAGGTGACTGGACAAGGACACGCCGTGTGTATAGAGTATACTTTATCGCAATGCTTTTCTCAGGAGACTCACCCCTATTTCTTGAGGCAAAAAAAAAATGCCATTTTTATGTAAATTTCTGCCAGGCATATGGTGAAAATAAAAGCTGCTGATACTATAGTGTTCATTGTATGCAAAACATTTCCCAATAAATAGCATATGTATGTAAGTGTATAGCTATGGGGGGTCTTTAGATGTAGGCATGCCTCTGAGTGCCCACTGGCTTGACAGCAAAGCCACCAATTGGTGATTAAAGTTAAATTAATAATAATTGCCGTATTTTTCGGACCATAAGATGCTCCAGACCATAAGACGCACCTAGGTTTAGAAGACAAAAACCAGGAAAAAAAACAAAAAACAAAGCCTGGTGCATCCATGGTGAGGGGCATCTTGTGGAGCATCACCCTGCCCATCCCCAAACTTTCTCTATCTCCTAATCTACATTAAGCAGCTAAAGTAACCCCTGCGGCTACTCCAGCTAAAGCATCTCCCACTGCCCCCACTATCTACACTAACCCCACATTCACTGCAGCCTCAGCCCATTCCAGCCTCACCAGCCGCCCCCACTCACTGCATCTCCAGCCCATCCTACCCTTGCCAACAGCCATTCATCTGTCTCCTCTCCCCATACACTATTACCCCCTATACAGCAGCACTACCTCCATCTACCTGGTACCCACCATAAACCAGAAGCCTAAACATCCCCTGCTCCACTCCTGATCATTCCATTACAAAGCATCATCTCCCTCCATCACACAGTGTTTTATTTCTGAACCCAGGCCCCCACATATGCCACTACCTCTCTTCTCACACAGTGCCTCCCCTCCCCCACATACTATAAGGAACCACACACACCGGCACCATGCATGCATGTATAGGTGGCTCAGTTCAGACCGCAACAGCTTACCCACAGAGAGATAAAAAGCTTACACTTTGCAGAGCTGACCTGGCTCTTCCAGTAGGCTTGGTTTCTCTTCCTGTGGGTCCCTGCCTCCAATGGACACCCGATATGTCAGTGCTCGCATCGATCCCCTCACCTCCCTGCGTCTCTGCTTCACATGCTGCGTGCAGGGAAGTTGTGTTATGTTTGCCCCAGGCTGTAATCGCCGCATGCTGGGAAGGGCTGTATCAGCGCAGAAGCCATTGGGCAGCCGTGATCGGCAGATCTCCGCACGCTGGGAAGGGCTGTATCAGTAAGGACATCGGGTATCCTGCGGTCTCGCATATCAGACGTAGCAGAATCTTCTAACTTCAGCATAGGAGCCATTGAGCAGCCTTGATCAGCAGAATCCCCCGCGCTGAGTCGCCACTAAACAAGTTCCTTCATCCCCGCTCTGCAATTGTAACTTTAATTGCCGTTATTCTATTGGCTGCGATGGTCTCTCCAGTGGGACAAAAGCTGTGTCTGCGGGCCAATCACTGCACTCGCTTGCGCAAGCGAGTGCAGTGATTGGCCCGCAGACACAGCTGTTATCCCGCCGGAGAGACCATCACAGCCAATAGAACGGCAATTAAAGTTACAATTGCAGAGCGGGGATGAAGGAACTTGTTTAGTGGCGACTCAGCGCGGGGGATTCTGCTGATCACGGCTGCTCAATGGCTCCTATGCTGAAGTTAGAAGATTCTGCTACGTCTGATATGCGAGACCGCAGGACACCCGGTGTCCTTACTGATACAGCCCTTCCCAGCGTGCAGCGATCTGCCGATCACGGCTGCCCAATGGCTTCTGCGCTGAGGTTAAAGATTCCCCTACAACTGAGATGCGAGACCGCAGGACACCGCAGCCCATGGTCACATGATGGGAATACCGGGGTAACTAGTGCGCGGCTGTGCAATGCATCTGGAGCTTGTTGGAGAGTGGCGATATGAAGTACAGATCTCTCTCCTGCTCGCACAGCTCTGCTGCTGCCACTTTGGCCGCCTCGCTTATTCCGCACTGCATGACTTTGAGGTCATATTCGGACCATAAGACGCAGTCACTTTTACACCCCACTTTTGGGGAAGAAAAAGTGCGTCTTATGGTCCGAAAAATTCGGTATTTTTTTGTATAGCACTTTCCTCCTGTTAGACTCAAAATGCTTATGAGGCAGCCACTAGAGTGCACTCAGTAGGCAGTAGCAGTGATAGGGAGTCTTTCCCAAGGAACTCCTTACTGAATAGATGCTGGCTTACTGAATAGGAAAAGCTGAGATTTAATTCCAGGTCTCCTACATCAGAGGCAGAGATCTTAACCATTACACTATGCAGCCACCTAACCAAGTTAGCCAGACTATAGAAATCTTTTGTATGCTCTGTATAACTAAGTCGATGTGAGCCTCAGCAAAAACACATTCCATTTCCCCACCATGGCTTCCTATGATCTGCTTACTGGCCAATGCGAATCCTTCTTTTCTCAGTCCCATACAGGCTCAGATGTTTTGGCAACACCAGCCTGCATACGAAAGAAGGGGTTAAAGAAACTTGGGGTGGGGAGGAGGGGCAGTTGTTTATATTTTTAATGAAATGTATTTAAAAAAATAGTAAACAAGAAGCCTAAACTGAAAAAAGACACCATGCTTAGTTGAGTGATATGTCTAATCACCTGGATAAAGCAGGTTAAAAGCTTTGCCCCTTGGACGTTAATAAACGCTTCAGACATCTGATAGCAGGAAATGACTCTGAAAATCAAATCTGTGGCTCTGTAAAACTGCTGGTTTTATTGGCAAGCAGCATTTTTATCACTCAGCCATTTGAAAACAGATCTGCGAGGCAATACCTTTGCTAACTGCATCAGACAGAAATACTTTCTTCTGATTATTGGCTTCTACCGCTATTGCTAGGACTTAAGGCTAGTAATAATGTAACTTCATCAGACGCTGAGTTCCTTATGCTGGGAATACACCTTGAGTTTTTTCGGCAGATACAGTCAGGTCCATAAATATTGGGACAGACACAATTCTAACATGCTGGCTCTATACACAACCACAATGGATTTGAAATGAAACAAACATGATGTGCTCTAACTGCAGACTGTCAGCTTTAATTTAGGGTATTTACATCCAAATCAGGTTACCGGTGTAGGAATTACAACAGTTTGCATATGTGCCTCCCACTTCTTAAAGGGAAGGTTCAGGGAAACGTTTAAAAAAATAAAAATCCAAATCCACTTACCTGGGGCTTCCTCCAGCCCGTGGCAGGCAGGAGGTGCCCTCGCCGCCGCTCCAGAGGCTTCCGGTCGTCTTCGGTGGCCGACCTGGCCAGGCCGGCTGCCAGGTCAGGCTCTTCTGCGCTCCAAGGACGGGCTCTTCTGCGTCCCACGCGGGCGCGCTGACGTCATCGGACGTCCTCCGGGCTCTTCAAACGTGGAGGGCCTTTAACTCTTTTTAGAGGTTTTACGTTTTTTATTTTTTCTAAAAATGATTTTCTTTTTTCTTTTTTTTTAGATCCAAAGCCACTATAGGGGAACCAAAAGAGGCTGAAAAGCCCTCCTACTAAAAAAAAGCAATGCTTAGTGTGCCTTCTTAAAGAGAATCTGTACTCTAAAATTCTTACAATAAAAAGCATACCATTCTATTCATTCTGTTCTCCTGGGCCCCTCTGTGCTATTTCTGCCACTCCCTGCTGCAATCCTGGCTTGTAATTGCCAGTTTTAGGCAGTGTTTACAAACAAAAGACATGGCTGCTAACCAGCTTGTGATAGGCTGAGAGGAGCTCAGTCTGTGACTCACACAGAGCATGCAGGGGGCGTGGAGAGGGTGTGTATAACTTCTATCCTATCACAAGCAGAGCAGCACATTCCTGCCTGAGTGCCCGACAAAGCTGACAAAGGAAAGAAGATTAGATTATATAACAGAGATAATACAGCCACTGTGCAACTACGAAAGACTGCAGTAAGACAGACCACATTAGAACAGGTATAGGAACTTATAGGATAGAAGAACTAAGGCTGAAAATTTTGTTACATAGTCTCTTTAAAACAGAAGGCATTTGGGATAATTTAGATTTAAGTGTGTAACTGTGGTTACCCACAATGCACCACTGCTGAATACGCAACTTATTTCTTTATGATCCTGAAGTCAGGCTTACATCCAGAACAGCTGGTGTATTGCAAGCTCTGTAAAATGTAAAGCTATAGGCATGCTATACACCAGAGGTTCTGGATGTAAGCCTGGCTTCAGGGGCATAAAGAGATAATTTGCATATTCAGTAGTGGTGCATTGCGGGTAACACAGTTACACACTTAATTCTGAATTATCGCAAATACCTTCTATTTTAAGAAGGCAACCTGCACTAAGCTCTGTTTCCAGAGAGAATGGTTTGTTAAAGAGAACCCGAGGTGGGATTTTATTATGCTAGTGGGGCACAGAGGCTGGTTGTGCACACTAACACCAGCCTCCGTTGCCCCATGGTGTGCCTCCATGTCCCCCCTGCGCGCCGCTATACCCCCCGCAGTGCTGGCGACACACAGCGTGTCACCAGCACAATGTTTACCTAAGCGCTGTCTGTCAGCGCCGCTCCCCGGCCTCCTCCGTATCGGCGCTACCCGCCTGTGTCCCTTCGCTCCCGCTGATTGGAGGGAAGTGACGCGGCGGGTAGCGCCGATACGGAGGAGGCGGGGGAGCGGCGCTGACAGACAGCGCTTAGGTAAACATTGTGCTGGTGACGCGCTGCGTGTCGCCAGCACTGCGGGGGGTATAGCGGCGCACAGGGGGTCTTGGAGGCACAGCATGGGGCAACAGAGGCTGGTGTTAGTGTGCACAACCAGCCTCTGTGCCCCACTAGCATAATAAAATCCCACCTCGGGTTCTCTTTAATGTTTAGCATTTGTGTAACAAAAGATTCTGGTAGTTGTATGTGTATGTTCAAAAATAAACAGATACATTTATATTTGGGGGAAAAATGAACATTTAGTGTGCTTTGATTCTTCCTGCCCATGACATTTCATATTTGTTTATGGTTTTAAATTCAGCTGGGGAGAATGTTCTGCCAGTTTTGATGGGACAGCTGTTGGAAGGTTGTAGTTATTTTAATTTCTAGATAGACAATCTTTTGATAATCTTACCTGGATTGTATTTAGCAAGTAATTAAACTACGCACAAGAGGAACTGTAGTGGAAATAAGGTAATGAATGTAATTGCTTTTTTTTTTCCTTACAATATTTATTTTAAAATTATTTAGTCAGTGTTTGCCCACTGTAAACTCTTACCCCACCCTGATTTGCACTCTAAAATTTATCACAGATGGCAACATCTTTAGTCCTGTCAGGTGCAGCTCTGTAGAATGTTAGTTTCTGAGAATTCTGAATGTGGGAAAATATTAGTTGGTCTACTAAAATGCTCTGGGAGGAAAATGTCACGAAGCTAAACAGCCTAGACTAAGCATCACTGGGAAGATGGAGCTACAAACCACTATGCACTGCAGTATGCAGCAATATCTTGATATAGGAATTGTTTCTAATGCGGAAAGCAGGAAAATGACTGTAAAAGTGGGTATACTGAATAATTTACTGCCTTCTACCATATGTCACTACAGTGCCCCTTTAAAGCTTTTGTTTTGCATAGATTTTTGTATTGATATTTATGGGGCGGAAACTGCCAAACTCACTTGGGTTCTTGTCCGCTTTGAGGATTGTGAATATGTTTGCTTATAGCTATTCTTTTTTTTTTTTTTTTTTTTTTTTTTTACAAAAATCCTATGTGGCAGCTTGTTTCAATGCTTTTGTCATGTATAGAAAAAGGTTTGAGTAGATTTTTTTTATAATGTTCAATGCTGAATGTAGACATCTCACCTGGGGGAGGAATCTGATTACCGGCGTGATCTCTGCTTGGGAGAATGGTTTGCTAAGCATTTTTGTTTGAGATAAGCTTAGAACTGGTGAAGTGACTGATTTGAGATACAATATTGAGATCTAAATTTAGGTTATAAGGTTTGCCATGCAAATCACATAAAGTGTTGGCTGTGCTCTGTGGGTGGTGTCATGTCTTTTTAGCTTCTGGGTGTTTAACGTGTTGAAGTCTGTATTTTATACACCTGCTTTTTAGTTCTGACACTTAATATACTTCTGCTGTACTGCTGCGGTAGAATTGATTTATCTGAAGTTTAAGTGCACAAATACGGTATATTGTATTGTATATGAATGGCACATGATCTGACCATTTGCATTCTGTCTTAATTTTTATAGTTTTATTTGTTTGATTTTTGAATTGTTATTTAATAAGTAAGAATTATGGATATATCCCTATTTTTCCCTCTGTGCTGCTAAATGTGTGGCTGCATATTAATTAGGGACACTAAAGTGGCAAGTGCTGCAATTACAGCAAACCTAAAGCAGAAAAAAAACTTATGATTTTTATTTTCAGTTATAATATAGCTTTTTTTTTTTTTTAAAGATTGCATCATTCAGCATATTTGCAGTTTACAAACCACACTCTGTATTTGAATCTATAAAACAGAGCAGCACTAATGACCCTTTGAACTTTCCTGCGGTAAAACCTTATCTCAAGCTGTCTCTCTCTGCTTCATGGCTGCTTAAGTGCTTCAGAAAACAGGACTGTATTCGACCCAAGTTGGGTCGAATAGCTCAGAGAATCTCTTTTGCATAGATAACGACTGAAGTTTTTTTTTTAACTCTTCCTGTACTGGAAAACAATATGAGACTATTTTCTTTGCTACAAATGTTCTATTTCTTTGATGTACTGCACATAAAATTCAAAATCTATTAAGTTTATTTTCGCTTCAGGTTTGTTTTAAATAGGTGAGCACTGTCATGGGGCACTTTATTAAGATGCACTGGAATGCATGCCACTATATTAGGGAGCATTATAATGGAGGGCATGACTTGGGTACAAAAAATGGGATGGGGGCTAAACCAGAAGGTCATTACAATAATAATAGTAAACATAAAAATTAAGGAACACTATCAATACCCAAGTGTTCTAAAATGACAATGTACAAATAATGTCTAAGTAGCTGTGTAAACATTTTCCTACTATTCATGTTAAATATCAGAGGCAAAAGCTTTAATTCATTGTGTGTAGGTTTTAGCTACATTTGGAATGTCTCATTTGCAGAGGTATGAATCTGTATGAATCTTTGCAGTGTGACATACTAAGAACAGTGTATAATTGAAGCAGAGTTATATAAAAACAAAAGCCTGTCAGGTATCAGGTTTCACACATGCAATTACAAATGTTTATGTTGCACATAAGATACATTTCCTCTGCTCTCTGTGAGAGAAAGCTCTGTCTGTCTTTGACTGAGCTCTCTGCACACACAGATTTAACAGATGCACTGTAAGGGAATTCCCCCCTCACCTTATGGCTCATGGCATCAGATTAGAGAAGACTGCTGTCAGAAAAGTGTGAAAGGAAATAGATAACAGTAAACAAAGAGATAAGGATTCAAATGTACTGTATACACCAGTACTTCGCATCAATTCTCAAACATTTCCTATCTCAATTGAAAAAAACATGTTAATCGATAGTGTTCCTTTAACCATGCCCACTTTTAAAATCATGCCTTTTGCAAAAGAAATTCCCTTCTGCCTCCACTAATGTGTAATTTTTATGCCTGTGTTCACTGAGATACTAAAATTATTTGAAGGGTTCCTCCATGGTAAAAGGGTTGAGAAAGGCTGCTTTAGTGTAGGGTGAGAGGTGGTACATTTCCTTGAAGCAATTTTTCCATTGCGAGTAAACCGTGCCTGCTTTATAATGTGGTTCAAGCAAGAACATGTAACAGTTGGGTTTTCTAATAAAACCATAGTATCCAAGTACGTGAAAAACATCTGGTAAATAAGAATTACTTGCACGTTCCTTGCACATTCTTATGGGGAAGAAAAAGGTTAGGTAAGAGGTCAAATTCATCAGAGTCTGTCTAGTGAAGCTTTGCTTGTATGAGATAAATGAGAAACACAGGTCTGTCAATTATCGGGATGTGGCAGTTTTCCACTGTGTGGTCGGTGGTAGCTTGGAGCAGTCTTAAAGAGAATCTGTACCTAAAAAAAGTTAATAAAATAAACATATCTCCCTGTCTGTAGCGCTCTCCTCTCCCCCTCTGCGTAATTTTTGCTGGTCCCCGCCACTATTTTGGCCATAAAATAACACTTTTACAAGGTGTTTTGTACACAACCAATATGGCCGCCAAAGCAGGAAATACGTCGGGCAGAGCATGCCTGCTTTCAGTCAGTGTGCACAAGATGTATAGGTTGCTGTACAGTATGCCAACACATAAAAAAAAAACATCTATACACAAGCAGGCTGTATACAGCCTTCGTTTTGAACAGCAAGAGATTGAATCTCAAGAGGTCATTAGTTTGTTTACCTTTCTCCCAGCATCTCTGATGCACTGCAGAATGACAGGCTGTTTCATCTGAGCCTGCAGACTGGAGCCCTCTGCCTGTGTCAGAAATCAATCACCATGCAAAGCCCAGGCAGCTCCTTCTAAAGCCAGAGGAAGATATCTCACTGGCAAAGATTGAAATCACCTCTCTCCCTGGTCAGCAGCCTCGCAGCCAGAGAGAGCAGAGACTGCAATGTAACTAAAGAAATGTAACTAAACTCACCCAGCAGAGCATAGAGGGGCGTGGAAGGGGAGGCCTGCCTAACAGATGAACAACACTGAAGAGCCAGCCCCTTCCAGAGACAGGACGACAAGTCCGACAGAAGACAGATACGTGGATTTATTACACTGACTCTTCAACTACAAAGGGCTTCAGTAAGCCAGATCACATTACATTAGGTTTAGGAACCAGTAGGATAGAAGAAATACGGCTGAAAATTTTGTTACAGAGTCTCTTTAAGCTTGTGCTGTTTGCTCAGGTAGAGATGTAATGTTCCTAATTTTTGTAAAGTTTGATGACATCTGACAAGGACTTTGTCTCATGCATTGTATAAGTAAAGGCCCATACACATACTAGATCAAACTTGGCCCAGGTGGCTGATAATGCCCACCTCTGGTGAGAATCTAGCTTGTGTACAGAAGCCCCCAACTCCCAATGTGATCCGCCTGGCAGATCACTTCGGGCCAAGAACTTTGTTATCCCTACTCACCCCACTCAGTGATGGCGATGCTATCCCTAAGTTTTAAGGTTTTGCTAAATTAATAGGTTACACAGGAACACTTAATGCCGAGAGCTTCAGTTCAATGCTTGGCTTTCCAGGACCATAAAGTAATGATATCTCCATAATCACTCGCTAAGCAGAAGTGATGTGTTATGGAAGTACTTTCTGGCTCATTTGAAGCTAAATATTTTCAAACACGTGTTTTAGAAGGAAAGAATATGTTTAGTGTTTCTAACATAGCTTAATCTTAAAGTAAACCTGTAATAAAATAAAGTGCCCCTGGGGGGTAGTTACCTCGGTAGGGGGAAGCCTCTGGTTCCTAAAGAGGCCTTGTAACGATCGGTGTAACACAGAGAGGGTCTGATTATTGGTGATCTGCAGTATCACCAAAAATACAGATATATACCTGATTATTGATGATCTGCAGTATCACCGATAATCAGATATATTACTAACCTCTGGACACCTGAGTAATATGAGTGTTTGGTGCAACAGTAATACTTTGAGAACAATATCTGGAGGACAGGTACAAAGGCAGTAAGGAATACTGCACTAGGGAATGAGTACCTTTCAGCAGCCTGAGAATCTCCCGCAGGGAGGAGTCACACTGGGAGAGGAAAGGACCAGAGCATGAGTGACACCAATAGGAGGATGTCACTGACTGATCTGTGAACTATCTCTAAACTGAGGAGATAGTTCTTAAGGTCGGGCAAGCCAGGTTGGCAACACACGGACATACAAAGTACAAAGACAGGAGGCTGATTCGGTAATCCTAAGGCACGCAGGGTTTGGCAACAGAGTATCAGATATAGCGAAGTACCGAATCAGTGAACAGAAGAGTGGTCAGGAAAGCAGTAAGTCATAACAGATAATAAACAATGCCTAGTCTTGGGTGTGAGCTCCGTGATCATCAACACCCTGGAACTAGTCTGCCATATAACAGAATGGTAACACAAGTCTCTAATCTTGGGTGTGAGGTCCTTGATCATCAACACCCTGGAACTAGTCTGAAGTATAACAGAATAGTAACACAAGTCCCTAGTCTTGGGTGTGAGGTCCTTGATCATCAACACCCTGGAACTAATCTGAAGTATAACAGAATGATAACACAAGTCCCTAATCTTGGGTGTGAGGTCCTTGATCATCAACACCCTGGAACTAGTCTGAAGTAAAACAGAATGGTAACACAGATTCTGACAATAAGGTCTGAGTGCTTCCACATAGTGACCGCAACGGCAGACAACCAGCGAATGACCAGCACCCGGTATATACAGTATAGCACAGCGCTCTCCAGCGCCTCCCCTAAGTGCTGGAACAATGGGAACTGGCTGAATCGTCAGCTGACCGGCTTGGTCAGCTGACTCCCTTCTGGCTGTCATAAAAGTTCTGCCTCTCAGCGCGCGCGCGTCCTTCTGAACCTGTGTGGACTATCAGTCCCAGCCACACCAGACATGTGTTGCGTACCACCCGCCGCGCTGGACGCGGAACCAGCCGCACCGCTATCAGGGCATGCGGCTGTTTCTCCGCGTTCAGCCATACTGGCAGATGTAGGCCTACGCGTGCAAACCGGCGCGTTGGATACGGAATCAGCCGCCTTGTTTTGAGCGCACGCGGCGGCTTTTCCGCATTTTCTCACAGTACTTCCCCCCCCTTGAGGAGTGGACTCCGGACAGCTCCCACCCGGTTTCTCAGGATGTAGGGCGTGGAACTCCCTCTTTAATTCATCCGCATGCATGCGGCAATCAGGTACCCATGTTCTTTCCTCAATGCCATAACCCTTCCAGTGAACCAAATACTGTACTGAGTTCCAGTGGCGTACCTAGGGCATTTGGCACCCGGTGCTGGGTATTAAGACACCCTCCCCTAAAAAAAATGGGCATGGCCACAACCTGCGGCGTGCTTCACGGCAAAATGGGCATGGTCATGACCGGATGAGGGCGGAGCTAACTGTAATTTAAAGTATTAGCTAGTATAGTTGCCCCAGTATAGCTAGTATAATTGCCCCCAGTATAGCTAGTAGTTTCCCCCAGTATAGCTGCCCCCAGTGAAGCTAGTATAGTTGCCCCCAGTGAAACTAGTTGCCCCAATGAAGTTAGTATAGTGGCCCCAGTATAGCTAGCTTAGTTGCCCCCAGTATAGCTAGTATAGTTGCCCCCAGTATAGCTGGTATAGCTGCCCCCAGTATAGCTAGTTTAGTTGCCCCCAATATAGCTGGTATAGTTGCCCCCAGTATAGCTGGTATAGTTGCCCCCAGTATAGCTGGTATAGCTGCCCCCCAGTATAGCTAGTTTAGTTGCCCCCAGTATAGCTGGTATACCTGCCCCCCAGTATAGCTAGTTTAGTTGCCCCCAGCATAGCTGGTATAGTTGCCCCCAGTATAGCTGCCCCCCAGTATAGCTAGTATAGCTGCCCCAGTATAGTTGCCCCCAGTATAGCTGCCCCCAGTATAGCTGGTATAGTTGCCCCCAGTATAGCTGGTATAGTTGCCCCCAGTATAACTAGTTTAGTTGCCCCCAGCATAGCTAGTTTAGTTGCCCCCAGTATAGTTGCCCCCAGTATAGCCGCCCCCCAGTATAGCTGGTATAGTTGCCCCCAGTATAGATGCCCCAGGAGGGGGAAGCAGCGCTAGAAGGAGGGACAGTGGCGGCAGCGGTGGGAAGGGGGGAAATATCCCCAGCTCCCTCACCTGGGACCCCTCCTTCTGCCTCTCTCCCCCTCCATAGAGTAGCGGTGGCAACTGCGGGCTCGGCGGCGGGGAGACATGCGCAGAATTACTCACCACGCCACGTTCCAAGCGCCGACAGCGTCATATATCGTCACAGATCTCCGCCTTCAATGCCGCCCACTGTGCTTCCGCTAATCAGGAAGCACAGTGGGTGGCTTTGAAGGTGGAGATCTGTGACGACATGACCCTGCCGGCACTTGGAACGCGGAAGTGGTGAGTAATTCTGTGCATGTCTCCCCGCCGCCGAGCCCGCACTTGCCACCGCTACTCTATGGAGGGGGAGAGAGGCAGAAGTAGCAGTCCCAGGTGAGGGAGGGGGGATATTTCCCCCCTCCCCACCGCTGCCGCCACTGCCCCTCCTTCTAGTGCTGCTTCCCCCCTCCTGCTCTGCTGCTGTGGGGGGTCGTGGCGACACCCCCCTAGCAGTCTGTCACCCGGTGCACCACGCCCCCCTGCGCACTACAGTAGGAACGCCACTGCTGAGTTCTGTACACTTCATACTCAGGTTGGTCATCCACCATCACAGGGGGAGGAGGAGTGGAATCTACATGCACTGCTGGCTTAAGCAGGGATACATGGAATGATCTCACACCCCGCATACTGGCAGGAAGATTAATGTCATAAGTAACATTGTTGATTTTTCTGGTTACTGGGAAAGGACCCACAAATCTGGGTCCTAGCTTGGGTGAAGGCTGTTTTAAAGCCAAATGACGAGTGGACACCCAGACCAAGTCTCCTGGCCGGAACTTCCACTCTATGGAACGTTTTTTGTCAGCTTGTCCTTTCTGACTCTGAAAAGCCTTCTCTAGATTCTTTTTCACAATTCCCCAAATGTTTTTAAATGACTTTTGCCAAGCCTCCAGAGCTGGAAACGGAGTAGAAGCTACTGGCAATGGGGAGAACCTAGGCAAACTTCCTGTTACCACCTGGAATGGAGAGAATCCAGAAGAAGAGCTTTTCAAATTATTGTGTGCAAATTCTGCAAACGGCAAGAACTTGACCCAATCAGTCTGTGCATCCGCAACATAACACCTTAGAAACTGTTCCAGAGATTGATTAATTCTCTCGGTCTGACCATTGGTCTGTGGGTGGTAGCCCGACGAAAACGAAAGTTCCATGCCCAGCTGATGGCAGAATGCCCTCCAAAATTTAGAAACAAATTGGACTCCCCGATCTGACACTATATTTTCCGGAATACCATGTAGCCGGAAGATATGCAGGATGAAGAGATCGGCCAACTCCTGGGCCGAGGGGAGTCCTTTCAGGGGCACGAAATGGGCCATTTTACTGAATCTGTCGACTACCACCCAAATGACCGACATGCCCTCAGACTTCGGGAGTTCGCCCACAAAATCCATGGACAAATGGGTCCATGGTTCATTTGAGGTGGGTAAAGGCTGCAATGTTCCCACAGGTGCCTGACGGGAGGGTTTACTTCTTGCACACACTGCATATTCTCTCACATACTCTTTGCAGTCAGTTGCCAATAAAGGCCACCATGCACACCTAGCAACAAGGTCCTGTGTTCTGGTGGCACCAGGATGTCCAGCATTTTTTGTGGGAGTGGAACATCTGCAATAACTGGAGGCGGAATGGCAACGGTACAAACATGACCCCTTCAGGCTTTCCTTGAGGGACATCCTGCTGGAAGGGACTCAAAGTTTCAGTCCAGTTCCTCCAGGTCTCTGTGGCTGCCAACACCACTTTCTGTGGGAGAATAGTCTCTGGGTCTGAGGGCTGTGCTGTCTCTGGCTCAAAACATCTGGATAAAGCGTCTGCTTTAATGTTTTTACTACCCGGGGTATACGTAATTATAAATCTGAATCTCGAGAAAAACAGTGACCACCGAGCCTGTCGGGGACTCAATCTCTTAGCCCCCTCAATGTATTCCAAATTTTTGTGATCAGTGTAAACTGTAATCGTATGTTCTGCTCCCTCTAGCCAATAACGACATTCTTCAAAGGCCAATTTAATGGCTAGGAGCTCCCTGTTGCCTATATCGTAGTTTTTCTCTGTGGGTGAAAATCTACGAGAGAAATAGGCACACGGGTGTAACCTTCCCTGCAACCCAGAACGCTGAGACAGCACAGCCCCTACCCCAACCTCTGAGGCATCTACCTCCACAATCAAGGGATAGGAGATGTCGACGTGTCTTAAAATGGGTGCAGTACAAAACAATTCCTTCAGGGTGGAGAAAGCAGCAAGAGCTTCGGAAGAGCAGTGGTTAGTATCTGCCCCTTTCTTTGTGAGGCTGGTGAGGGGTGCGATGACTGTGGAGTACCCCTTTATGAACCTTCTATAGTAGTAAGCGAACCCCAAGAATCTCTGGAGAGCCTTCAGTCCCACCGGCTGAGGCCACTCCAGAACAGCAGAGACCTTGGCAGGGTCCATAGAAAGGCCCAAGGTGGAAATTATGTACCCCAGAAAGGTGACAGATGTTACCTCAAAAATGCATTTCTCCAACTTGGCATATAACATGTTTTGTCTTAGCTTGCGCAACACAAACCTGACATGATCTCTATGCTCTGAGAGGTTGGCTGAGAAGATTAGTATATCATCCAAATATACCAGGACAAATTTGCCTAAAACCTCTCTGAACACCTCATTAATGAGCTCCTGAAAGACGGCCGGGGCGTTACACAACCCGAAGGGCATCACCAGGTACTCGTAATGCCCATCGGGTGTGTTAAAGGCCGTCTTCCACTCATCGCCCTCTCTGATCCGTACCAGGTTGTATGCACCCCGCAAATCCAACTTTGAGAAAATCTTAGCATTGGTGACCTGAGTAAATAAATCGTCTATCAAAGGCAATGGATAGCGATTTTTTTTACTGTGATTTTATTCAGGCCCCGATAATCAATGCACGGCCGAAGGCCTCCGTCTTTTTTCTTTACAAAAAAGAAACCTGCTCCAGCAGGCGACCGGGAGGGGCAAATGAACCTTTTAGCTAAGTTTTCACGGATATATTCCTGCATGGCCAACTTTTCGGGCCCAGATAAATTGTAGAGATGACCTCTAGGGGGCATACAACCAGACCGGAGATCAATCGGACAATCGAAAGGGCGGTGTGGAGGAAGTTTATCGTCTGACTTAGGACAAAACACGTCTGCAAACTCAGAATACTGATCTGGCAATCCTTCCACGTGAATCTTGGTCTCACCCAAGGTTACCTTCGCTAAACAATGATGAAAACACTGGGAAGACCAGCTCATTAGCTGACCAGTGGCCCAGTTAATCTGATGTGAGTGAAGTTGTAACCAAGGCATGCCAAGAATGATCGTGGAGGTTGTCATTCGTAACACAAAAAAAAACAAATTTTCTCTATGCAACACCCCGATAGTGACTCCCACTTCTGGAGTCTGTGACAGAGGACTGTTACCCTGCAGAGAGGAATCATCTACTGCAGTAACCTGTATCTGTGGTTTTACCAGGGTGACCGGAATACCCAACTTTTTTGCAAATTCAAAATCCATAAAATTAGCCACTGAGCCCGAGTCAATGAATGCTTCAGTGACTTCAGACCTATCTTCCCACGAAATAGTACAGGGAAGAAGCAAACGTTTATCATCTAGGGGTAAAAATTGCATGCCTAGGCTATTACCCCCGACTACACCTAGGCAGTAGCGTTTCCTGACTTCTTAGGGCAATTCTGCACTCTATGACCCCCCTCTGCACAATAAAGACAGAGATGCTCTGATATTCTGCGTTTCCGCTCCACTTGAGACAACTTTGACCGACCAATCTGCATTGGCTCTGGTGGAGGTGAAGCGGTTGGAAGTGGAGTCACTGGGGGTGCAGCGTGGGACACCATTCTCACATGATTTTTACCCCGGGTCTGTCTCTGATAGCGCAGCCGGCGATCTATCCTGATGGCCGATGAAATGGCCTCATCGATGGACTTAGGTTCCGGCTGACTTAACATAAACTCAGAGACCTCGTCTGACAACCCTGATAAAAAACAATCTAAAAGGGCAAATGTGTCCCACCTGGCCAATACTGACCATCTCCTAAATTCAGCAGCATAATCTTCAACCGGACTCTTGCCTTGACGTAAAAGTTTGAGCTTCCGCTCAGAAGTCGAGGCAATGTCCGGATCGTCGTAAATTATAGCCATAGCTTTAAAAAAATTCCTCTACAGAGGTTAGGGCCTGGTGACTGATGGGAAGGCTATACGCCCAGGTCTGAGAATTGACAGATAACAAGGTTTTAATAAAGGTAACCCTTTGGGCCATAGTTCCTGAAGAATTAGGTCTTAACTCAAAGTATGATAACACTCTACTTCTAAAATTTCGGAAGTCAGATCTGTGACCAGAAAATTTTTCAGGTACAGGCATACGTATGTCTGTGCTAGGAGGAGATCGCACATCCTTCACGGCCGTCTAGAGGGTTTGTATAGATCCAGACAAAGCGTCCATTAACGTCTGGTGGCTGCCCAGCACAATATTGATGTTTTCCACCAAAGTGGTAAGTGTGCCCAGACGGCTGGTGAGTGCGTCCATTTGCATTTGGTCTGCCGTTCTGTAACGATCAGTGTAACACAGAGAGTGTCTGATTATTGGTGATCTGCAGTATCACCAAAAATACAGATATATACCTGATTATTGATGATCTGCAGTATCACCGATAATCAGATATATTACTAACCTCTGGACACCTGAGTAATATGAGTGTTTGGTGCAACAGTAATACTTTGAGAACAATATCTGGAGGACAGGTACAAAGGCAGTAAGGAATACTGCACTAGGGAATGAGTACCTTTCAGCAGCCTGATAATCTGCCGCAGGGAGGAGTCAGACTGGGAGAGGAAAGGACCAGAGCGTGAGTGACACCAATAGGAGGATGTCACTGACTGATCTGTGAACTATCTCTAAACTGAGGAGATAGTTCTCAAGGTCGGGCAAGCCGGGTCGGCAACACACGGACATACAAAGTACAAAGACAGGAGGCTGATTCGGTAATCCTAAGGCACGCAGGGTTTGGCAACAGAGTATCAGATATAGCGAAGTACCGAATCAGTGAACAGAAGAGTGGTCAGGAAAGCAGTAAGTCATAACAGATAATAAACAATGCCTAGTCTTGGGTGTGAGCTCCGTGATCATCAACACCCTGGAACTAGTCTGCCATATAACAGAATGGTAACACAAGTCCCTAATCTTGGGTGTGAGGTCCTTGATCATCAACAACCTGGAACTAGTCTGAAGTATAACAGAATGGTAACACAAGTCCCTAATCTTGGGTGTGAGGTCCTTGATCATCAACACCCTGGAACTAGTCTGAAGTATAACAGAATGATAACACAAGTCCCTAATCTTGGTTGTGAGGTCCTTGATCATCAACACCCTGGAACTAGTCTGAAGTAAAACAGAATGGTAACACAGATTCTGACAATAAGGTCTGAGTGCTTCCACGTAGTGATCGCAACGGCAGACAACCAGCAAAAGACCAGCACCCGGTATATACAGTATAGCACAGCGCTCTCCAGCGCCTCCCCTAAGTGCTGGACCAATGGGAACTGGCTGAATCGTCAGCTGACCGGCTTGGTCAGCTGACTCCCTTCTGGCTGTCATAAAAGTTCTGCCTCTCAGCGCACGCGCGCGCGTCCTTCTGAGCCTGTGTGGACTATCAGTCCCAGCCACACCAGACATGTGTTGCGTACCACCCGCCACGCTGGACGCGGAACCAGCCGCACCGCTATCAGGGCATGCGGCGGTTTCTCCGCGTTCAGCCATACTGGCAGATGTAGGCCTACGCGTGCAAACCGCCGCGTTAGATGCGGAATCAGCCGCCTTGTTCTGAGCACACGCGGCGGCTTTTCCGCGTTTTCTCACAGGCCTCCCCTGTCCGGCTTAGCCGTCTGGATCTAGCGCTGGCTCCCCCAGACACAGAGTGGCAGTAATATTTACAATTGCCACTGCACACATACACAGTAGCGACTCTCCACTAGGGCTCCCGCAGAAATAGCCAAGCCCGTTTGGCTCGCACCTGTGCAGTAGAGTGGACTTAATTGGGCTTGGCTATTTCTGCTGGAGCCCGAGTGGAGAGCCCCTATTGCGACAAGCGGCCAGCTAGAAGATTCTCGGTGGGGGGTCAACGCAGGAAGGGGGACTACTCTTTAGGATCCAGAGACTTCCCCCTACCAAGGTAAGTACCCCCCAGGGGCTCTTTTTTTGTTACAGATTATTTTTAAAGGGACCCTAAGCAGTAGAAATGAATGAAATTGGTACTTACCTGGGGCTTCCTCCAGCCCACCGTAGCCTGCAAGGTCCCACGGTGTCCTCCTGGTTCCTCTCCTGGTCACGCTGCAGACTTAATTACTGGTGACTAACTTACCAACATGTTTTGTAGTGTGGAAAGAAAATTGAGTGCTTAGAGCAAACTTGTTCAAATGTGGTAAAAACATACAAACTTTATGCAGATTTATTCTGGATTTAAGCTTTGTACTACAGTGCTGCAAGGCAAGAGAGCTTTACTTACCTTATCCAGGGGTAAAGGATGCAGAGGAAGAAAAACTTTGGAAATCAATCCAAATATTTTAAAGGTTGAAGTGTAGGGAAAAAACATTTCAGCTTTGGATACAATGCAAAAAGGTTTGAACCTGTTTTTTTTAATCTTACCCAGCCTGAAAATACAAATATTCTTTACAACACAGAGAGTGAGAGAGATACTGAACAGAAGAAAACATTTTCTTTTCATTTTTTCCTAGTAAGAAAGTTGGCAATCTGATGTTTCATAACTTTTAACAATTTGTATCAAAACTTTATTCTACACATAAAAATATAATACAAACACTGGAAGCATCTTCTCTAACAGTGTGGTAAAGGGCAAGGAGCAGTCTCTGCTTAAAAATGAACTGAAGGCAAAATAAAAAATTCACGTTCATCTGAGTGAGAAGTCCAGTGTTTTGGCAAGAGTTGCAAAATGTGTCTGAAAAAGTATCTTAAAGAGAGTCTGAAGCGAGAATAAATCTCGCTTCAGACCTCATAGATAGCAGGGGCACGTGTGCCCCTGCTAAAACGCCATTATCCCGCGGCTTAACGGGGGTCCCTGATCCCCCAAATCCCCTCCGTGCAGCGGGGGAGCGCTTCCGCATTGGGGCAGGGCTAACCGCTGCAGCCCTGCCCCACGCGCGTCTGTTAGCGCGTATCTCCACCTCTTCCCCGCCCCTCTCAGTCTTCCTTCACTGAGAGGGGCGGGGGAGAGGCGGCGATGCGCGTCTGATAGACGCGCTGAGAGGCAGGGCTGCAGCCGTTAGCCCTGCCTCCAGGAAGAGCAAAATTTACGACCAAGTTGGTCGTTGATTTTGCAGGGGGGGGTTGGGGGTGAAGGGACCCCCGTTTAGCCGCGGGATAGCGGCGTTTTAGCAGGGGCACACATGCCCCTGCTAACTATGAGCTCTGAAGCGAGATTTATTCTCGCTTCAGAGTCTCTTTAAAGGGGGATAAAACTCTGACATAACATTCAATAAAAATGTCAGGTGAAGGAGGATCCGCAAACTCCGTGGGATAGTAAAAGCTGGTATTCTTTAGTCAAAAAGCCACATAAAAATGACACAAAACAGCCACAAGAAGGACTAAGGGCTCCTTCACACTATGTGCTGCGCTGTCAGTTTTGATGCAACGCACATAGTGTACGATCCACATGGCAACATGAAAGTCCATAGACTTTCATGTTATCATTCACACTACAGGTGTGCGTTCCCATGCGTTACAATGTAACGTTTCTGGGGACATAAAATCGCACGACGCACACGTTTCCCGATGGGTACGGCTGCCAACGTCTACGCTCTAGCGCTCCCCGACGTGTTCGTGCTTGCGTTGTGTAGTATGGATGAGCCCTAATGCGTATCGGGCTCAAAGTTCGCCCTCATTCATAGTCATGTTACTCCTGAAAAGAGGCAGGAACTTTATAGCCGGGAGGGGGGAGGGAGGCAAACAAAACTTCACGCCCCACCAGCAAAGAACACATCCCTCTTAAAGATACAGATACATCTTATAGTTAACATCCTTAAATAACATTGTAGCTCAATAACATGTATACAAAAGATGTAGCAAAATAATCTAAAATCACCTTTTTGTTAAAAATATGTACAAAACTGTACAAATAGAAAAGGGAAAGGCAAAAATAGATACTGCCTGGCAAAAGAAAAGATAGCAAAAAGATAATACTCTTAGAAGTTTGAGGCTTATGTCCCAACGGGTATTTCAACCCGCAGGGGAGCGAGTACCCATACGATGGATTCAAAAGGCCTCCCGTTTAAGGAGGAGTCTTTGGAGATCTCCACCTCTGAATGGACAGGCCACTCTTTCCACCCCCTGATATTTTAAAGAGGTCATGTTCCCATGTTTTGGGAAATTAACGAGCTGACACATCATTGCACTCCAGCGGTTCTGGAGGTGTGTTTAGCTTCTAAGGGTAGAATGGTTAATTATATATATTCAGCAGTGATGCACTGGGAGACATCTCAAGCTCACTCCAACCTGAATTATCGCTAATTCTTTCTGTTTTAAGAAAGCAAACTTTTGTTTTCCAAATGCAAGTAGAAACCACTTGCATCTCATTGATCATCTCTACTGCTAAATGCTTATTTCTCTCATCTCCTGTTGGCTCAGTGAAGTATAAATGTGCATGACAGCTCAGTCAGAACTGCCACACAATTGAGGAATTCAGCTTTGTCATTGCTGAATTAGAGACTAAAGGCAACTCTCCGCTTTGTGCATACCTGCTATTGGCTGTTTAGAATTGGAGAGGCTGGCCTGAGTTACACTGCTGCATTATATTGCTAAGCATGTCAGGTACTGCAGTTTTCTTGGCAGCCTTTGCTGGCATAGTAGGTGGTGTTTGTTCATTGCTTAATACTTCCCATCGTAGCAGAACAAAAAGCACAATCTAGCAGAAAAGCATGACATCACAGAGTCTCCAGGCCTGCTATACTAAGCTAGATGATCACATGTTTGCATATTATTACTATTCCGAATACTACAGCTTACCTGACAATGGTTATACCATGTGCAGAGCTCTGCGGTCTCCAACGGCTGTCTGCAGATCAGGAGCTGTGATTGGCTCCAATGGAATTAATGGGCATTGGGCAAATGTGCACGCGTCACTATTCATTGCCAGGCATCACACTGTCATGGAGGCTGGACGCTGACTGCTTCCACTATGAAGTGTGATACCCAGAGAACTTTTTTTTCACACATTGGGGTCTATTTACAAAACTTCTCATAAATAACTTATTTATCACCTAATTGACAAAAATAACCTTTCAGCAAATTTACAAGCAAAATAATCACTCAGGGCTTGTTCGCACTATGGGCTTGATTCACTAAACCGTGATAACTCAACTATCACACCTAATCAAAGATATCACACCTTATCAAAGTTTACTTGCCTTATCAGAGTAGCATAGTGAGCGCTATCAACGTGTGCCTGCTAATTGGCAATGGCACTCATCCTGCCCTGAGCCCCTGCAGGTTCTGATAAGGTGTGATAACTTTGATAAGGTGTGATAACTTTGATAAAGTGTGATATTTGAGTTATCACGGTTTAGTGAATCAAGCCCCATGAGCAATGCAGGTTTTTTAAAGCGCTGGCAATTTCAGAAATCGGGCTAAAAACACTTGTGCAATGATTCCTTATGAGAATTTTCACATGTAAGCAGTTTGATTGCGATCCACTTACAAAAGCACTGCCTGTACCATTTTTGGGGTGATTTGGCTATAATGGAAGGTATGGGGAAATTGCAAAGTGCTTGAAAAAGCACTTTGTATAGCGATTACCAGAGCGCTTCTATGAAAAAATACATTGTATTCATTCATTTCCGGGTGAAAGAGTTCACTTCCTGGCTGACGTCAAGTAGTGAAAAAAAAATTGCTCTGCAAAAGCGCTTAGAAAAGCCCTTAAGCTCAACACACACCATACAATTTTGGTTGTACAGATTTACCAAATCTATGTAGTATAAGGGCCAACAGATTGAAAATACCTTGATTGATTGGATAAGCTCTTATACTACATGAAAGTGGTAAGATTGAACAACCAAGATTGTATGGTGTGTGTTGAGCCTTAGAAAGCATATGGAAAGGCGATTTAGAAAATTGCTATAAATTGCTCAGCTCTTGAAATATGTGAACATAGCCTCAAAGTAAGTTGTTCCTGATTAACTTAATTTCAAAATTACTTTTCTTAACTTAATTATATTATATTTTTTTCTCTTTGGGAGTTAGAAAATGTAACATAGATAAGGTGAAAACAGCGGAAAACAGGTGAAAAAGCTTTGTGAATCATGCATGCCCAATGCCAGAGAGGTCAGCCCATGCAGCATTTACTAATGGCCGTACCTTACAAAGAGAGTAGCAAATTCTTCCCTTCCCAGTGCTTCCCGCAAAGGGCTCTTCCTCACCTTACGTGATTAGAAAAACAGGTTCTAACCTTTTTCCATTGTATCCAAAGCTGAGCATTTTTTTCCCTAGACTTCAACCTTTAAAATGTTTGGGATGATTTTCTAAAGTTTTTCTTCCTCTGCATTTTTTTCCCATGAAGCACTCTTGCCTTGCAGCCCTGCAGTACAAGGCTTAAATCTTGTCCCTAAAATGGGAGGTCTGGGTGACTGAGTAGGGTGTATGGTGCTATGTCCCTGAATGTTCTGCAATAAATATTGGACGATATTACTAATACGGGTGAGCGGATTCCTCTTTTCTAAGATTTATGGTGCTATTTGGTCAGTTAATAATAGGAGGGGGGTGGTGACTAGTTAGTCTGCCCCACACAGGTGAATATGTAAAAATATTTGTTGGCAGGTAAGGAGGATGTTTACAGTTGAAGTGTAGTAAACCTAGGGAAACAAACCTAATAAAATAGATTTTTCTTCCATGTTTCTTTCTCTTGATCAACTGCTTGTTGCCAATTCAACTGAGAGCAGGTATGCAAGTGGCATGAAGCAGTGGAAAGTAACTATTAGGGCCCATTTCCACTGTGTACAGGCATGTGCCTTGCAGGACGCTATACTGGCATAGCCGTGATGTGAGTTGTATCCCAATCTCTCTAACCATGACATCCGATGTTTCCCCCGCATGCATGGACAGCAGCCAATTGATTTCAATAAGTTGCATTTCCCTGTCCACATTGGAATGCTGGGAAATGCAGCGAATGTGTGGTAATGGAAATGGGCTGTAAGGATCCTTTTACACTGAGGGCTAGTTCACACTGGGTGATTTTTCAGTGCTTTACTGATCACCGGTGATCAGCAAAGCGCTGCTACTAATGTATCCTTATGGTGGCCACTAATGATCCAATCTTTTTCATCCAATCTTACCATTTCTATCTAATATAAGGGAACTGCCTATAGTATCCAATTAATATATTCCATCAGTTTACTCTTCTACTACATAGATTTGGTAAGATTGGATGAAAAAGATTGGATCATTAGTGGCCACCCTTATGCATACATTCAAACAGCAGTGTTCGCGATTTTGATCAATCAGAAACGTGCTGCTTGCAGCGTTTCGGATTGATTGCGCTGTGATTCGTGTTCTTTTGAATGGGATTCACAAGCGCAAATCACGCTGAATTGTGAGATTTTGCACGCAAATCGCGATCGCAAAGCCAAACGCGATTGCAGGTAAGCAACGCTCTAAGCACCGAGTGTGAACCGGCCCTAAGGGTCGCCTGCTACAGAGGGTACCCCAGAAGACCGGCTTGGAACAGAGCTGCAGCGAGGGACACATAGGCTTCTAGGGGCTGGAGGAAGCCCCAGGTAAGTAAATCTGATATATATTAAATTCTCAGATGTATCCTTTAAGAACATTCCTGTTTTTTTTCTTTAACTTCTTCCCATTGCAGCAAACTAAATTAACATTCCCTCAGTACATTCGTTGTGATGGGAGAACATTAATTTACTGACTGTTAACAATGCCTGCCCATTCCTATCTCAGGAGTCTCACTGCAGCTTGCAGCCGCGGCGCCCGCAGAGTGATCAGACATCATTGCGTGACTGATGAAAGAGAAACTTTGCTTTCAGATCTAAACTTTCCCTGGTCACTTAGACTGTACCCCGCAGCAGGAAGGTGTTAAGCAGACATAAGCTACACAGGCCTTATACATTTGTGATAAAATTTTATTTAAATATCGTATTACATTGACATTGGCTGCAGGAAGCGCAGTTGGATGAGTGACTCAGCTTCCAGTTATTTGAGGTGTGACTGAGAGGAATACTTTAGAATCAGAACACTTGGCAAAATCTCAGCAAATGAAAATGAGGAATTGTTTTAATCCCTTTATGATTATTTTTATTTGCATATACTGTTATCCTTTCAGACTTTCAGGAGTAGTCGGTAAAACAGCACAAATGGCTGTAATACAGTCCATGGTGCAATCAATTCCTTTTGAAGAGGTATCTAGAGATACACAAACAATGACATACAAACTTGTATTATAATAAGAATATACTTGTTTAATTCAGTTCTAAAAGAGACCCCCAGATGCAGCAGCGCCAGCGGATATTCAGTGGGTGTACGCTTGTGTTAGGAGCGAGGCCGTGGTGCTGATGGACAGCCCCACATGGTAAAATCGCCCGTGACAAGGGAGCATCGCTCAGGCTTTCGCCTGAGTAGTGCTCCCTAACGATCGGCCATCGCACGAGTGAAACTGGCAATAGGATTTGCCGGTAATCCTCGTACAATGGCAAGGTGATAAGTAGCTTGTATCTGCAAGCTACTTATCACCTTGAATAGCTTCAGGCCCCATGTGCATAGCCTGGGAGTTATAATTGTTGGGGATTTAAACTTCAGAACTCACATCTCTGCTGTGGTGTAATCATTCTATTTTCAGGGCCGAATTTGTACTTTCCAGTGCCCTAGGCCTGCTGTCATCTACCGCCCCCCCCCCCCCCTCGCCACCACCAAAAAACAGCCAAGAATCAGAGGATGCTCTGTCTGCTCAATAATTCCTGCAATTGGTGCTCCTGCCCGAATGTGCACAGCAGCCAATAGTGTTCTGGGCATGCATACTTGAGAAATGACGCTGATATATGTACTTGTCAAGAATGCATAACACTATACTATAACACTATACTGGCGTTGGTTGCTGTGCACATCTGGGCAGGAGCAGAAAACTTGCGCAAGTCGCAAGTGGCGCTGCTTCTTTGTCCTCTGCGACTGGCTGCAGTCAGAGCCACAAACAGGTGACAGGACAGCTCAATGGCGAGAAACAGAGAACAGGTATGTAGCAAACTTCCTGTCAATACCCACTTTGGATGTTTGGTTGTAATTAGAGCGGACCTGAACTCAGAACTTCCTCTCTGCTTGAAAAGATACACAACAACATAATAACCTTTAAAAAAAAACATTTCTTTGTTACAGCTGATACAAATCCTGCAATAAATCGGCAGTGTCTGCTTCCTGCTTTCATGGAAGCAGACATATTGTTAACATCCTGTGCTTTCAAATGAGCTTAGATGTTGTGGCAGTCAGGGGACATGGGAGAGATCAAATTACAATTTCAGATTAGACAGAGATGAGGGGGAATTAGACAGGCTCTCTAAAAACATACAAGGTGGATTTTTCTCTGTTTTCCTTCTGTCCTGTGCAAGAGTTCAGCTCCACTTTAAAGCATCTGAATGATATTTATTTATATTTGCTGAAAAATCTATGTATCTCTTTTGAATGTTGAAAGTACATATGGTGGTGTGCTCTAACATATTGGCAGTATACAGGAACAAAGTCTTAAGAAGGCTTATTCACAGAAAGATTACTTTTTTTCTTTGAAGCCAATAAATGGTATCATCCTGATTCAAAACTCGCTGCTTTCTCTGATGGTTAAGATGGTACAATGCTTTACTGCTACAGGAAAGGAGAAGGTTGCCAAACCAAACATGCTAGCATTGAGGTAGTAACATCTCAGGTGACAGTGACAGTTTAACTATGAAAGTAAAGCAAACAGCATTTTATTCCTCTCATAGATGGTAGGAACTGAAGGACAGAAAATGAGTCAGGAAAGAGTTAACCGAGACCACTGCTGGCTAGGAAGAAAAAAAACCCTAAAGCCATAAATTTTACTTAAGACTAGAGATAAGAAAGTGTAATTTAGAGCTGCTGGGGTCAGTGTCACAGCTGTAAAGGAGAAAGCGAAGAAATTAGCAGAGTTCACTGATGTCTGTGAATGCCTGCACTAAAACTCAGCAGAACTTAGTTCTATCTGCTTTGTAATGTAAATACCTGGTATTTCTCACATCAACTTGTATGATCATGATAAGAGGAATGGATCATCAGGTGAGGTGACAGCAGATGTTGATTGTCATAACACACCAGGAATTGTGAGAGAAAGACTTGCTGGAATTGGGGAACTCTGGAAATCAGCTATTAGTGCAGAGCAGGGCGCTGGCTGGCTGCTTTGCGGGACAAGAAGAGGTGATTAACTTTGGCATTTGACCTCTTCTCTCTCCAAGTCATGCCGCCCTTCTTATCTTATCCGATTTTATCGCCCTAGGCCATGGCCTTTGTGGCCTTTCCAGAAATCCGGCCCTGCCTATTTTCACCTGAAGAACATCGCAAAAATCAAGCACCTCATCCCCCCAGAAGATCTACCAACCTTTGTTCATGCCTTCATTACATCCCGACTGTACAACTGTAATGCTCTCTACACTGGCCTTCCAAAAAATGTCTTGTACCGCCTACAGCTGATACAGAAAACTGCTGCCAGACTACTAACCAACCAACCCCGTCACTGCCACATAACGCCAGTCCTGCACTCCCTTCACTGGCTTCCTATAAAATGGAGGGAGATCGGCCTCCTGACATTTAAATCACTAAATAATCTGGGCCCTGGATACATGAAAGAAATGTTACAGCTGCATAGCAGTATCTGTAATCTCAGATCCACAGGTTCTAATAATCTAGTCATACCCAGAGTCCACCTGGAAACTTTTGGTCCCAGAGCCTTTGGAACTCCTTACCTCAGAAGATCGGGACAGCACCATCCCTAGACGTGTTTAAATCCAGACTGAAAATCTACCTGTTCAGTTTGGCATTTGCAGAAATATAACTTTTGTTGTGTGAATACTTCATCCTACTACCAACAACTGAATCTGAAGGAGCCTAAGCACTTTGAGTCCTATGGGAGAAAAGCGCTATAGAAATGTTATTGTTATTGTTATTCCTTTGGCGCAATGGTATTCCAGTACGTTACCCCAGGAGTTGAGGTAACTGATGAGAGGTTCTGGAGTGAGCTACCACCCATTTTCTTGCCAGTGCTTGCAGAGACGGGACAAGGTCCTCCAGCACCCAAGGCTGAGACACCAAAGTGCGCCCCTTCATCCCTGCCACCCCAGCTGTCACTCACTGATTGCTATTAGACTAAGAGGTGCCACAGGGCCCACAACCTCCCCAACACCTTAATATCTAGTTATATGGCTTGCAGTCACTGATATGTATCCCCTTTTCTTATTTCTTTCTGCTTCATACACAATTAGGAATGACAGCTGAATGAATTGTGCGCCCCCTCTTACACTGCGCCTTGAGGCTGGAGCCTCTCCAGCCTATGCCTCGGCCCGGCCCTGAGTGCTTGTCACCTATACCTAATTTCCATTGATAATGGTGGTTGTACTTTTCCATATTCACATATACCCAAAGGAGAAATGGGGAGGGGCTAAATCATTGATCAAATGTCCTTAGGGCTTAAAGATTTTGCTAAGAGCCCCGTGGCTTGTAGTTACACCAACGTACAGTTCCACTTTTGCCTTTTGTTTTGCACATTTAAAGCAAACCCTTTAACTTTAAATACAAAAGTTACTACTTACCTAAGTAGTGGGAGTTTCCCACAGCAACCTTGACCCCCCCCCCCCCCCCACTGCTATCTGGGATCCTTTTTTTTTTTTTGTTTGCAGCTGTGTTTCCATCTGTATATAAGCAGGGCCACACTACACAAGCTTGAGTACGGGCCACATCTGGGCAGTAGCATGGAAACCCTAGTGCACGGAGGAAAAAGCCATGCTCAAGCGGCATGGACTGTACTCACGCATGTGTAGTATGTTCACGTTCGTACACAAATGAGTGTGAGCCCTTGTCAAATATGCTTAGAGGGACCTTGTGCTGGAACTGTGGTTCACAGAATGATTGGGGAAGCTTCTGAACTATGTAGAGGCTTTTCTAGATTGATGTAAGTATCGAGCTTTTATCTTTCAGGTTGCTTCAGGAAAAAGTCCCTGAAGTAGACAAATCACTGAGGGTGAGATTTGGGGAGTGAGATGTAAGATCCTTTTCAACCTCAACGCTGTGTTCTCACGTATAATCTTTGTTGTGCTAGCGTACAAATTGAGGGTAATAGAAAGGGATGACTCTGTTTTGCAAAGAAGACTGGTTCACACCACAGTGACGGTTCACACCACAGTGAAGATGGAAAAAAAGTGAAAGTTAGAATGACAGAATAGTTATTTGTGGTTTAATAAATAATAATAATCTAGATTAATTGTTACTTGACTTGTGGAATGGAGAGCACAGTAGGAGCTGCATTTTAATGATTTAAATATGGCCTTCTGGAAGGAAGAAAATACAAAGCTTGTCATGGAATGATCTGCAGTGGTCAAGTAGGTCAAACATCGGAGAGTGGGCTTCAAGATAATTGTTAGTAGTAAAAGAAAATCTGATTAGTTGGAACTTGGAAATAAGGCTTTCAGGTAATTGCACATTCTTGATTCTCTTTTCCCTATAGCTACTGACTATGTATGCTTACATACATTTCCATATATATCCATATATTTACACGTATATAAAACAGGTCAAGCAGAACCACGTGTTTCTGTTTCACTTCTGGAATTGGAATCAAAGAACATATATTTGAGCCCAGCCAACCAATATATTAAAGCAACATTCTATGATTAGTTGTAAACAGAACGTGGAGGAAGTCAAGTGCAGCTTCTGAAATCATAATCTCTGAAAAAAAATTTGATTTTGACTTGGTAACTGAGCTAACATTGACTTGCTTCTGAAACGTGCAGGGCAGTTAGTACGGTAAATAGCTCTCAAAGTGGGAATAAAAATCCCTCTTATTCTAGGTAACCTCTAATACCAGAGGTAGGTGACCTTAAAGAGAGACTGAAGTGAAAATAGATTGTTATTTTTACCTGCTAGTTTGCATAAGGAGTATGAGGAGAAGTGAAATACTACATTCCAGCGGCAAAATGAGGGGTTTATACCCCCCAAATCCCCAGGGGGAAATCGGAGAGCGCCTCCTGAAAGAGGCAGAGGTTAGCGCTGTAGCTCTGCCTCCAGAGGCGTAGCTAGGGTTTCCAGCGCCCGGGGACAAAGACTATTAATGCGCCCTGTAAGGTCAAAAAAGGGGCGTCGGCATGATAATGGGTGGGGCCAAATATACATGACCTTAGCAGTGGTGTAAAAGGTCTGGCAGGGAAGTTTGAGCTCTGCCATAGTGTTTCCCCCCAAAATACATGTAATCTGACAGCATTTCACCAAAAATACATGTAATTTGTCAGAGGTTCCTCCAAAATACAGATATTTGACAATGGTTGCCCCAAAATAGACACAATCTGGCAGCAGTGGTTCCCCCAACATACATATAATCTGGCAGCTGTTCCCCAAAATACACTTAATCTGGCAGCAGCGGTTCCCCAAAAATACAGTTAATCTGGCAGCAGTTTCCCCAAAATAGGTTCCCCCAGTATAGGTAACCAGGTCTATAGGTGTCCCCAGTGGTAGTAACCAGGTAAATAAATAAAAAAAAAACACAGGTCACCGCTGGGCGCCCCTAGGGACCCAGCGCCCGGGGGCACTTGTCCTACCCCGCCCACCCCTAGCTACGCCCCTGTCTGCCTCTACTGAAGTCAATCCCCACTGATCGCCGCCCCTCCTCGCCCCTCTCAATCTTCCATCACAGAGAGGGGCGGGGAGAGGCGGCAATCCACACGGAGATTGACTTCATTAGAGGCAGAGCTGCGGCACAAAGCTCTGCCTCCCCGGGATTTGGGGGGTATAAACCCCTCGTTTTGCTGCTGGAATGCGTCGTCTCACTTCTCCTCATACTCCTTATGCAAACTAGCAGGTAAAAATAACAATTTATTTTCACTTCAGAGACTCTTTAAAGTGGAAGCACTATTAACATTTATTTCCATTGCTTCTCTATTGCTATTTATCATTATGGTTGTATGCAACTCAATTTAAACTCTTATTTTTAATTGCTTATAATAAGGCAACTTTCCCTTTGTTTATGTATTTAGCCACTCCCCCATGACATGCTGCCGAGGCAAGGCACCAGGTGCAGTGCTAGTCATGCTGGTCAGTCACTTCCGGCGGAAGTGTACGGTCGCTCGGAGCTGGACGGACCCGCGCCCACTCACCCCCCCCGCAGTCTGATGAAGATTATAAGGAGCGAGGTTTGGCGGCAGCAAATTACAGAGGTGCCAAACCCGCTCCCTGACATTTTGAAGTAAGCAATTCCTTTAAACAAACAGATGGCCTTTAGGCCACTATAAAGCTCTGGAGGGACCCATATACTGGGCACAAGTTTACAAGCCGGTCATAGTTTTACTATGATAATAAGGATAAGATGCTTAAGATATAATCGCTAACAATTTTGCCACTACATAGCGTATCAATTAAATCATAGTGTGATGCACTATGTGGATGCTATAGTGTTTAACTATGTTTTTATGGTATATACAGTAAAAGGGTGCTTACATAGTGGGGTCGGTTTGAGATACTGTACAACAGAGTTTGATAGTTCTATGAAGAGTTCAATTGCAATTTGTGTCAGTGAAGGAAATAGATCATGGGGACAAACACCCCATCAAATTGTCACAGCAGATGTGATGTGATGTTGTACCGTGTTATCCTATGGAAGTGGACCATCTTTTATAGATTGTGTATGTATGTCTCCATTCGTTTTTATTTTCTATTTTTATCTTTGCTTTTGTTTTTGTTTCAGTTGCTCCGAGTTTTATGTGCCTGAGGAAGCGGGCGTTAGACCCGTGAAACGTGTTGCTAGTTGTTTTTTGTGGAGTAAGGATAAAGCTGTTTCCTTTTATGTGAATCAGTGCGATTTGTCATCATTGGGGAGGTGGATCATCCAGCACCCCCCATTTGTTACATTGTATTTATAGTGTTATAGAGATTAAATCAAGCGGCAAAAACGATTGAGAGCAGAAACGCACGGCAGAAACGTACTGTGTATTCCCAGCATTAGTCCTTGGCGCATTAACAGCCTGTCTGGTCAAGCTGTGATCCACAGATCTGAAATTTCTGCTCAGACTGATGATGATATCTCTGCCTTCCAACTATCCCTTCTATCTTCTGTATCTCTTGATAGAATTTTTAGCACAGCAGGGATGTAATTCTTCATTATCGTTACTTAGATCTTGGATGACTTGCTATGCTCATATCTTTCCTTGTATTAAAACATGTAATATTACATTAAAAACAATGCTATTTTCAAGTTATGGTGTTGTTATTTTGTAGCCTATTGTGTGAAATGTTAACAGAATCAAGTTTCTTTAACTACTCTGTAGCATTCTCTGTGGAATTTTGGGCTGATGCTATATAAAGAAACTTTGTCACTTTCTCTCTTCCAGAAAAAAAACATCCAGTCAGATTCAGGAAAGTGTTTAAATACTCCTGACTGCTGGATATCGGAAGTGAGAAGAGACAGTGTGAATATTTGTCTATTTATGGCATTAGACCCACCGAATCGTAAAATACCTTCAAACCAACAGAAGTTCTGTGCAAACTGCATTAAAACTTTATGAACACGTTTGTAGATTATATCATTTGCTATTATTGGTGGCTGAGCATGTTTTAATAAAAATAACGCATTTGATGATGTTTCAGGTATTGTAAATGCTTTGACAGCATGTGAACCGAGGATGTTTAAGCTTGGTGATTTCACTAGCTCACACGTAGCTTAGTTGTTAATACGATAAATACTCTCGTGCAGTGTGAATTCAGGAAGGCATTTGTTAAAGTATTAACAATTCCTGCTGAATTACAAACACCATAAAATGATACATTCTAAATTAGAATTTTAAACTTTCTTAAATTCCTTGGTTGATTTCAAATGAGTTATTAGGTTCTGGAGAGCTGGAGTTTGCTGTTAATGTGTGGGGACATTAGATTGTGATGAACGGCGTTACCTGTTGTTCATGTAGAGCTGAATACATTCTAATCTGTATCCTATAGAGTATAGACGACAGGTGTCAAACACGAGGCCCGTGGGCCAAATCCGGCCCTCCACTCCATTTAATGTGGCCCTCAGCAGGAAGACCACCTTTCCACTCCAACCCCATCCACCGGCTTGGGCATCCCACAATATACATGTCACGTCCATCTGCTGTGAACAGATGTGTGGAATGCAGCCCAGGTTGCTGCTCTCTATTTCCTCCTATTTTTTTTACTGAAGATGACAACACGCTGCCTGTCCACCCAGGAGTTGAGGGGCTACATTCAGGTATTGCACCTAATGTCTTTAGGGTGCCCCTGGAGACACCTCTGGTAAATTTTAATAAACAGTGTGGCCTGCAACTAAGACTTTGCTTCAGAATTTGGCCCCTTATGTGATTGAGTTTGACACCCCCTGCTATAGACACATACCTACTGTGCCTTAAAATGAGATGAAACATAAAAAAATGTCATACATACCTGGGGCTTCCTCCAGCCCCCACTGGCCTGATTGCATCTTCTGTACCGTCCTCCGCCTCCTGGATTTTCGGTACAGGGTCCCGGTATCTTTGGCCAGTTGGGGCAAGTTGGCGCATGCGCAGTAAGCCCCGGCTGGCCAAGATACCGGGACCCGGTACTGAATATTCCCTAGGTGGAGGACGGCGCTGAGGGAGCAATCAGGCCGGAGGGGGTATAGGAGAATTTATAGCCACCTGGGGTTTCCTCCAGCCTCATGTGCTCGGTGGGCTTCCTCCTGAATGGCTCCATTCATCTTTAATCTTCCCCGTTAGAAAATCTTCAGTTGCACCAGCCAGGTTGCGCTGCTGCATATGTGCCCCCATCGTGTTCCCGTCACCAGGAGCGTACTGCACCTGTGCAGATTATACAATGCTCCCAGTGACAGTAGCCCAACTAGCGTGACTGAAGCCTTTCTAATGGGGAAGATTTAGGATGAACAGAGCTGCCCAGGAGATTGGGAGGGGGCCCACCGAGTGCATGGGGTTGGTCCTAAAAAACCCTAAAGAAATAATGCTTGAAATGTCGGATGATCAAAGCATAGCTATACAGGCAGTGACATTTCATACCTTCTAGGTCTAAGGTAGTTTATTAATGACCATATAATATACCTTTACCTTTAATTTAGTCAGCATTGATGTTGGTGGGTCTGAGCAACTACCACACTTTTCACTTAAAAATGAGCTTTTCTGTATATAGCTTAATGAACTGGCATCTTTACTGCTAGCATGGTGAATTACTGTAGATTTTTTCCTCTGGGAAGGGAGCAGGAACATTGTATGATCTCCCAGAGTTCCCTTGGAGAGAAGTCTACATGACTCCATAGCCTAGGCTAAACATCATGGGGAAGGCGATGTTACATCAATATACTGAGCTGTACATGTATAAAGGGTGTTTGTGAGGCTAAAACCAGGATAGTTGAGGTAAAAATAGGTATCCTGACTAATTTATTCTATTCTGCTATATTTACATTACAATTTCTCTTCGGGTTACAAAGCTTGGACAGAATGCTGTTGTGCTATACATACATACAAGTGATAAATGGATAAACCAAATAACATAATACAAGTTGACGTATGTGCGTTGGTCTTCTTCTTGTATTTTGGAGTACTTACATCTGCACTGACTGAGTGGACCCATAGAAGAAAACAGTAATAGAAACAACTGCAATTTCTCAAGTGTGCTTGCCATATTATACATTATACTGTAGTCTTTTTCAATTTAAGAATACATCAGGGAATTCTAAAAAAATAAAATAAAATAAAATTTACTTATCTGCCTGGGGCTTCCTCCAGTCACTGGAAGTATCGAAAGTCGGTTTCACCGTCGCTCACCGCCATGGCAGGGAGCAATCAGCGCATGCACAGATGTACTGCGCATGTGCAGGGGTCCCCTCCATAGCTGCTGACTAACCTAGCCACATCGGGGCCTCTGCACATGCGCAGTACTTTTGCACCTGCGCAGAATACTCCCGACCATGTTGGTGAGCGACGGTTAAATCGGCTGGGTGTAGAGTTGTGGCGTGGGACACATAGGGCTCGATTTATAAAGCGGTGCTAACCTAGTTAGCATGCGTAAAGGCTTTAGGCGTGCTCACTAGGGTGCTAAGTAGTTAGCACCAACAGAGCTTCAAGAAATCGCATGAAAACTTTTGCGCGCAAGACTTTAAACGCGTAATACTTTATGCGCGTAAAACTTTAGGCGCGCAAAGTTTCACGCTGCACAGTGCGCGCGAAACATGCCTAATACGTGTATTTAGTGCGCAAACGGTGCGACGTTTCACACGTATTACGAAATTTTGCATGTGTACAGTCTTACACGCAAACAGTCTTGCGCGCAAAACTTTGCGTATGATGCGTTTCACGTGCAAATTAGCGCTCGAAAAGCTCTTTTAGGAGTGCTAAGGGGCTTTTCACAGGCGTGCTAACACTTAGCACCCTTTTGTGAATCAAGCCCATAGGCTTCCAGGGGCTAGAGGAAGCCCCAAGTAAGTAAATCACATTTTTTTAGAATTCCTAGATGTATCCTTTAAGTCAGCTTTAGTCATCTTTCAAAGATGTGGTAGGTACAATTGTGTAAATCTTTTCTGAGGAAATTCACCTATTTTCAGACTGCTAATCTATCTTATATCTTTGTATCATTCTTCTCGGGAAGTGAGAGGATTTTCTCAGTGAGCAGCACAACAGTAAAATTGTTACAACACTTGTTTAACCCTATGAGATTCACAGCTAAAACATACCTTTTATCCTTACTTAAAAATAAAAAAATATTAGACGGCATTGCTTGTAAAAATTGATTGAACATAACAGGACCAATATATACTGCAATCTTTTAACTCCTTGCAGACTGTTCCATGCCAATGTGGCAGCAGCTCCAGCACTGCTGCATGGTGTAAAAGGCCTTCTATGGGGCTAGCAGGAGAGCTCGCGCGCCTCTCCACTTGGAAGCGGTCGCCGCCGGGAGACTGTTAGACGACGAAACCGCTGTCTAATATAACTTTACAGCACTGCGATCTAAAGCAGAGCTGTACTGGGGACAGCCGTGTGACACAGCTGTCCCCCTGGGGAACACAGAAGCAGTCGGCGGTGATAGGCTGAAGCCTATCACAGCCTATCGCAGTGATAGGCTGACCTGGGGGGAGGGAAAATTATTTAAAAAAAATAGGCATTTTTATTAAAAAAAGAAAAAGATAAATATTTGTAATAAAAAATAAACATTGGGGGAGCAATCAAACCCCACCAACAGAGAAGGGGGGGGGGATCACTTGTGTGCTGAGTTGTGCAGCCCTGCAGCGAGGCCTTGAAGCTGCAGTGGCCCAATTTATGAAAAATAGCCTGGTCTTTAGGGGGGTTTAACTCAAGTGATTAAGTCCTATGTACAAAGTAGGCTACTAAGATCTGGGTCCCTATCCCCTCAACTAGAAATGCTGCTATTTACATTAAACCCCCTACCAACTCGACATGTTTCACCCCCTTAATTGGAGGCTTCATCAGGAGAAAGGGTGCCCAGTGCTAAGTGTGCAAAGTGCATAGTGCAAAGATAGCATTCAAAAGAACATTACAATATATACAACAATCAATCAGACTGACATGCTCTATCAGCAGCTAAATGACCTCCTTTTATACTTTTATGGGAAGTCCAAATGGGCGTCCAAATGGTCAGAATATACTGGATCTGCCCTTGTTATGTTCAATCAATCTTTATAAGCTATGCAGTCTAATATTTTTTTATTTTTAAGTAATAATAAAAGTTATGTTTTAGCTGTGAATCTCATAGGGTTAAACAAGTGTTGTATTTATTGATCAGGATTTGTGATAACAGTAAAATCCTGACAGAAGTTATAACACTCCACTGCATCATACAGAGCTAAAAAAAATACATATTTCATACGCATAGTCGCATACGTGCAAAAAGGGCTCCAGGGAAATTTGGGCAGCAGAAATAGCCGTTAGTAGAATATTGGTAAAATTACCCATATTTTACTATTCTGCAGTGCTAATTTTGATGCTTAAATATCACTAAATGTTACCGATATTTTACTATAGCAAAATCCAACCCTATTCTCACACAGAGCCTTCCCTCTACCAACGCCTACCTAACCCTATTTGATCCCCCACCACCAATGCCCAATCCTAACCATACCTGCTATGTGAGCCTCAGTTTGCTTAATGGGCAGTTCCAGAGCCCACCTCCAAGGCCCTAATTTCCCCTTACAGCCACAAATTGTATGTGCACTAGCCATTTTGTCACTACAGGCGAAAAAACCTGTGGCTCCCCAATCCCCGCCCCCATGGTGCTCCCCAATGAAAATAATCATAATGCGGCAGCGTTTCACCAGGAAATAATCGTAATGCGGCAATGTTTCACCAGAAAATAGTCGTAATGCAGCAGTGTTTCACCAGAAAATATATGTAAATGCGTCAGCGTTTCACCAGAAAATATGCAATGTGGCCAGCATTTCACCAGAAAACACACGTAATGTGGGCAGCGTTTCAACAGAAAATACATACAGGCAGGGCTCCTCTCCACCCATCCCCCCCCCCCCCGTTCCCATTAACTCCCCCTAATAGCCCTGATACCTGCCTGCACCTATAAGAGAAAAACATTTACTCAATGGCAGAAGGCTCCTCTCCCAGCCTCCCTCGCAGTAGCTCTCCCGATGATCTTTGTGCAGCAACTCCGGCTGTAAAACTCCCGTGCTGACAGGAAGGGCAGGGCTACGGGGAAATTGCATCTGAAGCCCTGCACTGGAGACACAAATAGTCTCCAGTGCAGAGCTTCGGGCACCATTTTCTCATAGCCCTGCTCTGCTTGCCGGAACCCACAGACTCCGCAGGCTGTAGAAGTTAGCTTACAGGCTGCAAGCCAGTTCACCACCTGGAGACACACCATCTGGCGGGGGGGGGGGGGGGGGGAGAATGTGGCCGCGGTAGCAAAAGGAGCCAAATAAAGGCAAAGGGGACATAAGGAGGCACAGGGGGACAGAAAGAGGCACAAAGGGGCACAGACGGAGGCAGAGGTGGCACAGGGGGACTGAAGGAGGCACATGGAGACAGAAGGAGGCACAAAGGGAGACAGAAGGACAAATGAGGTCATACATGATACAAGGGACTGAGGGCTCGTTCACACTGCGGTTTTTCAAAACGCCCCCCACCGTGTGGCCAATGAATGTCTTTGAGAAGGTTCATATCAGCGCGGGTCGATCGCGGTGTGGCTAGGAAAGCGGTGCGTGTTTCATTTTTGGGGCAATTTCGCCTTAATGGAAGGTATAGGAAAATCGGCGAACGCGTACAAAAACGTGCATTAAGGCGATTGTGTTCACATTTTTAAGAATAAATACATTGTATTTATTATTTTCTGGGTCAAAAAGTTCACTTCCTGATTTGCGTCAGGGAGTGAATTACAAAACCGCTCGGGAAAAACGCTTAGAAAACCGCTAAGCACAAAAACAAATCGCCCTCCCTAGTTTTGGGAATAAAAAAAAAAGACGCCTCAAAAAACCCCCACCGTGGACGGATACGCAAATGGAACGCATTGTGAACAAGGCCTGAAGGAGGCACAAAAGGGACAAAAGGAGGCACAAAGGAGGAAAGAAGGATGCACAAGGAACAGAGGTGGCAGCTGCTTGCAACTTACGCTAAGTTGATGCAGCAGAAGCAAGTAATAGAACACCCACGGGGCGAGGCTTAATTTGGGGGCGGGGCTTAATCCAGCAGCATGGCGCCCCCCAGAAACAATAGCACTCCAGGCAATGGCCTGTACTGCCTATGCCTACATGTGCCCCTGATGTGCACCGAGTGCCTATGGCAGTGCACAATTTAATACTCACAAACCAGGGTTACCAAGTAGGCAACCACCATCAAAGCAGGTGGGGAAATTGTCCTGACCCCACTCAGGATTAAAAAGTTGCTCTCTGTAGTAGAAGAAAGAAGGGTAAAACCTTCCACCAAGGGTGGACTTGATGCAGATAATAGGATAACAGGGGCGCCAACAGGATAAAAAACACTAAAATAACTTATGTAGGTAGAGCCGCTGAGGCGCTTAGCATTGATGATAGTGGCAGATGCTGTTTACTCCTATCTGTTATTGCCTGATGAAGCGGGTCTGTATCCCGTGAAACGCGTTGCACTTTATTTGGAGTATCCAATAAAATTGTTTTGACTGAAAATCCACAGTCGTATGTTCTGCTTGGAGGGGGTAAGTCCACCACTGCCTCCTCTATTACCAAGATGGGTTTTTAAGTTATTTTTTTTTTTTTATCCTGTTGGCACCTCTGTTATCCTATTATCTATGCAAAGAACTTTGAGCCTTCCAGGATTTATTGCAGCTTTTATGCATGCTGGTATTGCCTTTAACCACTTGCCGACCGCACGCTTATACCGTGCGTCGGCAAAGTGGCAGCTGCAGGACCAGCGACGCAGTACTGCGTCGCCAGCTGCAGGCTGATTAATCAGGAAGCAGCCGCTCGTGCGAGCGGCTGCTTCCTGTCAATTCACGGCGGGGGGCTCCGTGAATAGCCTGCGGGCCGCCGATGGCGGCTCGCAGGCTAAATGTAAACACAAGCGGAAATAATCCGCTTTGTTTACATTTGTACGGCGCTGCTGCGCAGCAGCGCCGTAAGGCAGATCGGCGATCCCCGGCCAATCAGCGGCCGGGGATCGCCGCCATGTGACAGGGGACGTCCTGTCACTGGCTGCACAGGACGGATAGCGTCCTGTGCAGCCCAGATCTCCCGGGGGAGCAGGTTGAAGAGGGAGGGGGGAGAATGTCGCCGCGGAGGGGGGCTTTGAGGTGCCCCCCCCGCAACATGCCTGCAGGTAGGAGCGATCAGACCCCCCCTGCACATCATCCCCATAGGGGGAAAAAAAGGGGGGCGATCTGATCGCTCTGTGTGGCCGCGGATCTGTGCTGGGGGCTGCAGAGCCCACCCAGCACAGATCCAAACAAACAGCGCTGGTCCTTAAGGGGGGGTAAAGGGTGGGTCCTCAAGTGGTTAAAGAGACACTGAAGTGAAAAAAAATATATGATATAATGAATTGGTTGTGTACTATGAATAATTACTAGAAGATTAGCAGCAAAGAAAATATTCTCATATTTTTATTTTCAGGTATATAGTGTTTTTTCTAACATTGCATCATTCTATAATATGTGCAGATTACACAACACTCAGCATTCAAAATGAGTCTTTCAGAGCAGTCTGTGAAGTAATGACCTCTCCTCTAGCAGAGAAAAAGTAAACAGTTCAATTACAGTTGAGATAATAAAAGTCAGATAACAGTCCTCTCCATGACTAAGTTAGTCGGAGAGCTTAATAGCTTTTTTGCATAGAGATAACAACTGGAGTTTCTCAACTCTTCCTGTACTGGAAACAATTAGACTGATGTATCTGATCTTAATGTTTTTTCTTAGCTGTACTACACATACAAATCCTAATATCATCATTTTTTTTTCGCTTCAGTGTCTCTTTAATTGACCCTGAGAATTTCATATTCTCCATAAACAGTTTTGTTAGCGTAATCAGCTTCCATGAGATAAATGAAGAGCAGTTTGAACCGCGGCCAGCTATTTTAATTCAGATACAAGCAGATCTGATTGTCAAGATAACTGTGATGAATACAAGCCAAGTCACGACTGATGTAGACAAACAGAACGCTATTTCTTCCCCCTCCTTTATTGGAACTCAGCCGCCTTTTTACAGGCAAAGAGCTGCTTCTCGAAAAACATGCTGAAGATGAAGGGTTAAAGCACACTACCTCTTACAGCGCTGCTGGCAATGCAAACATTTGCTGAATGTTGTTTTCTGCTCCTCACCTCAGTTAAAAATGTTATCATTTCAGTACATCAGTGCGTCGTAGCCCTTTCCCATGTTCTGCTGACAATTTTATCTTCCACAAGTTGCTTCACATGCAATGGAATGTGTCTCACCTGTTTTACAGCAGAATAATTAGAATTATTATCGGAGTATAGCTAGAGAATTTAAGCTGTTTAGCATTTTCTTAAAGTT
Source organism: Hyperolius riggenbachi (assembly GCF_040937935.1). Taxonomy (NCBI): domain Eukaryota; kingdom Metazoa; phylum Chordata; class Amphibia; order Anura; family Hyperoliidae; genus Hyperolius; species Hyperolius riggenbachi. The sequence continues at coordinate 143,702,425 of NC_090646.1, read as the reverse complement.
TCCCTATAGTGAGTCCATGCATATAATAATAATCTGATAATCCGAACAGTTGTATAGCGCTTTTCTCCTGTCGGACTCAAGGCGCTCAAGAGCTGCAGCCACTGGGACGCACTCAAGAGGCCACCCTGCAATGTTAGGGAGTGTGATGTATAATATGTAAAATGTGATGCATGATATGTAATAACTGTATGTTTTGCCCACTTAAGGAACAGCCTATGTTTTCCTGATCTGTGCTGCGTGGGCTCTCTAGCTAGCCCACAGCACAGATCAGGAATTAACCTGGGCTATCAGACTTCCCCCCTTTTTTCCCCACTAGGGGGATGTCCTGCTGGGGAAGGTCTGATCGCCGCCAGCTGTATTTGTTTAGCGGGGGGGGGCTCTTCAAAGCCCCCCTCCGCAGCGTTTTCCCGCCCTCCCTGGCTTTCCCTCCCTCTCCCTTTACCTACAGGCTGCGCAGGACGGATATCCGTCCTGCGCCGCCTAGGATAGGTTTTAACCTATCAGAATGCGGCGATGGCCGGCCAATCAGAAGCCGGGGATCGCCAATCTCCTTTACGGCGCTGCTGCGCAGCAGCGCCGTATGATGTAAACAGCGGGGATTTCTTACCCGCGTGTTTACATTTCGCCGGTGAGCCGCGATCGGCAGCTCGCCGGCTGTTCACGGAGACACCCTCCGTGAACTGACATGGAAAGGCCGCTCGAACGAGAGGCCATTTCCATGTAAATCCACTTAAGACCTGCCGACGCCTTTCGGCGTTAGGCGGTCGTTAAGTGGTTTGTATTTTGTTCCTGCATTGTTTGTTTGCTGTGATTGGACCCTGCATTGATTGTGTTACTGGAGTCGGGTGGGGAATATACTATTGTTCTGTTGTGTGTTAGCAGACTGGCCTTGTCCTTATCACTTGATAAGATTTGAAGTCTGTTTGTGGAGAAGCTGATATACTGTCTGGTAGAGAGGGAGAGACAGTCAGTTTGGCGTGCGTCAGCTAGGTGAAAGCTGCATGCTACTCGATGGATGTAATTTTGCTGAAAAAGCTTCAGAATAAGGTGTTTGTCATTAGATTCCATGTCTGCTCCCTATTTCTAGACAATCCTCATGTCATATCATGACAGGGAATCCTGCCTAAGGACTCCTTACTGAATAGGCACTGACCCTAGCCAGAATTTGAACTGGTCTCCCATGTCAAAGGCGGTTCCCTTAACCAGTACACTATCCATATAAATCCACAGACACAGGATTGGTGGGTCATACCCTGTTAACCTCTCTTTCTCTCAAAACAGGCAATTTAAATGAACAGTAAAATTTGAATACAGCAATAGCCTAACACAGCTCAGCAGGGCAGTGCCCTGGATCTTTCTGCAGGCCTATATAATTACATGGTTTGTTAAAGTGCACCTGAACTCTTGCACACAAAAAACATCAAGAAATGCACCTCGTTTGTATTTAGAGAGCTTAGCCTATCTAATTCCCCCTTATATAGACTCCTTTGCCTTTGTAAGTGAACCTTAGTAGGCCCCATGTTTCTGTACATCAATATAATTTTCACACCTCTTCAACAACAATCAAGGAAGAGCTTAATTAACCCATCCCTTCCCAAAGAGCAATGTTAATATATAAGGCCAGCTTATTACTGTCTCTCAGGCCATCAAGATCTGCTTGTTACATTGGAAAAAAACAAGCTAATTTACTGTAATCTCTAGGGATTTTAAATAAAACGCACAGAGGTAAAAAAAGGTTTGTTTTTTTCACCATTACTATGTCCCATTCAGTCACTGCATCGCTCTGCAATGCCTGCTCTATAAACAATAAGGCCCCGTTCACACTGCACGCGTTTCCAGCCGCGTTTTGGAAACGCGTGCAGGTGGCCGAAACGCACAACACTGTCCCATTCACTTTTCAGTGATGGGATCAGCCACGCAACGCACACAAACGCGGATGGCGTGCGTTCGCATGCGTTGCGTTCCGCATGCGTGGCCATCCGCGTTTGTAATGTGAACGGGGCCTAAGACAGCCATTATTGCGGACCTTATTCAGACATGCGATTTTTCATGCATCACTGAAACTTGGATTGATGCCAATGCGGGCACCACATTGGAAGCAACCATCCCATACAATTACTCAGTCCTAAGTGAGGGAAGATGAGACCGCAGAGGAGGGGGTGTAGCAATTTGTGGCAAAACAACCCTGCAGCTCAGAGCCCTGAATGTTGGCTCACCAAAGTCCTTTGAATGTATAGGTGCCCAGATGTCAGCTGGTAAAGGCTTCAACATTTTATTGGTTTATTGTCCCCCCGGAGATACTGACCCATTCTTACGGGAATTCTCAGAACTTCTAGCCATGCTGACTCTGTCTTATCCGAGATGGATCATCCTTGGTGACTTCAACGTCTGGGCTGATGACACTTAATCACAAGATGCAAATGAACTAATAAATCTCATGGGTGGACTAGGCTTCACACAAGTTGTAAAATCTGCTACCCACAGAGGAGGGCATACCCTAGACTTACTGTTCCACCTTGGAATGGACATTAGTAACATAACGGTAACCCCTGTGGTGTGGTCAGACCATCACATAGTACAAATTACTATTGAACATCACCCTATCAAGCAGCACCCTAAAGAAACAATCAAAATCCGTCCCCTGAATAAAAACACCGGAGAGGATAACTGCCAACCTGGATTTTACAAATCTGCTCCACAGTCAAATGGACCCAAACACTCTAGTAACCCAGTACAGCAAGATGATATATGAAACACTTGACAGTATTGCCCCATGGTGCACCAAATCAGCAACCAAAAATCAGAAAGCTAATTGGTTTGACAAAACCATCATGGATCTAAAAAAGAAAGGGCACAGACTAGAAAGATAGTGGCATAAATCAGGGTCTGAGGGGCACAAATCTAGCCTAGTTCAACACCTCAGACAATACCAACAAGCAGTAACCAAGTAAAAATCAGCCTTTATCTCGCACAAAATATCTACAGACCTGCCTAAAAGCCTCAACCACATTCTCCAGGGAACGGTGCGAAGAATTATCTGCCTTCTTCACAAACAAGGTGTCTGCCATCCGTGCCAGCATTACACCAACAACATCAATTGACCACTGGACTTTGCATATGCCTACTACCGTACCACCATGGCAAGTCTTTGACACTCTGAGTGAAGAAGATCCCCAACTGGATCCTTCATGCAGTGCCCAGAGCTGAACAGGCCAGCACTTCACAAAATCACTCAGTGCTCCTTGCAAAGTGGACTTTTCCCAGAAGAACTAAAGAAAGCAATCATAAAACCCCTCTTGAAGAAACCATCACTAGATCCTGATTCTGTGACCAACTACAGACCTGTGGCGAACTTACCATTCCTATCAAAAGTTATCGACAAAGCAGTCGCCAACCAGCTAGAAGCCAGGCTTACAGATAACAACATCTTTGATACTTTTCAGTCAGGATTCAGGAAAAGGCACAGCACTGAAACGGCATTAGTCCGAGTAATGAATGATCTACTTACTGCAAGGGACAAGGGTGATTGCTCAGTTCTGATTATTCTTGACTTGTCTACAGCATTTGCTACTGTGGATCATGAAATACTAATCCAACGACTGAAGAATTACTGTGGCCTAAGGGGTACTGTTCTTAGCTGGTTTCAGACCTTCCTATCTGGCAGGATACAGCAAGTATGTCTGGGCACACACTACTCTAATCCACTTGCCTATGAAGTTCCACAGGGTTCTGTACTATCACCATTACTCTTTGCAGTCTACATGCTCCCACTGGGCAAAATAATCCAGAACTATGGCCTAGGATACCATTGTTATACAGATGACACACAACTGTGTCTGTCCTTCAAGCCTGGCACCCAAGACCCATCAGCATCCATAAATGCGTGTCTAGTGGATTTACAAAATTGGATGAACACCAGCTGGCTGAGGCTGAACTCTGACAAAACAGAGGTGTTGGTGGTAGGTGGTCCACACATGATGGATAAAGTTCAAAACGCTCACCACCTCAAACTAGCAATTGGGGGAGATACCGTACAGTACAAAGACTCGAAACCTTGGGTTGATCCTGGATGGAAATATAAAACTTAGACAGCAGGTATCAGCTGTCGTCAAGTCTTCCTTCTTCCACATGGGTGTAACAATAGGGGATTCAGCCCCTGCTCTCGTGGGGGGGCCCGGGCCCCCCTGGGGCCTGCTCAGGGACGTTTTTAGGGTCTGGAGGGGTCGCAGTATGAGGAGAGAGCTTGGTAGCACATCAGTGGGGAGGGGGGACGGTCCCCCCCTCCCTCACCTCGGGCTCTCCCCTCTGCGCTCCCCTCCAGCATTGAATAGAGCGTATGCAGGCGGCGGGCAGCGGCAAATGCATACCTTCCTTGCGTTCCAGTGCGGATGTTTTTCCCTCTAGTGTCTGATGCGACTTCCTGTTTATACAGGAAGTCACGTCAGAAGCTAGAGAGAGAGGAACATCCGTGGAACGCAAGGAAGGTATGTATCTGCCGCTGCCCGCCGCCTGCATACGCTCTATTCAATGCTGGAGGGGAGCGCAGAGCCCAAGGTTAGGGAGGGGGGACCACCCCCCCTCCCCATCGACGTGCCACCAAGCTCTCCACTCATGCTGCGACCCCTCCAGCCCCCAAAAATGGCCCTGAACGGGCCCTCCCCCCTACAGGGGGGCCCGGCAATTCCTAGTTACTCCCCTGTTCTTCCATCTAAGAAATATAGCGAAAATCAAACACCTTATCCCAGCTGAAGACCTACCTTCCCTGGTTCATGCATTTGTATCCTCCCGCCTAGACTACTGCAAGGCCCTGTTCATCGGATCTCCAAATAAGATTCTGCGCCCCTTACAGCTAGTACAGAATGCTGCAGCCAGACTCCTAGGCAATGCCCGCCGCAGCTCACACATCACCCCAGTACTGAAAACTCTTCAGTGGTTGCCAGTAAAATGGAGAATCAATTTTACGATCTGCCTGCTGACATTCAAGGCTCTAAACCACATGGGACCCAAATACATAGCGGATCTATTAGAACTTTATGCCCCTCCACGCACCCTCCGCTCTGCCAACAATATGAAGCTGGTTATTCCCAGGATACACTTAACATTTGGTGCTCGGTCCTTTTCCTATGCAGCCCCTTTAGCGATCTATTGCCCCCAATGTTCTTAATTGACCAATTTTACCTAGTTTTTGGTCAATTTATTGTTCAGTGCATAATCTGTCCTCTTCCTCCTCCTCCTAATTCATTTAGTCAATACCAACTCTTTGTGACGATATTAACTGACAGGTGTGCCTTTGCTGTTCTTTTCTTCTTTTACCCTAAATTTTTCCAAGCATCAGCAATTTCTCCAAAGAGCCCGATCTTCTCAATATTTGATGAAAGTATTTGAGATTTAATTCTTTAGTAGTATTAACTCTTCTAGTGAACACTCTGGCCTTATTAATTTACGTATTGACTGGTTTGATCTCCTGGCAGTCCAGGGAAACTCTTAAAAGCTTTCTCCACCCCCACAACTCAAAAGCATCATTCTTTTCTTTGCATTACCTTATTAAAATAAGACTATTAAACCAAGTGTTTTAAAATGACAATGTACAAATGATGTCTAAGTAGCTGTGTAAACATTTTCCTACTTTTCATGTTAAATATCAGAGGCAAAAGCTGTAATTCACTGTGTGTAGATTTAGCTACATTTGGAATGTCTCATTTGCATAGGCGAATCTCTGCAGTCTGACATGCTAAGAGCAGAGTAATATTGAAGTAGAGTTATACTGTATGCAATGACCCTGGTATCAGGTGTCACACACTGACAAATGTTTATGTTGCACATAAGATACATTTCCTCTGCTTTCTGCAGACAGCTCCTAAAGACAATTAGCTGCTAAAAGCATTCCCTCACACACAGGATTAACAGATGTACTGTGAGGGAATCCCCCTCCTCTCATGGTTCACTCAGTCATCAGATTTGGTGACACTGAAGTATGAAAGGAATTTGATAACAGTAAACAAAGAGATATTCCTATCTCAATTGAAAAAAAAACATGATAGTGTTCCTTTAATGTTACACCTTTCACAGCCATATGGGAGACATGGCTTTAACTATCCTGATCTTTGTTGGTAAAGTGATATCCTATCCTGTAGTGTCTTGTTCAAATTTGCCATCATTTTCCTCCCAAGCAACAAGTGTCTCTTAATCACTTCAGGACCACAGTGCTAACCCCCTAAAGACCAGGCTGTTTTATGTTTAATTGGCCACTGCAGCTTTAAGGCCAAGCTGCAGAGCCACAGAACACAGCACACAAGTGATCCCCCCCCCTTTTCTCCCCACCAACAGAGTTCTCTGTTGGGGGGGGGGGGGGTCTGATCGCCCCCAGCTGTTTATTTTTTTAACAAATATTTATTGTCTTTTTTTAAAATAAATATGTTTTTCCCCCCTGTTTCCCTCCCTCCCTGCCCAGCCTATCACAGCGCTCGGCTGTGATAGGCTTCAGCCTATCACTGCTGATTTCTCACTTGTGCCTCAGTGACACGGCTGTCCCCAGTACATCGCTGCTGCAGATCGCAGCGCTGTACAATGTCATTAGATGGCAAAACCGCCGTCTAACAGTCTCCCGAGCGGCGATCGCCTCTCGGAGACTGAAGGTGGGGCGGAGCTCCGCCCCCCCAAGCAGGAGATGCGCGCGCAGCCTGCGCATGATCTCCTGCAAACTGCAGCCCCAGGACTTGAAGCCAATTGGCGTTAGGCGGTCCTGGGGCTGCTGCCGTGGCCACGCACGTTGGTGTGGGGCGGTCTTGAAGTAGTTAATCTCCTGGCTGCGGTCACCATGTGCAGTGATCTTAGATGCAAGAAAAGTGAATCTAGACTCTATCACTACTACCCAATTTTTTTTTAACAAAGAATGGTTGCTACATATGAAAGAAGAGGCTTAAAATGGGGAGCAACACATGAAAAAGGGAAACTGATGACCAAGGAAGCTGTTAATGAAAGAGAGGGGCTACAGTGCATGGATGAAACGCACGGAAGTGGGGGCTGCACATGGAATAGGAGGGACGCTGCTACACATGAATGCAGAGCCACAACATACTTGGCCTAGGGGCACAATAAGTATTGAATTTCATCACACCTGAGAGATAACTGTGGCCTAGGGAAACACCGATCAGCACCCACAGGAATAATGTATTATAGGCATACACAGTGGCTAACTTTCACTATGTGCAACAGAGGAAACACTTCTAAAATTTTCATTTCCTTCAGCTAATTAATTGCTGTATAACAGGGGTTTCTTTAGTGCCATTCCAAGAAGAGTTAGCATGATGCTGACATCGGAAAAGAGAGAAATTGCACGTTTTCCAGCACCCTTGGAGACACCCTTAGAGCCAGGTTTGTTAGTATATCACCGGTATTTTTAGCCTTTGCCTAGCTGGTCAAAGAAGCACTGGATATCATTTGTAATCACAAGGATGGAAGGAGTTGTGAGAACAGGACTAAAGTGACACCGAATGTATGTTCTATAAAAGCATAAAAGGTACTAACCACTCTTCTTTACCGAATGACAAATTAAGATACAGCCAGAGAAGAGACATTCTTCTCCATGTATTTGTAGGTCAAAGTCTGGTAATAATTACTGCATTACATGAAAGGTGTGTCGCATCTGCTGCATCGGGAGGTAAGATGAATAAGAGGAGTAAAGGAAACTGGGATAATGAAAACTTCCATCATTAGAGGACTGCACATCTTGCAATAAAGCTGATAACACTTTCTTCTCAGTTTATTAATTGCTGTTAAACATGGTTTTCTCTGGAGCGTTGCCTTTCTGTGCAAGCCTGAATCTTAACATCAGAAATGAGAAACATCACACCTAAGGATGAAATGGAGGAAAGAAATGTACATTTTCTAGGTGATGCGCTTTCCTTGTTAAATTAGTTGAAAAGAAAGAGTGTTTAGCCTTTGCGGAAATAGTTCTTTTATGCCTGCGGTGTGTCTTATTGCAGACAGTGTGGAAATCTGTAACTCTGCAGCGGGTTACAAATTCATGTCTGGGCAGCCAAGTAATGAGAACGGTGCAGCATTCAGCACTGGAGAACTAATAGTGGCTGCACAGCACCAAATATTTAACCAGCTGGGCGGTATGGACGAGCTCAGCTCGTCCAGTACCGCCGGAGCCTGCCGCTCAGGCCCTGCTGGGCCGATTTGCCCCAAATAAAGTGCAGCACACGCAGCCGGCACTTTGCCAGCCGCGTGTGCTGCCCGATCGCCGCCGCTCTGCGGCGATTCGCCGCGAGCAGCGGCGAAAGAGGGTCCCCCCAGCCGCCTGAGCCCTGCGCAGCCGGAACAAAAAGTTCCGGCCAGCGCTAAGGGCTGGATCGGATGCGTCTGACGTCAGGACGTCGGCTGACGTCCATGACGTCACTCCGCTCGTCGCTATGGCGACGGTGTAAGCAAAACAAGGAAGGCCGCTCATTGCGGCCTTCCTTGTTTATTCTGGGCGCCGGAGGCGATCGGAAGAACGCCTCCGGAGCGCCATCTAGTGGGCTTTCATGCAGCCAACTTTCAGTTGGCTGCATGAAATAGTTTTTTTTTAATTTAAAAAAAACCCTCCCGCAGCCTCCCTGGCGATCTTATCAGAACGCCAGGGTGGTTAACAGCCATTCAGATAATCCAAATAGTGCTAGAGATACTTGGGTAATCGAGAGAAACTTTAACCCAGGATTGAACTTTATATCAATCAGTAGCTGATACGCCCTTTCCCAGATAAATCTTTACCTTTTCTCAAATAGATCATCGGGGGGTCTGTGTGGCTGATATTGTGGTGAAACCCCTCCCAGTGCGAAGTCTTGACCATGGTCCTTCTGACAGTTAGCTGTCTGTGAACCTCGTTGCATTGTAGGAAATAATGACTTTTTCCAACTGCCAAGCAACCAGTATCTCCCTCTGTGCATAGAACTCTCAGTAATGAACATTCCGCACAGATCACCTGGCAGAGCTAAAGATGTCACCACCTGTGATAAATTTCAGAATGTAAATCAGGGAGAGGAAAGATTTTACAATGGGCAAACTCTGACTAAATAATCTATAAATGAATATTGTAAACAATAAGCAATTTTATTCATTATGTCATTTTCACTACATTTCCTCTTTAAATCTTCAGCTGAAGAACCCACACTATCATGCAACAGAAGTTTGTAGTATCAGTTGTGGGGCAATGGCGGTGTACACAGGTCAAATGACAAGAGGGAGGACATATAAGGTTTACACAGGGAAGCTGCATGAGTTCTTAAGTGAAGAGAAGGAGGTCTTTGGCTAGATTCACACATGGCTGAGTTCCAGATGTGGACTGGGACAGATATAGGATCTGCTGTAGACATTATTGTTATTATTTCGTATTTATATAGTGCCCACATCTTCCGCAGTGCTTACAGAGTATATATTGTCTTGTCACTTAACTGCCTTTCAGAGGGGCTCACAGTCTAATCCCCACCTTAATCATACGTGTATGTATCATGAAGTTTATGTACCATAGTCTAGGGCCTATTTTGGGGGAAGCCAATTCACTTATCTGTATGATTTTGGGATGTAGGAGAAAACAGGAGTGCCCGAAGGAAACCCATGCAGACATGTGGAGAACATACAAACTCCTTGCAGATAGTGCCCTGACTGGGATTCAAACCATGTTGCCCATCCATGTAATGGCATCCATGTAATCATGGTGTCCATTGTAACAGATGTGTCATTAACCACTTCTGTACCAGGGGGGGGTTGCCTGATCGGTGCTGCGTGGGCTCTCCAGCCCGCAGCACCGATCAGCTAGCAGCCAGGGCGATCAGACTACCCCCCTTTTTTCCCCACTAGGGGGATGTCCTGCTGGGGGGGTCTGATCGCCGCCGGCTGTTTGCGCTTGCGGGGGGGGCTCTTCAAAGCCCCCCTCCGCAGCGCTTCCTGGCCTCCTTCCCCTTCCCTCCCTCTCCCTCCCCCTGTGAGCGGCGCAGGACGGAATTCCGTCCTGCGCCGGATAGGACAGGCTTCAGCCTATCAGGTGCCGGCGATCCCTGGCCAATCAGAGGCCGGGGATCGCCGATCTCCGCTACGGCGCTGCTGCGCAGCAGCGCCGTATACATGTAAACAGCGGGGAAGATCTTCCCCGTGTGTTTACATTTACCCTGCGAGCCACGATCGGCGGCCGTTCGAGCGGCCGTTTCCATGGAATCCACTTCAGGATTCAGGGGCGTAGTTAAGCGTACGCCGAATCCTGAAGTGGTTAATACTATTCCACACATCTATGGCTTGTCCATATTCTGCAATGGACACAACAAACACATCAAAACAGACATGTGTGAGCAGATTCTATAGCTAACACAGGCTCCATTCACCTGTCCATTGTCTGTTGTGTAAAATAGCCATTATAAGCGTGAACCTAGGTGTCAGGAACCGGCCCCGCAGCAAGCCTGCAGATACGGTTCCCGACTGCGGGTTTGACCAGTTCGAGAGGGTCGAACTGGTCGAACTCGCCCCTCAAAGCACTTCTCACTGCCACCACTAGCTGCTGCTAGACACTTCAGCGATCCTCACTCTGCTGTCGAGTGATCTACACGCAGTCCGCGTTTTCGTATTCGGATCAGCTTGGCGCTTTAGGCCGAATACGAGAACAACACGCATACACACACAGTACAATCGTACAGTAGCAAGGCACAATCAGGTACTGGACTTGTAACGTAAATTACACTGCAGTCTCTCTAGGCTATGAGCATTGGCTTAGTACAGCAGACGTCAAACTTATTAAATAATGATTTAATATTCCAGAAAAAAGTGGAACAATGCAGAAAATAATATATACACAAAATTTACAAAAAACAAAGTAAAAATTACAAAATAAAAGTTACAAAGATACACCACAAGACAGTTTGCATAAAATGAAATGGGAATAAAAGTTACCAGCATAAACAGAGCATTGTTTGCGTGGAGCACGCGGTCTGGTCAGGAACCAGGTTAGTTCTAGCGTCGTTGCTATCTCCAAAGAACTACAAGTTGTGACTATCCTAGCTGATGTTTTATAGCAAAATATGTGGCCCGGGGCCACTCAAATGTCCAGATCCAGGAGCCTGTCATATCCTCTCTGGCTGTGACACACAACTTCAAAGGTTTTTCCTGTCCCACTTTTGATCTTTGCCGACTTTAAACACTCGAACGCTTCCAGCCCAATATTCAGACCACAGGTAAAATTGTATCTTAACACACATCAAAAGGACTTCCCTACTCCAGGTGACAGGTGACAATTTTAGTAAGGCTTCCTTCCTTCAACACTCCAGCAGGCTGTCATATGTAAATTCCAGAGTTTCCTGTTAGCCTTTGAAGTTCCCAGACTCAGTTGGTACTGATTTGTATATTGGGACAATGGGTTGTCTACATGTACACAGAGTTCAAAAGCCATGCAGACCCAGACTATTCTTTGCCAAGTGGCTGCTAATTAGCAGCACCCTGCTACCAGAGGGACTAAATGCAACTGTAGTTGTCATTGACATACAAACAATCACAGGTTCCCCCAAAGCCAGACTGGCTTTTAGGAGACATACACATGTGACACAGACAGAAAGTGTGAAAATATGGCTTCCACGAGATACAATATGGCTGCCATGTTCTGCATATTACCGTACATATCATCATCACCACATAGATCCTCACACTAGCCACCTGTGCCTTCCAATGCTCAGTGTTTGACCATATCTATAGTGATCCTACTGAGAAAGAATACTTCTTATGTTGTACTTTATATTTTACTTAGTGGTGCTAATAGCATTGTATGTGGGTAGGAAATGGTGATAATTCTGATGATCTGTAATTATTATTTAGACACGGCAGGGAAAATGAGGAGCCATAAATGCATTCAAACTCAAATATGGAAACTCTTCTCAGTAGGTTCACTGATAGCGATAGGGAATGTCAAGCACAATTGAACGAGTAGAGGAATGGACAATGAACAGAAGTGTATGGATCCAGCATGAACATGTCTCTTTATGTAGGTTAGGTAGCTTTGCTTTGGGTCAGGTATCCTTTAATTGCACGTGGATAATTCACCAACCACGGCTACAGAAAGGATTTTTTCAGTTTCAACATACTGTGTCACGATTGTGGAACTTTCCCCGTGATCAGCGCACAACGCGTGCGCTGACACGGCGGAGATCCTCCACAAGCGTATAATTAGCAGGAACCCAGCAAAAGGTGCTACGCACCTGTAGAGGGAAATTCCTGTCGGCAGATGGCGCTGGGGAGTGCAGAGGAACCAATCCTCTGTACCTCCACAAGTGCCAGACAGGAATTGTACGAAGCGCAGAACGCAATCGCAAGAGAGGCGATTGCTAATGAGATGGAGCAAAAGGGATAGGTTGTATGTGTGTGCGCCAATCCAGTCGCCACTCCACGACCGCGCACACACAACAGCAGATACGAAATAGGAACGCGATCGCGAGAGGTGCGATCGCGAGACGTGACACAAGGCAGAACAGAATAGAATACGAGGGTAGCAAAGGCACAGCAAATACAATAAGGAGATACGGAAAATAACAACCGCTAGCTAACCGCAAACACCGCACTCATTCGCAACAGTGCACGCGGTTATGCGCGATCTCCACGTGATAAGCACAATAGAGACAAGCACGCCTAACTAACCATAAACAGACAAACATGAAACAGGGGACGCGAGCGCTTGCTTAACGGTTACCTCACCGAGCCTGTAGCAAGCGCAGCGGACAAGACAGACACACGAAAAACAAGAACTAGGCAGGAAGGATCCACCGCTCTTCCGCCAGAGCAAGTGTGATCCAAGCAGGAACACAGATCAGAAAGATCCACAGCCGCTAACGCTAGCGGCTAGTGCGATCTCAGCAAGACAGAACGATTCGCTATCAACCGCCGTTGGTGACAGCGCAATCGCGACCGACAAGACAGAACAGAAGGATCCCCAGCGCTCGCACAAAGTAGTTAGCGCGATCCCAAGAAACAGAACAGAAGGATCCCCAGCGCTAGCACAAAGTAGCTAGCGCGATCCCAGGAAACAGAACAGAACAGAAGAGATAGCTGGTAGCAACCGCTGCACCAGCTATACTCCAAGAACATAGATCAGAACCATTTCCTGTCAACCACCATAGGGACAGGACAATGGCAAACAGGCAAGACAAGACAGAACAGGCAATACAGATAATACAACCTGACTGGGCTAGAAGGGGAGCCTAAAGCAACCCCCAGGAATTAACTATACTAGATAGCAATGGCTGACACTCCAGCAGTGTCCATCAGGAACTGAGCATGGAAGGGAAATGACCAGCAAAGCATTCTGGGAAACATAAAGCTTTTATAGTGCCAGTCATCAAAGAAGGCAGGTAGGGGATTTGCATAACGAATGTATGCAAATTCCCCAGCAAGAGAACAGAACAGAAACTTGCAATGAAAAGACAGGTCTCTGTTCCAGAGACCTGCAGCCCACAGACTAGAGGAATGGACAAACAGCTGTCTGCCTGTGCAGCCAGCTGAGCGGATCATCACAGTACCCCCCTTTCTAGGGATGGATTCCAGACATCCCTCAAGACTGGTAACATCACAAAACTCTAACTGAAGACTCATGAAGGTCAGGACAGCCCGACAAGGCCCAATTCCAGAGTCAGTCCATCCGAAACCGACCTCATCAGAAGCAGAAGCCACCGAAACATGCCCATCAGCACTGCAAGTCTCAGCGTAACACCCATCAGGACTGTGGACACCAGAGAAGAAGCCATCGACACTCTCCAGACAATACCCACCACCTTCCAAGGAGCGTCCAAGAATACCAAACCTGCCGCAATACCTGTTCGAAGTGTCCCTTACAACACCAAAGCCATTGCTGATCGTATTCAGGGCACCAAGCAAAACCTTTCCCGGAATCTCCCAGAACGCCTTGAAGCTCCGCAGAGATCCCAAGAAGCCAGAACGCTCACCAGGCTCACATGGAGAACCACCAAGAACCCCTATGGAACCTATGATCATTCCAGACTCAAAATTAGCAGGACACCCATCAAGATCAGGACTTTCAGGGACCACTTCTGGGCATGCAAGCAGGCAGGCTATATCAGAACATGTCTCCACTGAGGAAGCATCTGAGTACGCTGGTAACCGAGGCACACTTGGGCTTTCTGGGTCACAGAGCACATCGGGGTACACTAGTACAGGAGAAACCTCAGGACATGTCGGGGAACTGCCAACCTCAGAGTCCGACACGACAAGACCAAAACCAGTACCGGGCAGAAAATCATCACGAGTAAAGATCACAGGTACTGGTCTTTCAAAAGAAGACTCGGACTCAATTTCAGAATTTTCTGTAACTGTAACATCATCATTGACTACACATGAATGAAGCTCCATAAGAGCTGCAAAAGTAGTCAGCAAGGCAGCAATGCCTACTGAAGTGGGCAACACCTCAGAAGGACCTGGGGGGCAGGAGACATCTCCTACAAGTTCTGCACCCTTTGGGAGGAACTCGGAGACCTTTAGATCATCAAACAAGACCTCAGGAACATCATTTTTCAAGTTGTCTAAGAAGGATTCTGTACTATCCATGTTACAGGGCAAAACTGGAACTTTATTTTGAGAACAGGGCAGATGTCCCAGGGAAGGTTCCACCATAAACTGAGACTGAATTTCATCATCATGAGTGGAACGTACAGGAATATTCACTGGACCACACACTGACTCCCTAACTTTAATCTCGCTGCACCCAGAACTCTGCGTAGTAGTCAAACTAGCTTGCAATTCCAAAACTGCAGAAAGACAGGTAAAAATAGCAGCAATACCTAGACGAGCCTCTAGGGGCAGGGCAGGAGATATTGTACAAGGCAATATTGACTCATCCAGAGTACTGGGTGGAGAGTCAATACTTTCTTCAGAATCAGACTCGCAAATGTCAATGCAAGTGGACATCATGCCTTCATTCATGGTACAGGGCAGGTTCAGAGAAAGCTTCTCTGGACAAGGCAAAGAAGCTTCAGCATCAGATTCGCAAAACCGAAGCGCTGTCTCACTCTTAGATTCGGCTAACAATGTCGAATCCGAGGAGTCAGAACGCAAAATTTGCGGATCCAAGATCGCTTTAGGTTGCGAAACTGACGCTTCCATATCGCAAACTTCCGCGATCTGCGGAGCAGACTGCAAGGCATCTAGGACAGAAACACTGGAGCAACTGTCATCAGGCAACAGGCCTGCACAGGTGTGAACAGGGTGAGACAGAAACTCATTAGCAGAAGAAATGGCGACATCAACAGGATAAACTTTATTAGGCATAATAATTTTACTTTTGACGCTGCATAGTCGAGAAATTTTCCCCATAGCAGGGTCACAGACGGAAGATCTCAAAAATCTGTTTCTAAATGACGAAGGATCCCGGACATCCTTGAGGAAACCGGCAGACTCATGCCGATCACAATCTGCAGGAACATCCGAGAAACAGGCCTCAGATCGCACAGATTCAAACTGCACACTGTCAGGAGCGAATCCTTCAGGATTCGCACAGGAATCAACCACAGCGGCACACTCATTCATTTCAGATTGCACAAAGTCAAGACTCACATGCTTTACCCCAGAAAGGCAGGAACAATCATCCGACAACGATGTCTCTTTATTGAAATCAATTGGTTGGTGTGTGTGCAACTCATCCAAAATCGTTTGCCATACATAGATCACCAGATCCACATCATCCTCGTCACATTCATCGGAATCAATCAGAAGGTACATAGAGTCAAGACAAGCATTCAAGACATCTTCGCTTTTTGCGATGTAAAAATCGCAAAAGGCCTTCCAATCAAAATCGAATTCTTCCAGCAAGGCCCCAATATCCCAGGAAGCAAATGGGGGTTCAAACAGGCCAGTATCCAAATAATCTCCATAGGGGTGGAGTTCAGGAACAAGAACAGATTTCTTAACTGCTTTAATATAGTGTGCGATCCTACCTATAGCAGGATCCACATAAGCTTTGGATTGGGGCAAAAACCCTGGAAACTGATCAGCAGATGCATTATAAACATCATTATCATACTGCATGGTTTTGCCCATTTCAGACTTGACAGAAATAACCTCTTTATTTGTGGTTGCTAGGGGCAACGGATCTTTCCGCTGGGAAGCCTTCCTAGATCTTTTATGTTTAGACTAAAGGTTCGTATACACGTCCGATAAAGATCGTTCGTTACGAACGATTCGTGACGTTTACACGATATTCAAATTAGACTGAAAAGATCGTTCGTAATGAACGATTGTGTACACACGTGAACGATATAAGTATAAAGTACTGAACGACGAACGATAAAAAAATGCGTGCGCAAACGGAAGTGACGTTATGACAGGCAATAAGAACATGCGTTATCGGACGATCTTTGTACACACTGCAACGATTGAACGATTATCTTTCGAAAAAATCCGCCGGGTTGGATCGGTCCGATTGAACGATAACGATCGTTATCGTTCACAAAAACGATCGTTCACACTTTTTGAACGCACGATTATCGTTCCGATTGTCGTTATCGTTCGTTTTTGAACGATCGTTATCGTACGTGTGTACTCAGCTTTAGAGGCTTTGGATGGCTGCTTTGTGGATGAAAGAGTAGATGGAACAGCTGATTGAGCTGCTGACAACAACTCATTAAGGGGGTATGGTAAATGAGGTAATCTCAGCCAATTGTGAATTAAAAAGGCCAAGAATTCCAGGGGTCTTTGACTCAGGGTGGTATGATTTAACACATCATAACCCCACATTAACATTTCACCCCCCAACAGAATGTAGACCATTTGGGGGGCCCAGGTAGACACTGGGGTGCATTGGAATTCAGGGTTCGCTAACAGTTTCATACACTCAGACAAAAATTCGTCTGCTGATTCAGGTTCAAGTTTTTTAAATCTCTTAAAGGTACAAGAGCCATATTCGACAAAATCGTACAAATCGGAAATTCCGTCTACACTGGGGTTTTGGGTATGGCTGGTCATTCTGTCACGATTGTGGAACTTTCCCCGTGATCAGCGCACAACGCGTGCGCTGACACGGCGGAGATCCTCCACAAGCGTATAATTAGCAGGAACCCAGCAAAAGGTGCTACGCACCTGTAGAGGGAAATTCCTGTCGGCAGATGGCGCTGGGGAGTGCAGAGGAACCAATCCTCTGTACCTCCACAAGTGCCAGACAGGAATTGTACGAAGCGCAGAACGCAATCGCAAGAGAGGCGATTGCGAATGAGATGGAGCAAAAGGGATAGGTTGTATGTGTGTGCGCCAATCCAGTCGCCACTCCACGACCGCGCACACACAACAGCAGATACGAAATAGGAACGCGATCGCGAGAGGTGCGATCGCGAGACGTGACACAAGGCAGAACAGAATAGAATACGAGGGTAGCAAAGGCACAGCAAATACAATAAGGAGATACGGAAAATAACAACCGCTAGCTAACCGCGAACACCGCACTCATTCGCAACAGTGCACGCGGTTATGCGCGATCTCCACGTGATAAGCACAATAGAGACAAGCACGCCTAACTAACCATAAACAGACAAACATGAAACAGGGGACGCGAGCGCTTGCTTAACGGTTACCTCACCGAGCCTGTAGCAAGCGCAGCGGACAAGACAGACACACGAAAAACAAGAACTAGGCAGGAAGGATCCACCGCTCTTCCGCCAGAGCAAGTGTGATCCAAGCAGGAACACAGATCAGAAAGATCCACAGCCGCTAACGCTAGCGGCTAGTGCGATCTCAGCAAGACAGAACGATTCGCTATCAACCGCCGTTGGTGACAGCGCAATCGCGACCGACAAGACAGAACAGAAGGATCCCCAGCGCTCGCACAAAGTAGTTAGCGCGATCCCAAGAAACAGAACAGAAGGATCCCCAGCGCTAGCACAAAGTAGCTAGCGCGATCCCAGGAAACAGAACAGAACAGAAGAGATAGCTGGTAGCAACCGCTGCACCAGCTATACTCCAAGAACATAGATCAGAACCATTTCCTGTCAACCACCATAGGGACAGGACAATGGCAAACAGGCAAGACAAGACAGAACAGGCAATACAGATAATACAACCTGACTGGGCTAGAAGGGGAGCCTAAAGCAACCCCCAGGAATTAACTATACTAGATAGCAATGGCTGACACTCCAGCAGTGTCCATCAGGAACTGAGCATGGAAGGGAAATGACCAGCAAAGCATTCTGGGAAACATAAAGCTCTTATAGTGCCAGTCATCAAAGAAGGCAGGTAGGGGATTTGCATAACGAATGTATGCAAATTCCCCAGCAAGAGAACAGAACAGAAACTTGCAATGAAAAGACAGGTCTCTGTTCCAGAGACCTGCAGCCCACAGAGTAGAGGAATGGACAAACAGCTGTCTGCCTGTGCAGCCAGCTGAGCGGATCATCACATACTGGTTATCTTTTAGCACTCCTTTAAATTGAACCTGAACCGAGTAAAATTTAAAATAACCACATGATGTACCTGTAAATGAATATTACATACTTACCTCACCATCAGTTCCTCTCAGAAGCTCACCATTTTCTTCTTACAGCGATTCCTTCCATTTCAGACAAGATTTTGTCATTGCTGAAAAATATCAGTTGCTGTCAATTATAAATCAGTTGCTGTCAGTTATACCTGAAAGGACAACTGAATACGAAGGTAATGTCCATGTTTCCTTATGGCTCAAGTGGGCGATATTACAGTTTAACAGTGTTCTGACCAGTAAGCTGTTATGGGGCAAATGGCCATTTTCATAATGGAGGACGGAGAATTCCATTGATCACAGTGGGTGAACAGGAGGCAGTAGAGGAGAAAGAGATTGATGAGTAGACTACACGGGAGGTAAGTATGTTTATTTTGACTTTCAATCTTCAGTTCAGGTTTGCTTTAAGAATGTAACACTTTCTATTGAATGTGCCTGTCATTGATACTTGCAGATACAATGCAGTGTAAGTATGTTAGAAGAGTTAAGGTGCCCATCCAGCTAAATTAGTCAGTTGATCGAGACTGAATCGAGCAATATGGCACAGACTACAAGCTATATCTGATAGATATGACCTGTGTTGTCATTTGTGTTGGTCGTCCTTTTCCACTGAACACATTTCAATCCAGATTCAATCCAGATTGCACATTTGTCAATGACAAGGACACTGGCAAAATACTGGAAATTACAGTGCTCCTTTTCCACTGATAGGATTTGATTTTTCCACAAATGCAAACAGAGTGAATGCTGCATTTTTTTCCAGGATTGAGTTTGGGTTGAAGTTAATGGGAGCACAGGAAAATTGTATACTAAATGCATTGCCATTCTAAGGATTCATCAGAAAAACACAAACCCAATTGCACGATGAATATTAAAAATCACACCGAACTGCATGGAAAACATGGTTGTGATCAGCGGAGAAGGGCCTTGGGGGGGATAAGCAAAGCTATCATAATGAGAGAACATGAAAGCAAAATTAATTTCTCAAAATATGTTTTTGGTGAGTGAAAGTATTTTATTTAAAATAGTTTATTTTCCCTTACAGTTTGCTTTTAGCAAATGTTGGATGCCTGTATACCTCTCCTTAGCTAGTGGAAAATGATTTCTATGTTTTTATTGTACTGCATTTATTTAAAAATAGTAAAGTGTAAACATGCAGGTGTCTGTTAAACCGCAAAGTCTCTTCCTTCAGTTAAAAAGAACCCGAACTGAAAATTAAAAGTCAAAATAGCCATACACAGGTCATACTTACCTCCCGTGTAGTCTACTCCTCAATCTCTTTCTCCTCTCCTGTGTCCTGTTTGTCCACTGTGATCAATGGAATTCTCTGTCCTCCATTTTGAAAATGGCCATTACCCCAAAACGGCTTCCTGGTCAGCACACTGTTTAACTGTAATATCACCCACTTGAGCCATAGGGAAACATGGACATTACCTTGCACATTCAGTTGTAACTGACAGCTGCTGATATATAATTGACAGCAACTGGTATATTTCAGTTCTGACAAAATCTTCCTCCCTTTGCTGAATCTGTCATTTAGTTTGGCACTGTTATTGGCCTGAGGAAGCGGGCTCTGTCCCGCGAAACGCGTTGCCTGTGCTACTAATAAAAACCTTTGTAAAATACCTTTGTAAAATACAAAGATTTTTTCCTCACTGAGGTAAGCTACCTCAAATTTATTTACCGTTTTTAAACTGTTTTTAGATGCTTTTATTACACCAGGGCGCCTCTTATACCCTTATTGTGCAATCATACCCCCTTACCTCACCCGTCTGAGGGGTGGGTACAGACCACATGTGGCTTCGACCACGGCGGATATCTGTCCCCTTTCTTTTACCAAGGAGAGCGACCGCATACAGGTCCCTAGGGACCACCCCGAGTGGAGTCGGGTTTGTTGTCTCCACCTGCTTCCTGTGGTCGGTTGCCCCTCTGCAACCCACCTTTGTGAGTAGTGTCTTACTTTTATTACGTTCAATTGTTTTTGACATACTACACTATTGGGCTCCCACTTTTGTCTCCTGTATCTTTTCACTAGAGGGTGTTTTTGACACCCACATCCCACTACGCTCAAGGGAGCTGTTCATGATAAAAAGGGGCTGCTGTACATGGACGATACACACGGCACTGGAGGGGCGCTACTGCAGAAGAAAGGGGAGCCACAACGTACTTGGCCTTGGGGCACAAAATATATAAATCTCTAGCCTTGTCAATGGAGATCAGAGGTATTTCATGTGAGGCTGTTCTATCCAGCCAGTCTACTATTAAATCTGAGAAAGTTTTCATTTAACAAATATATTTTAGTTAATATCGACTGAGGACATCAGATATCCAGGGGTGATCTCAGTACAGAGCAGACGATTGCATACATCTAAAAAGGGCGCAGGGAAATTTGGGTGCAGGGTGAAGCTGAAAGATGGCTCACCCTGCCTCTAGCTATACTCCTGCCTAAATTAAAAACTCCTCCCCAATTGATAACCTAGCATTTTATTCCCCTTGCACTTTGGGCTGCAGCTATTGCTGCAGGAGCATAGCAATAGGGGTGGCAGAGGTTGTGACCGCATTAGGGCCCTTGGGCCAGAGGGCCCACCCTCAACTACAGTATTAGCTCTCTATTGGTCCTGTGCTCATAATAATCACTTCTATAGATACTTTGAATAGTGGTAATCATTAACAGACTGTTCCCCATCCCCTTCTTGCACCTCTTACACTGTAGTTGCCATTGGCCGGTTTTGGTGCGCCATATCAATTGTTATATATAGAGTGCTTAGGGGGCCCCATTGTAAAACTTGCTTCGGGACCCACAGCTCCTTAGCTACGCGGCTATGCCACTGTATTGTTGGCACCCAAATTGTGCAGTTTTTATCGTAATTAGGGCTCCGGCTATTCCCATCACCCAAATTACTCCGGTGTAGGCGTAATTCACATTATGGCACCCAAATCGTGGCCACCGTGTGTTGCCCAGAATGACATTGTCATTCTGAGCCCTGCCAGTCGGGGGAAAAAACAACTATGAATAAAGTCGGCCAGCTGTTCAGCTCCAATTTAAATAGCCTTCCAACTTGCCTTAGCCCTTAAATCTTCCCAATATCCCCTTAGACATTCCTGTCAAACTCTGGCACGTGGGCCAAATCTGGCCCTCAGATCCATTAAATTTGGCCTCCATGTGGTTTCCCCACTTTGCATTATGTTTGGCCCACTCTAGACCACCAGGGATGTTATATTGGAGGAAAAGCCCTAGATCACCAGGGAAGCCATATGGGGAGGGAGGAGGAAAGCACTAGACACTAGGAAACTGTACAGGGGAAATAGGAGGTCAGTAGACACTAGGGAACCATATAGGGTAGGGAAAAGGCATTAGACACCAGGAAACTGTATAGGGGAGGGAGGAGGGCCACTAGACACCAGTTAACTTTTATAAGGGAGGGACAGCCAGTGCCCACCGGGACAGCCAGTGAGCGGTTAATACTGCTACATGCGAGGCAGCCCCGGGGAGCAGTGGGGTAATGACCATGGGGGTTAGGGAGGCCCTGCTTAAATTTGCCCCAGGACACCTTAAATGAGCCCTTCCAGATCCAAAGCACATTCCTATTACTATGGCCACCTCTGGTGATGCTTTTGGAGCTCCACAGTGAGTTCAAGCATTCGTCCGTATCCTGCCCCATTCACAGGCATTGAACAGAAAGGAATAAGGTCTTTGTTAGATGCACTTTTAAGATATTTACTGCGTTTGCAGAATCACATGAAGCTTGTTGATGTTTTACAGTTGAGTTCAGTTCCTCTTTCTTACAATTATTTACACAGTGTGATGAAAAGCCCACTTAGCGACAATCTTGAATGGTCGAAATCATTTTGGATTATCGTGTGTTTTTTTCCATAACGTTTTATATGGATGGCATAAAAACGTAATAATGGAAAACTGCTCTGGCAAATATATTTTGTGTGGAACGTTTTTAAAGTCTCTTATTTCAAAAACTCCTTTCAGAATATAGAATGCTTTAAAATGGGCCTTCGTCTGCAAAAGCTACAAAAAGTAAAAAAAAAAAAAAGGTTTCTGTGCAGAAAAGCTTCTTTTATATTTAGATTAAATTTGTTCCAGACATACAATTTTCCTGTACCACTTTGTCTAAAATAGGTGTCTCTCGTTTGGGTACAACTCTATCGCCTTCCTTTCCTACTTAGAATAGTGCAACTGTATGTCTAAAGGCAGGGTGTGAAATCTGAGTCTAGGTAAAATATATTAACCCTCTCCAATCCACTGTCAGGACTGAGAAATATGGCTTTTACAAGAGGCGTTCTTTCCGAATGTAGTCAGACACAGCGTCAGTCCCTTGAAATCAAAGTATCACAATCAGACACTTTGATAACCCCTTGCGCCAGGTAATATGAATATTATGTGGATGCACAGGGCTGGTTCAAGACTGTATGCTGCCTGAAGCAATACATTGTGAGGATATCGACGTGTGCAAAGCCAGACTAGAGAGTGGAGGCAAATCTGGACTGTGCATTGCAGGCACTGGCACTGTGTTTACCTCCCTCTGCTTCCTCCAAGACAGCATCTCCCCCCTGCTGGTCCACAGCATCTGATCCCAAGGATGCTGGGCATGTGCTGCACTGGCCCTGCATCACTCACCTGCTCTCAGCGATGGGATCCCATGTGAAGTCCTGCTTCCTCTTTGACTACAGTGGTGCCTCATGTGACCCAGCAGCACATAATAAGGTCACATGAGGCACCGCTGTAGCCATGGAAACAGGACGCTGGACAGGTAGATGGAGATCCCATGACTGGAATACTGAGAGCAGGTGAGTGAAGGTGTGCCACGCAATTTAGGGAGGGGGAGATTGGGAATGCAAGGAGAGGGACACTTAGGGAGGGGAGCCTCCTCTTGCCACCCTCTAATTGTTGCCACCCTAAAGTATGTGATTCATGTTGCTTCATGGAAGAACCTCCCCTGTGGGATGCATTTAGGCTCCTCACTATCTGCATCTCCACCGGATCTAGATCCAGAATGGTGTCTTGCTACTCGGATCAAAGTGTTGGACTAAGTCAGACACTTTGATCCTCTTTGGCACTGCACCGTGTAAGTACCAATTATGCTGGCATGCATGCAATGTGGGGTGGAGCTACATTGCATGAGCTGGAAACAGCCCCACCCCCTGCTGATGAATGGGTAAGAAGGTAGAGACCCCACCAGCTCTACCCACAGCAGCAGTCAGAGATCACCTACATTCTCCCACACAGCCATGTGATATTAAAGGGACTCCGAGCACATCTCATGGGCATGCCTTTAAGCCAGACGACTTCCAAAAAAGTTGTGCTATGACCCCTCTGGAGGAGCATCTTGCAATGGCCATGCGTGTCACTTACTCTTCATGCTTCATTCAGTGAGGCACTTCTCTAACAGAGAAGACAGGGGTGACCCGGAAGTTATAACATAGCCACGATGGCAGCCGCGATTTTTAAATTGAAACAGAATGAAAACTATTTGTGTAGAACGGCGATTCATGCATCAAATGAATGAGGAGAGCACAAGCTTCAGAAAGGTATGCATATTTAAGTACTTTGCAGTACTGGTCGGAGTCCCTTTAAGAGCTGGAGAGAATGTGGATTATTTCAAAAATTGATTATCTCAAAAATGGAAGGGTTATCTCAAAAATGGAAGGGTTAAAAGCTGCAGGAAAGGGTTAAAAGCTGCTGTGTTTTTATTTTGTATGATATGGTGTCATATTACTTATGTAGCGGGCAATAATTACAGGGCAGTGTTGTCAGGAATGCAGCCTTTGCATAAGTTCTTTTTATAAACTAAATATAACCAGCCAACTTATATTTGAAGGATGACATAGACTAAGATTTTTTTTGTCAAATATTTTTATTAAGAGTTTTAAAACTGCATTACATGTTCTTCTTAAAAGTGTTAGCATATGACTGGAAATGACTAAATGTAATAATGCAACATGTGGTGGGCAGATTTAGCACTAGGCATACTGCATACGAGCCTAGAGTCACGAGATGGCCCGAACGGTTCGCCAGCGAACGGTTCCCGGCGAACTTCCAGTGGTTCGCGTTCGCGGAGAACCGCAAACTTTTCCGGAAGTTCGGTCCGCCCCCATAATGCACCATTAGGGTCAACTTTGACCCTCTACATCACAGTCAGCAGGCACATTATGGCCAATCAGGCTACACTCCCTCCTGGAACTACTCCCCCCCTTTTAAAAGGCAGGCATCGCTGGCCATTATACTCACTTGTTTGCCTGCAGTAAATAGAAAAGTGACAGCTGCTGCTGCTGCAGACTCTCATAGGGACAGATTAGTTAGGCTCTTGTAGGCTTGTTAGCGTACTCCTTGCTGATTCCTATTGCTAAAATAGCACCCCACAACAGCTCTTTTGAGAGCTAATCTTGTTCTTGTGATCTATTTTTTTTTCTGTGTGTCCCACTGACACTTGTGTTGCATAGACAGCCTTGATAATTCACTGCCAGGCCCAGGACATTCAGTGACTACCTGTGTGTGTGTGACAGGTGCACATTGTAATATCCATTACTGCATATACCTACCTACCTGTTGTTCACAGTGCACCCACCTACCTATGTGAGCTGAGGGCATGCAGTGTCACTGTGCCTGACCGCTACCTGTCTGTGTGTGACAGGTGTACATTGTAATACCCATAACTGCAAATACCTACCTACCTGTTGTTCACAGTGCACCCACCTACCTACATGAGCTGAGCACATGCAGTGTCACTGTGCCTGTCCGCTACCTGTCTGTGTGTGACAGGTGCACATTGTAATACCCATTACTGCATATACCTACCTACCTGTTGTTCACAGTGCACCCACCTACCTACGTGAGCTGAGCGCACGCAGTGTCACTGTGCCTGTCCGCTACCTGTCTGTGTGTGACAGGTGCACATTGTAATACCCATTACTGCATATACCTACCTATCTGTTGTTCACAGTGCACCCACCTACCTACGTGAGCTGAGCGCATGCAGTGCTACTGTGCCTGTCCGCTACCTGTCTGTGTGTGACAGGTGCACATTGTAATACCCATTACTGCATATACCTACCTGTTGTTCACTGTGCACCCACCTACCTACATGAGCTGAGCGCATGCAGTGTCACTGTGCCTGTCTGCTACCTGTCTGTGTGTGACAGGTGCACATTCTAATACCTATTACTGCATATACCTACCTACCTGTTGTTCACAGTGCACCCACCTACCTACATGAGCTGAGCACATGCAGTGTCACTGTGCCTGTTCACTACCTGTCTGTGTGTGACAGGTGCACATTGTAATACCCATTACTGCATATACCTACCTGTTGTGTTCAATGCACCCACCTACCTACGTGAGTGCACGCAGTGTGCATACCTGTTAACTTCACCTGTGTGACTGCACATTGTATTAGTCATGTCAGTGCATACCTTTCACTTCATCCCCTGAATATGGACAAAACTAAAAGGCAGAGGCAGGCCACCTGGCAGGTCTGTTCGAGGTCGCACTGTCGTGATTTCGTGCGGCCCTCGACCAAAGTACAGTGTTCAGAAGAAGGCACATCAACTCCCAATATTTTTAGGACGTAGTTGACTAATTAACACAGAACACCTCATCTTTCTCAGCTTCCGCACGGAAGCGTGACATATCTTCCTCCTCCTGCTCTGATTCTGGCACCCCACTTAACACTCAGTCGGCCGCCACCACCAAAGTGCCATCACCCCAGGGCTCAGCGGTGTGGACATTTTTGTGTGTGTCTGCCTCAGATGAGAGCAATGCCATCTGTTCTCTCTGCCACCGAAAATGGAGCCGTGGAAAAACCAAGACCCGCGTAGGGACAACTACCTTACGAAGGCACATAATTAAAAAGCACAAACTGCAATGGGATGACCACCTGAGGAAAAGCAGCACACAAAAGCAAAGCCACACACCGCAGTGGAAGATACCAGGCCGCAAATGTTTCTCAAAAAAGGCGATACCTAAACTGTACCGTGATGTTGAAAGGCAAGTGGTGACATCTCTGGCACACAGCGTTGGGTCAAGGGTCCATCTGACCACGGATGCCTGGTCTGCAAAGCACGCTCAGGCCTGCTTGAAGACTAAAGGGGCCCATACACCTAACGATTTTCCCGCCGATATACAGCAGATTCGATCACTGTGATCGAATCTGTTGTGAAATCGTTGCGCAAACGCTGACAGATCAATCGATTTCCGTCCGAAATCAATCGTTCCCGTCGATTCCCGTCGATCCGTCTGTGTGGAAGATTTTTCTCGATCGCCGGCGGGTCGGGAGTGCGTCGATAGCGGCGTTCAAATGCCCGACGACCAACGCAATATAGTGGAGATACATTACCCGTTCCGGCCGGCGCAACTCCCCCGGTCTCCACTGTATTCTTCTCCGCTCCGGGCGCCAGGACTGCAGCCTCCTTAAATGTCCTGTCCCGGCAGGAAGTTTAAACAGTAGAGCGCCCTCTACTGTTTAAACTTCCCCTGGACAGGAAGTTCAGTGAAGCAAGCCAGCTGGACTGGAGACCAGCGCGGAGAAGAAGACAGCGGAGACTGGGAGAGTTGCGCTGGCCAGATCAGGTAATGTATAGCTGGCGGGCACGCGGGCGGCAGCTGCGGCAGCTTCACAGATTGTGATCAGTTTCATGCTGAAATCGATTCACAATCTGTTTGCAGTAAGGCAGCCATATGATCCCTGTCTGATCAGATTCAATCAGAGAGGGATCTATCTGTTGGTCGAATCTGATGGCAGTGTATGACTACCCTAAGACAGTGTATGGCTACCATAAGTCAGTCCCCACACACAGCATCTCTGGCTGTACGCCGTGTGACTGCCTGCCCCAAAACGAAGTCGCTCCCCACACAGCATATCTGCCCGCAGGCCGCTTGACTGCCTTCTCCGCCACCACCAACAGGGTCCAGGACTCCAGGCGGATTCTTGAATTTTTAAGGCCGCTGCTAGCAGCGGACGCTGTAATAATTTTTCTGGTGCGTGTACATCCCTGCCTAATTTTTCTGGCTGCACTGCGGCTGCAACAACAAAACAAAAGGCATGTACATGTGCCCATTCCCCTTCGTGATCATTACCTTGCCATGGTGAAGGGGCTTGCGTATCACAATCACATATGAGTGTCTCGGGGAGTGCCACACCAAAGATAATAAGGTCGTTGCTCCATTGTGGACAGACCAAATTTGATCAGCTGGACAGTCACTGTTGTTCTATTATTGAGCTACCACAGCCCGGCGACCATATGGGCTTGAAAACCGCCACGGCCTGCACTCTGGCCATAGTGCGCAGCAGTCCAGCACGGCCATCACTACGTTCGGGCTATCTCTAGTCACCAGTGTGCTGAAAGTTAACCCGAGGTGAAAATAAACTGAATCCTCCTACTCCTAAAAATGATTTTTTTTTACATATACCATGGTTTTATTTTATATTTAAACATTTACAAAGTAGATTGAATGTTGTGTTGTTTCTGCTCAGTGGCAGCCTATTAAGTGTCCCAGAGTTAAAATACATGAACTATTGAAGTTTTTTTTTAATCTCCCCTGCCTTCATAAATTGTATTCTGCCAGGAAAACTTTTATTAGCTACTGTACTGTAATTAGCTTATCAGTGATGTTTACTATATTCCCGACAAGGTACAGACAAGACGGAAGCTGTCACTTCCATGCCTACAAATTAACTCTTTCATGCAGCAATATAAAACCACCTGGTTATTAATATGTTTTGTACTGTAAATTCACCTGTTTAACTCATCATGTCATAGATCACCTTTGAGTACACTTGAAAGCCAGTTGGCATGGGTTCATGAATTCATGCTCACCATTCTGAAACCCTGCGGATTGTCACTACCTCTGGAGCATAGAGAGCTCTCCTTGCTACATGCACAGAGCTGGCCTGGTCACTGTCAAGGGATTCTGACTGTGAAGGTAGTAAAGGCCACAAATGGATGAATTATAATGTTGTGCTACTAGAATTTTACACTGGTTGGAGTCAACCATGATCCCAAAGGTGAGAGAAGACCCATACTAACTACATGGCCCGCCGTAGATATTAGAAGTGCAGCATGGTTTTATAACTACAAGCAGCTGATAAGGTTAGGGAAGTCAGGTCGCATTCAGCGGAGCTGTGTTATAAAGTCTTATAACGCAGCTTACCATACTGCAATGATAATCCTATGGGACGTTCACAGTGTGACATTAACGTTGTGTTGAAAAATGTTGTGTTATGGTAACTCACTGCAGGCAGTGCGTTACCTCTAAACATAGACGTGTTGAAACTTTAATGTCACATAAAATACAACGCCCCACTGTGAATGCGACCTCAGAGTTAGAAGAATATGGGCTTGATTCACTCACTGGCGGTAAGTGAGTTTGGACGTCTTAAAGGTTAAGACGTCCAAACTATAGCGCTAAGAATTGAACACACATAAAACGTCTCACTTCGCGTGTTAACTCGGTGCGCCAAAAATGTTGCACCGGTGCGCGCAAAACGTCGCCCGTCCGTGCGACCTTTAGGGCGCACTGATGCAACGTTTCAGGGGCACCATATGCGTCGTTTTCGTTGCAACCCATGCGATGCTTTGCGTGCACCGGTGCGACATTTTCAGCGCACCGAGTTAACGCACTTAGTGCAACGTTTTATGCGCGATATAGTTTTGCGCGACTATTAGTGTGCGCAAAGCTACTTTCCGTGCACTACAGGGCTTTTCACTCCGGCGCCAGTTAGTGAATCAAGCCCTATAACTGCTAGTAGCTAGACAATTGCAGTATACAACTTAAAGCGGTATAAAACCCTGACATAATATTCAATAAAAACATGTTTTCCTACTTTTTATATGCCATACGGTTATCATATTTGCTTTTGTGCATAAGTATTATTATTCATTTAGAAATTATATGTTCCCAAAGTACAGTTTTTTTGCTCTGAAAGCTGACTTTGCATTTTATTCAAGTCAGGGAGCATAGGGTCTACCGGCACTACGAGACTTGTAGCCGTATCACTGGAGGTAGGAAATCACAGATATTCAAACGCCGCCTTGATTAAGGAAACTGCGTGCTCATGATGTTGCTAGCAGGTATATACATCACAGATCATCAGAAGAAAGAAAAAGTTCCATCAGGCACTGCAGTTGATTCAGATTTAATTGTGTTTTCAGTGTGATATGAATCACAATATGTATATATATCTTGCATTCAGAGGTAGGTACAAAAGTCATGTACAGACAACTTGTGCTTTTATAATATTTGCATAAAATGGATGTCCTACCAAATCAGAGGGTGGCGGTGGTGGGTGCAGGGCAAAAACGGTAGCCTAACGACCGTTTCGCACTGCAGTGCTTCTTCCGAGGCTGATCCGACGGAAGAAGCACCGCTATGCGAAATGGCCGTTAGGCAAATATTATAAAAGCACAAGTTGTCTGTACATGACTTTTGTACCTACCTCTTTGAATGCAAGATATACTGTATATACATGTTGTGATTCATATCACACTGAAAACACAATTAAATCTGAGTCAACTGCAGTGCCTGATGGAACTTTTTCTTTCTTCTGATGATCTGTGTTTGCATTTTAATCATAACTGCTTGAGGGCTCTATTCCACTATGAAATGCGACTGCGATCGCAACTGCGATCGCGATTGCAATCGCATTTCAATTTCCACCAAGCGATTGCGATTGAGCTACTATACTCAGTATAGTAAAGCTCAATCACATCCAAAACGCGGCAGGACGACGATTGCGATTTGACCAAAATTTGATTCGCAATCGGATCGCAATAATGGAAATTGCTGATGCAGTTTCCATTAGTTTAATGTACGTTGCGATTTGTGATCGGAATCAAATCGCAGGGTAGTGGATAAAGGCCCTTATTCACATTCTAACTTAAGCAGAAATGCTTTCTGATGCTTTCTGATTGTCTCACTGTCTTCAGGAGAGTTTGCAGTGTCAGAGAAGAGTTTGTTTACATTTCTCACTTGGTACAATTAAGCACAAGATAACATTATCTCTAGTTTGGATTCTTCCAGCTTTCCCTGCAGGGGAGCTTCCAAGGCCTGTGTTTAACCCTTTGAATGCTGTTCTAGTAAAAAAAAAATGCTGGTTGTATATAATATGCTGTAAATAATCTATTAGAGCAAAGAAAAAATGCTTTAAAGCGCATACAGCATCTGAATCAGCAGCCAATTTGTGGGAAAATTAGTAAATCGCCTTAGTTGACATTTGATATGTCAATCATAGTTATGGCCAGTTACTGTGGAAAGCCAATTAGCTTACCTTGGGCAAAATTGTTGTTTTGAAGATTGAATTTACATCATTATGTGTTACAAAGAGTCAGTTTAAAGAGAAACTCCGACAAATAATTGAACTTTATCCCAATCAGTAGCTGACACCCCCTTTTACATGAGAAATCTATTATTTTTCACAAACAGACCATCAGGGGGCGCTGTATGACTGATATTGTGGTGAAACCCCTCCCACAGGAAACTCTTGAGTACGTACTCCTGGCAGTTTCCTGTCTGTGAACCTTGCTGCATAGTGGGAAATGTCAGAATGTAAATCAGGGATTTTAAAGAGGAACTCCAGTGAAAATAATGTACTAAAAAAAGTGCTTCATTTTTACAATAATGATGTATAAATGATTTAGTCAGTGTTTGCCCATTGTAAAATCTTTTAAATCCCTGATTTAAATGTGGACATTTATTACATGGTGATATTTTTACTGTTGGCAGGTGATGTAGCTGCTGCATGTTTTTTTGGCAGTTGGAAACAGCTGTAAACAGCTATTTCCCACAATGCAGCAAGGTTCCCAGACAAGAAACTGCCAGGAGTACGTACTCAAGAGATTCTTGTGGGAGGGGTTTCACCACAATATCAGTCATACAGCGCCCCTGATGGTCTGTTTGTGAAAAGGAATAGATTTCTCATGTAAAAGGGGGTATCAGCTACTGATTGGGATAAAGTTCAATTCTTGGTTGGAGTTTCTCTTTTAAAGATTTTACAATGGGCAAACACTGACTACATCATTTATACATAATTATTGTAAAAATGAAGCACTTTTTTATTACATTATTTTCACTGGAGTCCCTCTTTAAATCTGAACTGTTAAAGGGTCCTCTGGATTCATTTTGCAGTTGCCAATACTGCTAGGGTTCTGTAAAGAATAACGCAACTGTAGAGGTAAAACACACATCCACTGTGACTTTTTTTTTTTATAACTCCAGGCTTTCCCTAATCTACAGAAAAATGTTCTAGAGCTTTGTACACATATGAAGGTTCTCGGCCGAGTGGCCCCCGACTCCCTCAATGCGTCAGCGGTTGATCCACCTTGGTGGATTGGCTCAGCTGCCGTGCTAGCTCTGGGCATTGTTAACTTCCCTCTTCCCACCCACTCCATTGTTCACTGGAACATTGCCCTTCCACCTCCTCCATAGCAGCAGAACATATTGCTAGTCTGCAGGCTAGTGACGCACCTGTATAGCCTTGGCCCTGAACTGTTGCTTGAGGGATCATGTGCCAATCCCTGGCAGGCAACATTCCCCATGTCGTACCCAGCTTTCATGTAAGGCCACTATGCAATTACTAGGGATGATCAATAAGTTGCAAATATTTCTTAGTTTGTGCAAATGTGTGCAAATTTTTATGCAAATATATGCAGTTTGAAAATGGACCAGTCAATTTAAACCTGGATGGGACTTGATTGGTCCATTTTCAAGCTGCATATATTTGCATAAACTTGGGAATATTTGCATCTCATTGATCATCCCTAGCAATCACACTGCCAATATTTCAGTGACCTTTCAGCAACCTTATTACAAAAAATGGTGTAGGCACTCCCCCACTAACTATTTGGGTTTTAATATTGCAAACTAATGCATCGCTATACTCCTTGGGGGGTATCACCTCCCTAGCTCTAGTAAACAAAAATGTGTACAGCGCTCACACCTTCACCGATGGACCAAACACTTTTAACAAACCAAATACAATTTTTTAGGCTAAGAAACAGAAAAGTTCACAAAGACTAGCTGCAACAATGGTCTCCAAACAACAGTTTATTTGAACCAGTCCATTAGACTCAGTCCGACACTCAACAGGTAATAGCTCCTAGGATTTTGGCAGTAAGTTATACTCTCACCAATGTTGAATGGCTGATAGTGTAAATATCAGCAACAGCGTTCAGCAATAGCGGTGTGTCCCAAGACTTGTGCTTCTTCCTATATCCAGCTCAAACAAAGGAGACAAGAGGATACATAGCGTAATCTGCTGTATACATATCCACACAGTCTCCTTCACCACCTGTGTAATCCAGCGTGAACCACCTTAACACCAAGTGTCACCACCAATAGTGCCAATTTAGATTGCGCTCACCAGAGGGCCAGGCTGACCCAAAGTAGGCCAGCTGAAGCGTTTGTTTGCAATATGCACTCCTCTTTCTTGCACAAGTCACGGCACCTTTAAACTTAAAGGGATACTGTAGGGGGGTCGGGGGAAAATGAGCTGAACTTACCCGGGGCTTCTAATGGTCCCCCGCAGACATCCTGTGTTGGCGCAGCCACTCCCCAATGCTCCGACCCCGCCTCCAGTTCACTTCTGGAATTTCTGACTTTAAAGTCAGAAAACAACTGCGCCTGCGTTGCCGTGTCCTCGCTCCCGCTGATGTCACCAGGAGTATACTGCGCAGACACAGACCATACTGGGCCTGCGCTGTGCACTCTTGATGACATCAGCGGGATCGAGGACACGGCAACGCAGGCGCAGTGGTTTTCTGACTTTAAAGTCAGAAATTCCAGAAGTGAACCGGAGGCGGGGCCGGAGCATCGGTGAGCGGCTGCGCGGGCACAGGATGTCTGCGGGGGACCATTAGAAGCCCCGGGTAAGTTCAGCTCATTTTCCCCCGACCCCCCTACAGTATCCCTTTAAAACACAGCTTCCATAGCGTAACTCCATATTTATTCAATAAAAAAATAACATAGATTTACACTCACAATAGTTTCAGCAAGTATACGCATTTAAAAGAAAGGACGTCCTGGCTCTCCACAGTGTATCGCGTCTATGCTGCTGCCGCGCCTGAGGCCACGCCCTCAGACGTAAAGTCCTGGGGCTTCGTTTTGCAGGATATTGCGTGCACGCTGCGCGCGCATCTCCTGCTTGGTAGCGATCGCTGCTCAGAGACTGTTAGACGGTTAAACCGCTGTCTAATTAGCATGTACAGCACTACGATCTACAGCAGCGCTGTACAGGGGACAGCGGCGTGACACGGCTGTTCCCGTGGGACACAGGAGAGCGATCAGCTCTCATAGGCTGAAGCCTATGAGAGCCGATTGCTGTGATTGGCTGGCTGGCGGGAGGGATTTAAAAAGAAAAATTATAAAAAATAACATAAATATTTATAAAAAAAATAGACACTGGGGGAGGGTTCAGACCCCACCAACAGGAAGCTCTGTTGGTGGGGAGAAAAGGGGGGGGGGGGGTCAATTGTGTGCTGTGTTGTGCATTGGCCGATTTCACATAAAATGGTCTTGGGGGGGGGGGGGGGGAGTTAACACTGTGGTCCTCAAGAGGTTAAACAATACCTGTTACCTATAAAAGTTAGCGCTCCTGCTGTGTCCACAGTCCACAAAATCAATTTGTAAGGTTCTGTATATCCTGTTCTGTGCCGAACTTTATCTCCAGAGAACTAATGGAATGACCACCATCACCTCACCCTCAGAAGTGGGCACTCACCCTTAGTAGATGACCCTCGGCTAGATGGGTCTCAAACGCCTCTGGGATATTTTCAGGCAATCCCTCGCCTATATTGGCTCTTTATACAGTGCTTTATCCGACTTCAAGTCCACAGCATTCACCTCAAATAAAACACATATTCCTTCCCATAGCGTAAAACCATACGAAAAATTTAATTTATATTAAAAATGCACACTCACATTCCAATAGTATTTTGAAGAGCATGGAGTTTTATAGGGCTCTACCCCTTCACGTTGGCCACCTGGCTGGCTCTCTGTGTCCGCATGGATGACCGTGCTCTGGTCTCCCCGCACGCCACGCCGGCTAACTTCCGCTTCTGCAGGTCTAACCTGGAAAAGGTATATAGATGACTTGTTTATAATATGGGGGGGCACTAAAGAGGGTTTGGCACAATATATGGAAGCACTTAATAAAAATGAAGTTAATATCACATTGTCATATGAGGCTCATAGTGAAACTATTCACTTTTTGGATTTATCACTGTCTATAGTGGAAGGGGTAGTGGTTTCAAAAAATTACTTTAAAGAGACAGACCGGAATGGGTATATTTCAGTACATAGTGGACATCATCCAAGTTGGATAAAGAATGTTCCTAAAGGTCAACTGATGAGGGTAAAACGTAACTGCACTGGGGTAGAAGATTTTGATTCACAGGCACAGGTGTTGATAGATAGATTTATAGAAAAAGGGTATAGTGAGGAATTTTTACGAACACAACTAACAGAAGTTAGGGAAAAGGATAGAAGGGAACTATTGCAGGATAATAAAAGGGGAGGAGTAAATAAGAAGTATGAAGTAGCATTTATCTCTGACTATAATGAACAATACAGGACGGTGCAAGGGATAATAGGCAAGTATTGGGACATTCTTACGTCTGATACAGAGCTTAGACAGATCCTACCTCCAAAACCGAATTTTATATATAGAAAAGGCCGCAATTTGAGAAATTATTTAGCGCCAAGCTGTGTGGAACCTAAAAGTAGAGGAGAAAGACTACAGGGGTGGCAGCAACCAGGTTTCTTCCCCTGTAGAAAGTGTAAGGGGTGTAGGGAGATAAATACAAGTCGTATGCAAGAAGTAGTGGGATATGCTAATAACAAAAGAACAAAAATACGTCAGTTTATCTCATGTAATGATAAAAATGTTGTATATATGATATGGTGCCCGTGTGGTCTTCAGTATATAGGAAGGACTACTAGACCTTTGAGAGAACGCATAGGAGAGCATATACGCAATGCTAATAAGGGTCTAAGAGGGCACACATTGTCATCACATTTTAGGGAGGTACATAACTGTGATTCATCAGTAATGTCTTTTTGTGGTTTGGAGAAGGTGAATGCACATTGGAGGGGTGGGAACACGACTAGAGAGGTCTCTAGACGGGAAACATGGTGGATACATCACATGAATTCTCTTAAGCCAAAAGGGCTAAATGCGGAGATTGACCTTATATGTTATCTCAGTAATGATTGATAGGGATCTTATAAACACATCGTAGTCCGGTGATAAAAGTGTGCAGAATAAAGTGGCCGAGCATTTTTTGAACACTAACTAGATATAAAGGGTTGTATACCCCTTAATATAAAACTTTTTATGGGGGGGGGGGGGGGGGGGTTATATATGTTTTTTCAAGATGGAAAGGATTATGAGAGTTTCAACGTTGGGGATTGGGGATTCAGTTTATTGCACGATTGGCTCTCTCCACTATAATTTTGCATACTAGAATTACTTGGCCTCACTGATATTATGGATTGTATGTGTATATAAATTGGAGAAATCGGTAGATCTGGATTGTATATGTATTTCTAGAAGTTGGTGGGTTGAAGATGGAAATGATGTGAAATGTATAAGCATATTGTAATCTTGATGCATGTCATAAGGGTCAGATGGCTGGCTCCACGATTTTGCATTAATTTTCTGCAAATTTTTTTAGTTTTTTAAGCGTCTTTTTTTAGGCGTTTTATGCGTCTTTTTTAAGCGGTTTGTAGCGCTATATGCGTTTGTTTAGAAAAGGCATTTCCACTCTCAAAGGGAGTGAGGATGTTGAACATACGTCCCTCTGGTGGGAGGGTACGTATAATACTTCTAATTGGAAGCCTGCGCTCCAAGGTGGCTAGAACGCGGAAGCAGCGGCAAAACTAATTAGTAGTTTGGGGAGGGAACGGGGCGGGCATGCGGCTATAAATACGCTTTACGGGGGCTTCTGCGCATGCTCCTGATGAGTCCAATAGGACGAAACTAGTAGGGCGTGACCTGCAGAAGCGGAAGTTAGCCGGCGTGGCGTGCGGGGAGACCAGAGCACAGTCATCCATGCGGACACAGAGAGCCAGCCAGGTGGCCAACGTGAAGGGGTAGAGCCCTATAAAACTCCATGCTCTTCAAAATACTATTGGAATGTGAGTGTGCATTTTTAATATAAATTAAATTTTTCGTATGGTTTTACGCTATGGGAAGGAATATGTGTTTTATTTGAGGTGAATGCTGTGGACTTGAAGTCGGATAAAGCACTGTATAAAGAGCCAATATAGGCGAGGGATTGCCTGAAAATATCCCAGAGGCGTTTGAGACCCATCTAGCCGAGGGTCATCTACTAAGGGTGAGTGCCCACTTCTGAGGGTGAGGTGATGGTGGTCATTCCATTAGTTCTCTGGAGATAAAGTTCGGCACAGAACAGGATATACAGAACCTTACAAATTGATTTTGTGGACTGTGGACACAGCAGGAGCGCTAACTTTTATATGTGTATTAATTTTAATTGCTTAAGAAGCGCACCACAATATATATAAAGCGGACTCTCATATTGGTCAGCGCAGTGTGTTGAAATTGAATACCTGTTACCTGTCAGCCCTCCCGGTATATTTGGCTGCAGTAGTGTCTGAATAACACCAAAAACAAGCATGCAACTAATCTTGCCAGATCTGACAATAATGTAAGAAATACCTCATCTGCTGCATGCTTGTTCAGGGTACATGGCTAAAAGTATTAGAGGCTGAGAAGCAGCAGGATAGCCAGGAAATTGGTATTGCTTAAAAGGAAATAAATATGGCAGCTTCCATATCCCTCTTGCTTTAGTTGTCCTTTAATAAATCACAGCCAGCTTTTGCTGGATTATATACAGTATATATTTACAAGCCTGGAGAATCTGAGTAAATTAGATGCTGTGGGCTTGTTAATATGGAAGGAAAAAAAGGCACAAGGTAAATGACAGAACGATGACAACATTTCCTGAGAATGCCATAGGTTGCTGCTGGATCAGGTTCCCTTTCCAGAATCAGTGACCTGTATCCACTGCAGCGATCTCATGGCTCCCATGTAGACAGCACAATGCCTCTTGGCAGCAGGAAAATATTGTCTTTGGCATGGCAATTCAGGTGTATTCCTCCTACTTCCTCTGCAGGAAGAGAGCCAAATATATTTTGCCGTAATAACATCTGTCAGGCAATCACAGGTGCTGTGCAGCCCTGCAAGAAAGAAACAACAGACAGGAAAAATGATGCCTCACCAGCCATCTCTCTAAATGCTGCTTATTCCATTACATAAATCTGAAATATCACATGTCACAGCCGGGGACTGCTTAAATATAATAAGGGAATTTCTTGCTATGGTTCACACTATAGAGTACTGAATGGGGGTTTCGTTTTTTATTGTTTTTGCTAGGAGACAAGATCGATCATTTTTATTAACCGAATGATTATTGCCATGAATAATGTTTAAAAGGCTTCCATGAAAGGAATATCTTAACAAGCTGTCCAAGCTAAGGGACAAGTTCCTCTGAGGAACACAGACCAGACAAATACAAAATAAAATGTCTGAGAAATGAAAAATGTACTTATTGCCCACATTGCACTTTTTTCTTTTGGTCTTGGAAGGGGTGGTTAAGAGGTATAACATCTAACAAGTCATGTCAGTTGTCTGTGTCCCCACAGGTACAAGTTTGCCTCAGTTTATGCCAGAAAACCTCCATGGACCTCCATAAATTTAAAGTGAACAATAGAAGTTGAAGATACAGGAAATGATGAACAGCAATACAATGTAACTGATGCCGGGGCTGAATTTCTGGCAAGGCTATAAAGGCCAGGGCCTTAGGCGGCAGCAGCCTGTGGGCAGGGCCGGATTTGTACTTTTTTCCACCCTAGGCCTAGTATCACCGAATGCCAAGCACCGCCCCCCCCCCCCCCGGCATTTTTTTTTTGACACTGCCTACCAACCCTTTTAACTTTAAAATAAACCACCGAGGTATGCAGCAAAGCATTTGTGAAGCCACAACACGCACAACCTTGAGGCGGATGGGCTACAACAGCAGAAGACCCCACCGGGTACCACTCATCTCCACTACAAATAGGAAAAAGAGGCTACAATTTGCACAAGCTCACCAAAATTGGACAGTTAAAGACTGGAAAAATGTTGCCTGAGTCTCGATTAGACTACCTAGAACAGTGATGGCTAACCTTGGCACTCCAGCTGTGGTGGAACTACAAGTCCCATGAGGCATTGCAATACTCTGCCAGCTGTAAGAATAACTTACTTGGGGAAACAGAGGCATGATGGGATTTGTAGTTTGTCACAGCTGGAGTGCCAAGGTTAGCCATCACTGACCTAGGGGCTTCTTACCAATCCCCATAAGGTACATAGCTACTCTGTTTTCATCCCAACTAGGGATGAGCATTACAGTCGGTACCTCTGAAAACCTCGGTACTAAATTTAAACTGATGCACTCGCTGACAACAGGGGTAACTCAACCTTATCGCAACCTCTGTGCGCTGCCCTCCACATAGCATTTCAGCTCTCCAGCTACTTCATCATTCACAGTTGGAACTGGAAGAGCAGAAAGGCAATGTATAGAGCAGCGCACAGAGGTGGCGACAAGGGTGAGTCAACCGAACAAGCCTTACAAGCCCTTTTGAAAGATCAGAAGTTGTGGGCTACTGCGCATGTGTGGCCCAGGTCTCACATCTCCTTGATCGTGCTCCCATGGCAGGGAGCATTCTACTCATGTGCAGAACGCTCAAAGCAGTGGGAGCGTGATTGAGGAGGGGCACAGCCTGGGTCACGCATGTGCAGAAGCCACGACTGGTCTAGTGGACAAGCTTTTGGAGGGGGACAGCGACACAGCCTAACAAACCGTAAAGAAACCAAGAGTCTCTTGGTCTCTTTACGGTTTGTTAGGCTACAAGGGGCTGGAGGAAGCCCCCGGTAAGTAGATTAAAACTTTTTTCCCTGTCTCAGGGATACTTTAAAGGAAAAAGATTTATACTTACCTGAGGCTTCCTCCAGCCCCCAGTAACCGGTTTGCTTGATCACCACCATTTTCCCACAATGAAGCCGCAATCCAGCCCAGTCGCACACCAGAGTGCATGGCCCTGATCGAAATACCATTCAGAGCATTTTGTGCAAGGAGGTACACAGTTAGCAAAATGGGCTGCGCAGAACATTTCCTGTCCGCACACCGCACATACGCTGTAAAGTGTGAGACAGAGAGCGTGGGCTGGACAGGGCAGAAGCAGACCATTAGGGGACCACTGTCGGCAAAGACAGTATGGGGACTGGTAAGAAGCCCTCAGCATATATAATTACCTCACTATATACATTAACAAATAACATATAGCTTCTAAAGGGGAGGGGGCCCTCAGTAAATATCCCCACCCAGCCTTAGCCTATTGTCATTTATTTTACATTTGATTATCCTGACACTGACAGTCAGGAACACACAGACATCATGCTGCAGGCTGCAGCAGAAACTTACAGTCAAGTCTGCAGTGACAGTCACAAATCTGGAGCCAGCCAGCCAGGGATGTGCGCAGCAGATAATTAGGTCTCGTTCTCCAGAGTGCCTGCACACTGAGGCTCTCATAGAACCATCAGCCCCAGCGGCACCGCGAGACCTCCCCTAGACTCCTGGCCAGCGCTGTGCTGTGTGAATCTGTGACGTCACGTCACTGATTGACAGCGGTGGCGCCCTATTGAAAGATGCGCTCTCCCTCACTCTCACAGCCGCAAGTTTGAAGCTCAGAGCTGCCTGCCGGGGGCTCCAGAGCGAAAGTCTGCAGTGTACTGACCGGCGGCTGGTGACTGCCAGATGCAGGCAGGCTCGAGTGAGTCCGGGGCCAGGGCACCACCTTCGGCAGCATCGCATGCCTCTCAGTCCTCTAGTATCCCGCATCCTGTCCTTGTAGCCAGGCAACCGCAGCCGCCTCCACCTGACCTGCCTTGCCTCTGCTCACATCGCACACGGAGCAGAGCGGCAAGCAGGGCGGGCGGCTGCAGACACTATCGGGCGGCTCAGCTGACAGCCTTTGGAGGTGGCAGGTGCAGTCAGTTAGTTAACCTGTCACCCGTGGCCGGCCGCCCCATGGAAGGTAGCAGATTTAATCCGCCCTAGTCCTGTGCCTTGGAGGCCTTTCCATAAATCCGGCCCTGCCTGTGGGGGCACCTGGGTGTGAAATAAGGTATGCTATTTATGAAAGAGAAGTCTGCAAATGGGGAGCAACATATGAAAAAGGGAAGCTGATGCCCAAAATACATGGGAGTGGGCTGCATACATGGATGTTACACATGGAAAAGTGGGCTACGCATGCTGCACAAGAAAGAGAAGCCACAACATACTTGGCCTAAGGGCAAAAAAGGATAAATCCAGTCTTGACTTATGCGCTGAGGTTCTGACTACAGTGTATTCCTCCCTTTACTAAAAAGAACAAAAACAAGCCGGTTCTGACTGAGTAGATGGGAGGGATATAATACTCTCACAAGATACTGGAGACAAAAGAGGCCTACATGTTATTAACGATTTTTCCTGAGTATTCACCTAGGTGATATTTTCACACCTTGCCAAAAATGCCTTTTAAGCCACTAGCAAGCAAGAAAATACTGAAACTCAATTGTACACTTTTTGGTCCTTTTCAATTGCAGAGTGCTGAAAAGTTATTTTAACCACTTAAGGACCAGGCTTTTTTTTCCTGATCTGTGCTGCATGGGCCCTCCAGCCCACAGCACAGATCAGGTTTGCAGCATGGCGATCAGACTTCCCCCCTTTTTGCCCCACTAGGGGGATGTCCTGCTGGGGGGGGTCTGATCGCCGCCGGCTATCTGTGATTTATGGGGGCTCCTCAAAGCCCCCCTCCGCAGCAATTTCCGCCCTCTCTGTCCTTCCCTCCCTCTCCCTTACGCTGTGGGCTGCGCAGGACGGATATCCGTCCTGCGCCAGCTAGGATAGGCTTCAGCCTATCAGATGTCGGCAATCCCCGGCTAATCAGAGGCCGGGGATCGCCGATCTCCTTTACGGCGCTGCTGGGCAGCAGCGCCGTATGATGTAAACAGCGGGGATTTCTTCCCCGCGTGTTTACATTTAGCCTGCGAGACGCGATCGGAGGCTCGCAGGCTGTTCACGGAGACACCCTCCGTGAACTGACATGGTTTCCATGGTAACACCACTTCAACCTGCCGACGCCTATCGGCGTTAGGCGGTCGTTAAGTGGAAGATGAAAAATGATTTCCTGGAAGAAAACCTAGAAGAAAAAGTGAATTGAATTAGGGCCGAAGTGTCTCATCCAATGAACTTTTCTCCAAAGTTTTCTCTTAGGAAATAATTTTTTCATCTTCTTCTGTTTAAAATAACTTTTGCATCTAAGCCAACTCACCCGTTAAATAATGGGCACTAGGGCAATGGGCAGGCATGTGCCACGCCTGCCATCTTGTGCACATGACTTCTAAAATATATAGACTATATAAAATGAAAGTACCGCTGAGGGAGGTTTGTAAATTGTGGGGGACATTAGGGGGTGAGAGGCACTACTTACCTTTTGGGCTAGCACCTGTTTCTATGCACTCCACAGTTCTCAGTTGCTGCAATGCATGTTGGGAGATGCAGGCATTGTGATGGGGGGGTGTTGGAGTGTGAAACATTATGGCGGCAACTTGAAACTGTCACAGGTGCAGGTCTAACTGAAGA
The DNA here is from genome assembly GCF_040937935.1 of Hyperolius riggenbachi. Taxonomy (NCBI): domain Eukaryota; kingdom Metazoa; phylum Chordata; class Amphibia; order Anura; family Hyperoliidae; genus Hyperolius; species Hyperolius riggenbachi. The sequence continues at coordinate 143,660,250 of NC_090646.1, read as the reverse complement.
AAATGGCAAGAGGCTAGGGAGCCGCCCCCTGAAGATCAGTAATGCCTATCACCCCCCAAACGGCCCGCACTATTTACAAACCTCCCTTAGGGGTAGGTTCATTTTATATATTTTAGTTACTGTATTTTTTGGACTATAAAACTCACTTTTTCTCCACCAAAAGTGGGGAAAAAAATCACTGCATCTTATGGTCAAAATGCAGGGAGTTCCTGTCTTGTGAACGACTGCCAATAAAAACATGTTGGGAAATCCCTGTACTGTGCCCATGCAGAGAAGGACACGGGGACAAACAGAGAACACAGGGGGACAAAAGGGGCATAGAGGAGGACACAAGGAGGATAGAGGCAGACACATCGGGGACACAGGAGGACACACAGGGGACAGAGCAGGACTCAGGGAGACACAAGAGGTACAAAGGGGGCATAATCCACAACCACAAGATGCCCCTTCACCATGGTTGCACCAGGTTTAGTATATATTTTTTCCCCTTGTTCTTGTTCTCTAAACCTCGGTGCGTCTTATGGTCAGGAGAGCCTTATAGTCCCAAAATAAGGTACAACTGCTAGTTTAAATCTGGAACTTAATCTGGCCATGGGATACAGGTAGAAAGCTTTCATAAATTCATTGTTGAATTCCAACTGAGCTTTTCACATAAACATTAATTTATGTGCCTAATTACCGGTAGTTGCTAATTATCACAAAACTTTCCTCATGCCTCCTTATTGTCAGTAAATGAGGTGAAGTAAAACCTGCAAAGTTCTTAAAAATGAGAGATACAGCTATGCGTGTTAAAAAGTTTAACCACTTAAGTACCAGCGGTCTCTGCCCCCTTAAGGACCAGAGACCGCTGGTACAGAAACAATCCCGACAAATCGCCGCACATACCGACCACAACCGCCGTCACCGCCGCATGTTTGGAACTTGGGCCACATACTCTGCCGTCTCTATGACGGCAGAGTAACTGTGAGCCGATCAGAAGCCACTATCATTGGATTGGTCTGTGTTGTTGATATTGTGGTGAAACCCCTTCCACAGTGTGATGTCATGACCACGGTCCTGACTGTTTTCTGTCTGTGAACCTCTTTGCATTGTAGGAAATTATGGCTTTTTCCAACTGCCAAGCAAGCAATATCTCCCTTTGTGCATAGAAATCTCAGTAACGAACATTCCATACAGATCAACTGGCAGAACTAAAGATATTGCCACCAGTGATACATTTCAGAATGTAAAACAGGGAAAGGAAAGATTTTACAATGGGCAAACACTGACTAAATAATCTATAAATGAATATTGAAAACAATAAGCAATTTTATTCATTATGTTATTTACTCTACGGGTCCTCTTTAGTAAAATTAAATCTGCAAATCATGCAAAGTTTGCATAGGTGGCCCTGGCCACACGCCATTTTGTACCTGAACAGTATAAGTCTTTACTAACAGAACACTTCTAAATTGAATATTCTTAAGCTGTGTAGATGCTAGATGAAACCTGGCCAAGGCAGGTCCTGATGTCTGGCCAGCAATCAGCCCAGGCTCTTAACTCTCCCCACCTGCCGCATGATGTCACTTGTGTGCTGCTCTGTTGGGTTCCCCCCTCCTCCCCACTTAGCAATAAAATGCTTACTAGCACTGTAACATCACCCTGAGGGATCGAGTCCCAAATATGCTTTGTATGTGTGTATGAGGCCAAGGTGTCTTAACCACTTCACCCCCATGCCTATCCTTAACCTCTCCACCCCTGTGCCTAACCTTAACCACTTCTTCCCACTATTTAAAGGTCACCATAATTTAACTTCATTTCCACTAGTCGTGGCTTTCACTATTGCCATCTATGGCAATGCCATTTTTATCGTCACCAGTCCTGCGCCATTTTTATCTGCTCCGTGTTTTAAGACCTGCCTGAAGCAAGCTTTACTGCTTTTACTGCTAACACACAGTTAACCTCAGTATTGCGATGTTGAATAAAGATTTTTTTTTTCTCTTCATAGTCTTCCAATCTGTTTTGTTTTGCTGTTTACTGTAAGTAAATGGAGAATAAAAAAAAAGAAAACTGTGTGCGGGTTTCCTGCTGGAGTTACAGACACCCCGTAGGCTACAGCAGCTGGTAAGGAGCAGAGAAATATCAAGCAAGTGTTTGTGCAAACCCCAGCTTTACTTATTGGTCTGCTATGCCTGGTGTGTGTGTGTGCGTGTGTGTGTGTGCGTGCGTGCGTGCGTGTGTGTGTGTGCCTTCGGAAACTATCAAAAATATAGTTTCATTTTGGAAAAAAAAACTGTTTAGTTGAAAGGAGCTAAGCCCCAAAGTTCTCTGTGTGTGTGTGTGTGTGTGTGTGTTACTGTGTGTCAAAACGGGGATCCTGGACTCTGTTCTGGTGAATAAGGGCACTCTTTGTTTATAGTAATATACCCCTGATTTTAATACTTTAGTATCATTTCTCCAAGTTGATATTTCACTCCTTGTCAATAAAATGCCCTTTAAGGGCTGGTTCATGCGTACGTCTGCCCCGCAATTACTGCCAGCATTCGGGACTCGTCAATCAAGTGTCGAGCATATGTACCAGGCTTTTGCGAATGCTGTGTTCCGATTCCGATTTTCCCCATCGTTTGGGGTGACCCTGGACACAGTGTCGGTTAACTGTTGTGGCTAGTGTCCCCCTGTGAGGATGAAAAACGCGGATCACTACAGAACAATGCGAAAAATCTGAACATGCTACCATCAAGATGCCACTGCACAAGACACTGCTGGAAGCCGGGCGGATGTCCATGTGAACCAGCCCTAAACTGCCAGCAAGCAAGAAAATACACAAAATAATTTTGATAGTACATTTTCTACTACTTTTGGTACTTTTGAATGCTGAAAAGTTATTTTAAAGTGAAGATGAAAATGTATCACCTAGGAGAAAACTTAGAAGAAAAAGGGAATTGCATATGGGCCTTAGGGCCAGATTCATCAAATGTTGGTGGTACACATAGTTCTGCACACACAGCGCACAGCAGTATTACCATCACTTCTGCATAAAGCACTGCGAGTTATGCCAGTAACGTGACTAGCGGTACTAGAGTAGTGTGACTGTTGCTACAGTAATGCGCGTTACTAACAAAAATGCTCGTTAGTAACATGTTACCATAACAACAGTTGGGGTACTCTCGCAACCCGAGTCACTCTACTGGCGTAACTCAGAGCTGCATGTGGAAGTTACGCAATACTGCTGTGTGCTATGTGCACACCACAGTACTACCAGCATTTGATGAATCTGGCCATTAGTGTCTACACAGGATTAGTAAGCTTGTGTGTACTCAGTGGCCTATAAAACAAATAGCTGGAATTTCCTGAATTTATAATCATAAGTTCTCATGCCGATAAAGCAATATACACTCCAAATGTAAATCCTAAATCTATATTTCCGGAGAGCTTTATGCCCAGTCAATAATGAAAGACTGGTGATACAGAGCATTATAATTAAAATCTCATAATATATATCTGTAATTCATTTTCGGCTTGCCTGTATTATCATATCCTTTGGACTCTTAACTTTAAACATGTCAATGAGCAGAAAATGCCCCAGGCAAAGCTTCCGGCTCCCTCGGTACATGATACAAGAATGCAGAACCCAAGTCATTTACCTGGGCTCACCCTCTCGCACAAGCAAAGGAAGTTTATTTAGTTCAAAAGCAAAGAGTTATGTCATTTCACAAGGGAGGCAAGATTTGTACAAATGTAGGATCTAACTTTTATAGCGATAATTATTCTCCTTTGGTTCTGCTACCCTGCCAGGGGATCCATGCTTGTAAAGGAAGCACTTAATACAGTTTAGCAAAGGGTGCGTCTTGATTGTTTCTGAGACATAAACCAATGTGCACAATGCACATCAATAACTGCTCTCTGCATTCAACAAAAATGAACACATTTGTGCCTGCTGAGCATTATGCAGATCTGGGTGGTCATACATAGTAGGAAAAGTGCTTAAAGTAAACCTGAGATGCCAATGTGCTCTGCTGCCTGCAGCCTCTTCAAACTGCCCTGAAAAGTCCTCCGGTCCGGGGCATACTGTGCTGGCACAGTTGGGCTGTGCACACTCTTTCGTTGTGCTCCTATGGCTGGGAACATTCTGGGTCTGTGCAGTAGTACTGCCCCTGGCCCGACTGGATGATTTATCAGGGCCAGTTGCAGAGGCTGCAGGCAGCAGAGTACGGCAGCACGGGAGTGATCAGGCCGGAGGAAGCCCCAGATATGTATACATTTTTTTATATCCCCCGTCTCTGGTACACTTTAAATGCCATTGGATTGGGTATTTAATAGGAAGAACGTTTGTAATTATTATGGTTCGATTCTTTCTGTCATTGGAAAGTTATCAGCTGCACAAAAAGTTTGTAATAAGTACATTTGGAAGGACACACATTTCTGGTCTCTGCTAAAGTGGCTGCAAATAGCATTTTTTAGGCAGGTAAACACGGTGGTCCTTCTTTTTTTTTAACTTTCAACATTTTTATTGAAAATGTTTCACATAACATAGATAGACAATCGTATACGAATAAGCAGTCATTAATAGTTTCATTAATAGTTTCCAAGCGAGCCAAAAATAACAGTCAATAAACTGATATGATCTTATGCACAGCTATATTGGTCCTATTAAACCGTGCCAGCGTACAGAATAGGAGTCAGAATTTAACCCGAGAGACAAAATTAACAATTCTAGAGCTTAGCATACACTGAAGTTAGTTCAAAAGAACTAATATTAGTTATGACTTGTTAATTTCAAGCTAATTTATGCTTGGCTAGGTTCCTTGGATTTACTCGAATGGTCAAACATAAAACATAAAACTAAACACAAACATAAACATAAGCATAATAAGTATGTAATAACCTATGAACCTTCACTAAAACAAAGCCTATAGTTAACTCTCATGAACATGTCTGTTGTTATAATTTTTTACTCTATATCCTCTAGTGAATATGTATGCAAGGCAGTATGTGGTTGATAGAGGTTCAATGAGTGAATACTAAAAGGTTATTCAGGGTGGAAGTAGGTATAGAGAGGCGAAGGAACTATGGCAGTGTATTCTAATTTTATGTTCCAGAGACAGGTTTTATTCGCAAAGGTACTTTAACCTCCCTGGCGGTAAGCCCGTGCTGAGCACGGGCTATGCCGCCGGGAGGCACCGCTCAGGCCCCGCTGGGCCGATTTGCATAATTTTTTTTTTGCTGCACGCAGCTAGCACTTTGCTAGCTGCGTGCAGTACCCGATCGCCGCCGCTACCCGCCGATCCGCCGCTATCCGTCGTGCCGCAGCCGCCCCCCCCCCAGACCCCGTGCGCTGCCTGGCCAATCAGTGCCAGGCAGCGCTGTGGGGTGGATCGGAGTCCCCCTTGACGTCACGACGTCGATGACATCGGTGACGTCATCCCGCCCCGTCGCCATGGCCAAGGAGATCCCGGGCTGGGGGGATGCCGCTGAGCAGCAGCTATCATGTAGTGAGACTTTGTCTCGCTACATGAAAAAGAATTTTTTTTTTTTAAAAACGCATTTGCTGCCCCCTGGCGGATTTTTAGCAAACCGCCAGGAGGGTTAAATGAGTCATAGACGGGCTATCACTCAACTTCCAGTTCTGCGTTATTAGGGATCAGGCTGCAGCCAAAATGTGGAAGACTACACGTCTATCTGGTGGTGCAAAATCATCTAGACCTACATTTAATAAGGCCAATGTTGGGGAGATAAGTTTGTTTGATGTTGACGTTGTGATGTGTTGAATCAATGATTCAATGTTGGCCCAAAAGGGTTTGATGATTGGACATTCCCATAGAATGTGCAGTAATGTACTGACTTTTCCATAAATTACGCCAACAATTATGAGATTGAGTAGGGTCTAATGAGGCCAATTTCCTAGGAGTTATGTAAAACACAAAGAGAAAATCGAGAGCCCCAATCGTGCGTTATTGCGATTCAATTGATAATCAAGATTAGATGGAAGAATAATACTCAAAAAATGGGTTGCCGAGAACAGGCAACCACTTATAGCGCTTGCGGAGAAATTAGGACTGTCCCCTCTCAGGCTAAGAAGTCACTCTCCGTAGACAGAATTGGGCGATCACACCCATCCAACCAGTGGATACAATATCGTTCAAGGATTTTACTGAAGTGTCACTTCAGTTGCTCGTTTTATACTGCCTGAGGAAGCAGGCGATAGACCCGTGAAACACGTTGCAAAAGTTGTGGGAGTAAAATTAATAAATTATTAATGATTAGCAATATTAAGTGTCCTTTTTGGGGTGGTAAATCATCCAAGACCCCCCATTTTATGAATTTTTAGTGTATTTTTATTCTGATTGGCGCCTCTGTAAAATTCCTAGGAGTTATGTACCACTTCAAAAAGATCTTTGGTAGAAGCTCCCAGAGGGAGATGCACTTAGACAATTTAGTTGCTCGAATAAATGCTACCTGAATTTGTTGAAGCTGGATTTCTGTGTTTAAGTCGAATTCCCAAGTTTTGATATATTTTAGAAGGGAATTGTTGCTATTTGCCATAATGTGTTGGTACCATTTAGACATTCCACCTTTAGTGGGGGCGGTACTACTTAATAGCCTGTATAGGTGGGGGGGAATGTGCGGAATTTTAGGATTACTAGTGAGAATCCAGTGTTTCAATCTTAAATATACAAAGATTTGGTTGTTTGGTAGATTAAATTTGTTTTGGATATCCGGTAGAAAAAAGCAATGTTATTTTGGATATCCGGAAATTTTTGAAGGGTTTCCTCATCCCAGATGTCGTTTAAGAAGTGTAGTCCCCTATTCTCCCATTGGACAAATGATATATCTCCTATTAACGAGGTAGTTGAGGTCAATTAGTAAAGGAGGGTCAGCTGGATTATTATGTGTGGCTGAGATGTTTTTCCCCCATTCCTTAATGGTAGCTTGCATAGTAATGCTTGAAGCTGTGGGGATGGGAAGGCCTATTAAATGTGCAATAAGTAATGATTTGAGAGATCGTTGTGCCCTGTGGCCTTCTATTTGTGACCAATGCTTATATAGTTTATTTGACCACCAGGAACGAGTAGTGTCGAGTATTGCTGCTGAGTGATAAGCTTCTAGATTGGGGACCTCCATTCCTCCCATTCTTTTTGGGGAAGTACTGAGAACGCTACTCTTGGTTTTTTTACCCTTCCAAAGGTAATTAGTTAGTATACGTCAAGCTTCTGTGAAGAAGGATTGTTTTATTAGGCAGGGAACTGTTCTAAAATAGTACAATATTTTAGGAAGTGTGAACATTTTAAAAACATTGAGACGGCCAGCCCATGATACTTCATGCTTAGCTAGTGAAGTAGTTTCTTGTTTTAAAGTTTATAAAGATCAGCAGGGGAATTAGGGATTTGTATACCTAAGTAGGTAACAGATTTCTTTGCCCAAGGGTATGGGAATTTTGCAGATATTACTTCTTTTACTCGTGGGGAATATGTATTTCTAACATTAAAGATTTAGTTTGGTTCACTTTGTAATAAGAGACCTCTGCAAAGGCCTGTAAGGCTAGGGAGACCTCATCCAAAGATTTCAGTGGGTCAGTTAATGACCTCAGTATGACATCATCTGCAAAAAGTCCAACCTTGTGTTCAATGGAGCCTATACGCATTCCTTCGATTCTATTGTTTGATCTAATATGTTCTGTCAAGGTTTCCATTATTAAGATAAAAATAAGGGGAGATAGTGGACACCCTTGACGGGTACCATTCGAGATTTGAAAGGTTTTAGAGAGAAAGCCAGCCGCATTTACCTTCACAGAGGGGCACGTATATAGTGCCATTATTGCTTTAAGGATGTGTCCTTCAAACCCAAATTTTACTAAAGTTTGTTGCAGGAAGCGACAATGTACCCTGTCGAACGTCTTCTCCGCATCCAAAGTAAGAAGAAGAGAAGGCGTTCGACAGGAGTCCAGGTGGTCCAACAGGTTGATTAACCTGCGGGTACCATCTCCGGCCACACTTCCTTTTGTAAACCCCACTTGGTCAGAGTGGATTAAATGAGGGAGAATATCTAACAGACGTCTAGCTAAGAGCTTGGAGTAGATCTTCATGTCAGAATTGAGTAAAGATATGGGTCTGAAACCAGCACGTGTTAATGTATTTTTCCCAGATTTTGGCAGAACACTTATTGTTGCGTGTAAAAATTAACTCGGAATGTTGCCCGATTTTTTTAACTCGTTGAAGACTTAAGCTAAATGAGGAGCAATAGTTAGGTGAAAACATTTATAAAAATAATTTGAGTAGCCATCTGGGCCTGGAACCTTCCCAGATGGGGATATCCTTATTATTCCAGATATCTCTTGGGGGGATATTTCTTTGTTAAGTATTGATATATCTGTGGGTGACAATGAGGGCAATTTTTACGTTTGATAAAAATTGTTCTATGGCCTGGTGAGTAGGTTGAGAGGTGTTTGGGTCAAATTGTAGATTGTATAAATCGTGATAGTAGTCACTAAATAAATCCGCTATCTCTTTTGGATTTGTAGTCTTAGCCCCTGTTTTAGTATTTATGAGAGATTGGATTTTTGATTTGGAGTATTTCCCCTTAATTTTCCTAGCTAAGAAGCTACTGGCTTTATTATTCTGTGAGTAGTATGTTAATTTAGCTTTTTGAAGGTTGTAACCATATTGCTGTAGTAGTAGCAATCTTAATTTATGCCTAAGAGTAAAAAGCTCTCGTTCTTGTGTAGAAGATAAGGATTTTTTGTGAATAGTCTCTAGTTGTGAAATGTTTTGAAGAATATTGGAAACCTCTTCCTGATTTTTTTTTTGTTTTGTTTTTAGAGCCCAATTTAATTAGAATGCCCCTAATATATGCTTTATAAGCACACCATAAAGCCCAATCTACACGATACGATTCTTTGTACGATTCGATTATGATTCTATTTACGATCCGATTAAATCCAACATGTCCGATCGGGACTCAGTTCGATTTAATTCGATTTGCCATTGCAAAACAATGGCAAATCGAATTGCATTGAATCGAATCCCGATCGGACATGTCGGATTTAATCGGATTGTAAATAGAATCGTAATTGAATCGTACAAAGAATCATATCGTGTAGTTAATGTTGCACTGCTGGTTTCAGAACCCATGTTACATTGGTAAAAGAAAATGCTTTGATCTTTGATATACTGTTGATTTTGCTCTCCATAGAGAAGGGAGTTGTTTAGTCTACATGTTCTCTGGTTTGGGATTTTCACTCCTGTCAATAAGGATATGTGGATTGAAGAGTGGTCGGACCAAGTAATATTACCTATAGCCACGTCATTTATTTTTTGTAAAGTTATACCATCAGTGAGGAAGAAATCGATTCTTGCGTAAGAGTTGTGGACCTTTGAATAAAAGGTGAAGTTCTTTCTACGGGCCATGAAGAACTCTCCATGGGTCGTATAAGTTCTCAGATATTAAAAATTTGTGGAGAGTGGGGGATTTCCTAGGTGGGTACTTAGTAGAGTCTAAGTCATTAAGAATGCATGAGTTAAAGTCTCCTCCATATATTGTTGTTCCTACTTTCACTGAGTTGACTAATTTGATTAAGTGTCTCATGAATTTTACTTGTCCAGAGTTAGGTGCATGGACATTGACTATAGTGTATGTGGCTCCGCCAATAGTACAGATCAAAACATAGACTCGGCCTTGAGGATCTTGTACTGTGTTCTGTACTTTAAAGTCTACTCTTTTGTATACTGCTATGAGGATTCCTCATATTTTTTTTCGAAAAGGAGCTAAAGAAGATGTGAGGATAATCCGGGTGATGACATAAATGTTGGTGTTTAATGATAAAATGAGTCTCTTGAGCCAGAAGTATATCTGATTTTGTTTGTTTAGCTTCTTTCCATAAAAGGGATCTTTTAAATGGCGTATTCTGCCTGCGCAGTACAGCCCGGCGGACGTCCGATGACGTCAGCGCGCCGGCGTGGGACGCAGAAGTGCCAGGAAATAGAGCGCAGAAGAGCCCGACCTGGCAGCCGGCCTGGCCAGGTCGGGTCGGGCACCGGAGACCACCGGGAGCCTGCGGAGCGGCGGCGAGGGCACCTCCTGCCTGCCACGGGCTGGAGGAAGCCCTAGGTAAGTGGAAATTTATTTAAATTTTTTTAATCCCCTCCCTGAACCTTCCCTTTAAGTGACATTGTCATTGTAAATGAGATATATTACTGTGAGTCGCGGGCGAGAATATAAGAGCAAAATGCAGGTAATGTTATAGCAATTTAACATGAGATGAGAGGTAACAAACAAAAATGAACACCAAAGGAATCTTATAAGCAGTGCAAACGTAAAGTCTGAGCTGCTTGTTTCAGCGTGGAGGGCACAAAAGCCATGATGAGAACAAATCTTCCTCTTCATGGTTACTTTCAAGGAAGTAAGATCAGCCAACAGGTGGTATAGTCCGGATGGCACAAGAATGGATATAGAAGGGGTCTTCCCTTAAGCTACTTTAACGTGCTGCTTTCCAATTGGGTTGTAGTTTACCAGCTGAGCGTTGTGGTTTTGAGGTTTGCAACTCCTGGGGCATTGAGATTTTGAGACGGATTAAGGCATCTTTGCCGTCTTCTAACGATGTGATGATCAGCTTATGACCTCCATGAGACACGAATAGTTTTGTGGGGAAAGCCCATTTATAATGCACTCCGTGTTGGCGCAGAGCTTTGGTAACTGGCAACTAAGATCTGCGTTGTTGTAGCGTTTGTTGTGAGAAGTCTGTACTGTATAGAGGTGAATGTGACTGTATGGGTCCGGAAGCGAAACATTCTCTTTTACTGCGGACAGCAATTTCTCTTTAGTTTGGAAGAATAGGAAACGTGCAATAACATCTCTTGGTACAGACTCTGCCAGAGATCTAGGTTTTGGAAGTCTGTGTGCTCTGTCGATAGTTAGTTCTATATCTGGTATAGAAGGGAGTGTTGCTTTGATTAGCGAGTGCAGGTATTCTTCTAATTCTTGTTGTGGTATCTTTTCACTCACTCCTCAAAACTTTAAATTAATCCTTCTGTGCCTGTCCTCCATATCTGCAGCCTTGCTTTTGAGCCACGCAATGTCTGCTGTCTGTGAATCAGTTAAATTCACCATCTTGTTATGTTCTTGTAACGATTGGTGTCAGCACACAGAGAGAATCTGATTATTGGTGATCTGCAGTATCACCAAGAATACAGATCTATACCTGATTATGGATGATCTGCAGAATCACCAATAATACAGATATAGTACTAACCTCTAGACACCTGAAGCGTGTAAGTGTTTGGTGTAACAGTAGGAATTGGACCACCGTGGTAGCAGGTGGTCCAATAAGTAGAGAAAGACTCTACTGCAGTCAAGGGCTCCAGGAGGGGGAGTCCCTGACTGGTTTTGCAGCAGGGCCCCCTCTGAGGAGCAGGGGACCCCTGCAGGAGGGCTGAGCACCCAAGGGGTGGGTGACAGCCAGAAAGGTCGGGCAGGCAACACACAGGCAGATAAAGTACAGAGACAGGAGACCGGTTTCGGTAACCAGCGACAGGCAGGGTCGGTAACAGTAGATCAGATGTGCGAAGGTACCGAATCAGAAAGCAGAAGAGAAGTCAGGAGAGCTACAATTCATAAACAGATATCCAATAATGCCTAGTCTAGAGTGTGAGGTCCGTGGTCCCACACCCAGGAACTGGTCTAAGGAATAACACAGATTATATACAATATTCCTAGTCTAGGGTGTGAGGTCCGTGGTCTCTACACCCTGGAACTGGTCTAAGGAATAACACAGATGATATACAATATTCCTAGTCTGGGGTGTGAGGTCTGTGGTCTCTACACCCTGGAACTGGTCTAAGGAATAACAAAGATGATATACCGTATTCCTAGTCTGGGGTGTGAGGTCCGTGGTCTCTACACCCTGGAACTATGCTAGAGAATAACACAGATAATAATACAGTGGACTGGCTAAGTGTGGATTCCCAGGTCCTCCTGGTTCCACCACACTGAAGGATCTGACTAAGGTCTGAGTGCTAACACATAGGTATTCGCAACGCCAGACAACCAGCAACTGAACAGCAAGAGATATATATATAGCAAAGCGCTCCACAGCACCGCCCAGCTCCCATCAACCAATCACCTGCTGAGCTGGGATCAGCTGACCGCCTCGATCAGCTGACCCTTCTCCTACTGGGATAAAGAGCCTGACTTGCGGCGCGCGCGCGTAGCTCTCCATCTGTGTGCAGTACTAGGTCCAGACAAACCAGACGCATGTTGCTGCGGGGAAACCGCCGCTCTGTATGCGGCCACCGTCGCCTCACTGTCAGAACGCGCGGCGGTTTCTCCGCAATCCATCACAGTTCTATAGGGAACTCAGAAATTCTGTCCTCATTTCTGGAAACTCTGTCTTCTAGCTCTGTGATAGACTGTTGCAGTGATATGGAGATAGTGTTAATCTCTGCTGAGATGCATTGTCTAAATGACAATAAAATGTCCTTGATGAAGAATTGTGTTACTTCCTGGTTAGACACGGGGAAGTTATTTATGGCCGCGTGTTGGGTAGTGCTTAAATTTGGTCCCTGGTCTGAACCCAGGCCTACCTTATCCGCTGTGTCCGTGGGGTCTTGTAGTTTGGACCGGCATTTAGCTGTACTCCGTGTTGAAGGGGAGTCTGTAGAGGATGCTGATGCGCCGTCTGAGTCGCTCCCTTCTTGTGTGGGTTGTGTGGGAGGTAGCGGAGAGGAGCCATCTGTGCGGGCATCAGGGACGCTGCGGGAGCCATCTTGGAGCGAGCGGTTAGTGCGAGACGCTCGCCTGGAGAAGAAGTCCGTTAGCTTCTTCAGTTTCTTCTTTCTTTTTTTGCTTAGTTCCAGCTCCATGGCATGTTCTTCCCCAGAATCTGCCGTCATGGTGTCGGTAGGTTAAGCTTTAGGGTCAGCTTTAGGGTCGCTGTTTAGTAGCTGAAGGGAGAGCAGGTTCCCTATGTGTCCATCCACCACGCTGGCTGGCCACGCCCCCCACGGTGGTCCTTCTAAAGACCTGAATTTGAAAAATCGAGAAACTACGGTATATGTAATTTTTGGCATTTACGTCTGAAAAAAAGCCTTTGCATAAAATACGTTATTTTTGAGGAATGTTTGGCCTTGACCTCCCTCCTCCATGCCACTGTCCTGGTTTTTGTACACCTTTTTAAAAATAAATTGTGGCTACAGAGATGCCCTGAAGATTTTTGATGTTCGCCAGCCATTAAACTCAATGGGCTTAATTCAGAAAGCCGTGCTAACTCATAGCACGGCCGCGCTATGCTTCGCGCGAAGTTTACCTCGCATAAATCTATACATGCGCTATAACAAATGTTTGCACATGTTCACGCGGCACAACGTGTACTTTTGCACGCTTTGTGCCACGTGAATGCATGCAAACATTTGTTATAGCGCGCGTAAAGTTTTATGCGTGGTAAACCGCGCATGAAGCATAGTGCGGCCATGCTATGAGTTAGCACGGCTTTCTGAAAATTTGGGTGCCCGAACCTGCAAATAGCAGCAATGAAGGGTGCCCGAGGATGCAAAAACCTGTGGTAAGCGATAATGATGAGTACCCAAGGCGCCTGTGGCTGCAGCACTGTGCCCGATGCCACGGTTAGTGGCAATTAGGAGAAATTTAAGCTGATCGCAGCAATGAAGGTGTTAGAATGTAAGTATACTTGAATTCAATGTATAGGTTCTTACAGAAGGGACATTAGGATAAATTATTAAATAGCAAGCGCCTGGGCCAGGCATCAGTAGAGGGAAGGTTAAGGGCCAGGTATCGGTAGATGGACGGTTACGGGCTATGTATCAGTATAGGGGCGGTTAAGGGTTAGACATCGGTAGAGGGAGGGTTCTGTGGGAGAGTAGGGTTGGGTCATAGTAAAAGATAATTATTGCTGATATTTTGCTATCGGGATATAGTAGTAGAATATTGGTCATTTTACCGATATTCTGCTAGCGGCATTCTCTGGCGCCCTTTTTTCCAAGAAGCTCTCATTACATGTACACCTCTCTTGTTCCTTCCTCCCTCCATAAAACAGAACAGGCTGCCCAACTATAGCAACATGTTCTGTACATCACTTATTCTGCTGAAAACTGTCACCTTAATTATCACCAAAAGTTACCTGCAGAAGCTGAATTTCTGCTCCCCTAAATGATCACATGATCAGTTAGGGGAGCAGAAATTCAGCCTCTGTAGGTAACTTTACACATCTGTCACCTAGAGAAACTGATCACGTTCTTCACAATAAGTTCTGCTACACATTAGCAACTCTTATGCTGGGGAAGACAAGAGAAATTGAGGAAAAACCTCTGACCCTCATTTTGGAAGCACAGCAATTATGTATTTTATTTTGGAACTCTTGCTACAGATTTCTACATAACAAGTCCCAGTTCTTCATCACCGTAATTTAATTTATTCTGTTCCCTGTGATTTGACTAAAACTGATTCCTCGCATATAAGTTAATGCCCCATAGACGAACATAGAGAAATGTAGGCCTATGAAATGCTAATAGAAATGTATCTCCAAGTATTAGAGAAATAATATGATTCCATTACATCTAATTTAAATACATTTGTCGAGCCCCTTGAACTTGCACTGCTACATTTACCATGCAGCAAATCTCAGCTAACTTTTTAGTTTCATAATTTGGATTCCGTTGGATCAGATGTTAGACTCACTTATTTCATATTCCACTGAAAAGGACAATTATTTACTTCTTTTCCATATTAAAAGAGCCATTAAACCTACACAGAGATGATGTACAGGCAGGACTATCAGTAAAATCGCATTTCCTCTTTACAGAAATCCGCGGGGCATGTTAGAATTACCAAATCCTATTATAATTTGTAGAAAAATATACTTATTTGGATTAAAATGCATCAAGAAATATGTTGCTTACGAAGTTAAGTGTTCCTCTATATCTAAAGGTGCAAAAGGTAGTCAAATAAGGATGCTTGAGTAGTGTTAAATTAACTGGTTTGCATTCCACGGCTTTTACCCTTTAAGGTTCCTGACATTTTTGACACTTTAGCTGTGTCGTTTTGATACATCATTAACTTTTTAATTACTTATACCATCTTAGTGATATACATTTTGTTTTTTTCCGTAAATTTCTAGATTTTCTTTGGGTGATTATTTTTTCCCTAAACTATTTTATTTTATAGTCATTTTATAGGGAAAAATTAGCCATAAATGCAAAAAAACCCACATTTTTCAATTTTCACCATTCCTAATTTTCACATAACACGTCCCACAGTTATAAAACACATAAAATTGATTTCTTTGGCACCTTTCCCTGATATCCCATATGCCATATTTTACTACTAGCTAAGCATGTGGCGGAGCATTAGCCCCAGCCTGTGCGTCTGTAGCAATCAAATGCGTTCGCTAGGGCGGCAGTTTGGGGGCCGTAGTTCTATACAGATGCATCACTAGGCAACGGCAGAGTGATACATCTGTAGAGCATTGGAGCCCCAAACTTCCACCCTAGCCGTCGCATCTGATCACTACAGGCAGCAGTCATTAAAAGTTTAAAAACAGGTACAAGTATGGCAGGGATTAACAGTGGGTTAATAAGCTATGCTAGGGTTAAAACTTAACCGGGGATTTAAGAAAAAAAACACTTTTCATTTTATTGGGACTAAGTCATTTTATTTTTTTTAACCTTTATAACTTTTTTTGCCTAATTTTATTGAATGATTGTTGCTATTTGCTAGTAGCAACAATCATTAACTTTTAACACAGGACCGTGCATGAGCACACACGTGCACGTGTGTCGGCGGGCAGCAATTTTTAATGGGAGACGTAGATTCTATGTCCTATAATCTACAGCAGCAATAATTACGATGTAGAATCTACATCCTGAAACAATAAGCAGTTAAGGATCTCCAGAAGTTTGAGACTGTGGTCAGGACAAAAAAGGGTACATTGTTTTCAGTTGTATAGACCCTACAGGGTGAGATATGATGTGAGCAACACAGGGCTGGGCCGAGGCAGAGGCGAGAGAGGCTCCAGCCTCAGGGCGTAGTGTAGGAGGGGGCGCACAACTCACTCAGCTATCATTCCCCTGTTGTGTTTAAAGCAGAGAGAAATGAGAAAAGGAGATGCATGGCAGTGACTGCAAGCCAGATAACTAGAGATTAAGGTGTTGGGGGCCCTGGGGCACTTCTTAGTCTAACAGAAATCAGTGTGTGACGGCTGGGGTGGGAGGGATGGGGGAGCGCACTTTGGTGTCTTAGCCTTGGGTGCTGGAGGACCTTGTCCTGGCTCTGGAGCAACAAGGTAAAATCATTGGCTAGTATCTGTAGCTACTCCTGTTGATATTATTTATTTTACCCACCGACATGTGTGCTACTGTATGTGTTTTTTCTTCATACTCAAATCCTTTACTACAGACCTGGGAGTTTGATGGTTTTATGGAGTATCTTAGTTTCTCCAAGCGCTGCACTCTTCTGGACAGAGATGTCTAATGTTATTCTTGGGATCCGTTAGCGCTAACTAACCATTTTGGCCTTCACTTTGTACATTTACTCTAATTTATATTTCAAACCTTGGTGCTTCTCCAGATTCTCATACTTCTTCCTGAGGTTGCCATCACTTGGCACTATTGCTTTCGTCTGTATTTAGTTTGTAAAGCACATATGCCTGACCTAAAGTGGAACTGAAATCTGTTAAAAATAAGAGTTTCACTTATCTGGGGCTTCTGCCAGCCCCCTGCAGCCGACCTGTGCCCACTCAGCCACTCACCGATGCTCGGGTCCCACCAGTTCTGCTTTAGGTCTGGTTCAGACGGACGCTTTTGCGTTTAACGCAGCGTTTCAGACGCAGCGTTTTTTAGGATCCACCGCCGTCCCATTCAAGTGAATGGGAGCGTTTATGGCTGGCTTTTGCAGGCTTTCATAAATGCCTGGCGGTTGATCCCAGCGTTGCATCTCATCTTGAAAGCAACATGCTGCTTTCAGAGGCAGTAAACACCAGGAAACAATAGCAGAGACCAGAACTGCTAGCCTTGAATGCTTCCAAAAAGCCTTAAAAAGCTAGCTTTTAAACGCTGGCGTTTAAACGCTGGCATTTGAACGCGACGCCAAGCGAAAGCTCAGCAGAGCCAGTGTGAACCAGCCCTTAAGGTTGAATAGGGGTTATTTACTCGTTTCTTTGTTTTGTGTTTTTCGTTTTCTCATTTAATCATTCCATTTCTTTACTGGTTTTACATCAAATCTTTAGTTTTCTTGTTTCAATTTTTTTAAACATCATACTAAAACTCAGCATATAAATACATCTTCATGAAACAATGACATTTTTTAGTTTTCTTACACCAAATGGGTTTTATCTGTACGATGTTAAATTAAATATAGGATTAAAAGGATTCGAAAATTATTGCATTTGTATTTACACTGCTTTCCAACTTTTTAGTAAGTGGATTACATTACATTTTCAGGCATTGGAGGAGAATTGTTTATTCTACCTGGACATACACGCATTATCAAATACCTAGATCTTAAAAAGAACTGTAATGAAAACATCAAATTTTTAAATACAAAAAATTGTTATAGTGATTACTGAAAATGTATTTATACTTTTGTGTTTTAACAAATTTGTCCTTAAATCAGTCTATCACTTTCTATAAAAAATAAAAAAATGGAGGAAAATCCTGAGCGTCTACAGATTGAGTGCTCACAACCTCGAAATAGAGTCTGGGAGACACAGACAGACGTACAAACCCAGGGAGGAGAGACTATGCCAAAACTGTGAGCAGAAAACCCTTGAGGATGAAAGCCACTTCCTGCTGCACTGCCCCAAATATACTGCAACCAGGGACACTTACTTTAAGAAATTGTTGGAACTATTCCCAGACTTTCTTACATTAGAAGATGAGAGAAAAACATATATCCTACTGGGAGAAGAGGAATCCACAGTGACAAGCGCTGCACACTATGTCACAGCATGCCACAGACTGAGAGGAGCATAACGGAACTGTAAACCTAATAATGTCCACAGACTGCTTAGCCATTGTCCCCCTACCCCACCCCCTTTCATGTCCCCCTTTTTCTCCTTGCTTTGGCAAAACCTGTATGAATCTTGGTCATGCCAATAACGCTATATTTGATTTGATTTGACTCAGAGTTCATTTCCACTGAATGTGGTTGGAGGCTGCAAACACATGCATTTTCACCTATGGAACACATTTTAAACATATTCCTGCTAATGCTAATTTCACTTTTGTTGTATATTTAAAATGTACAGCTGTGTGCATTTTTTGGCGGAAACACAATGCAGTTAAAGTTAATGGGGCTGCAAGGCCTGGTTCACAATCTGTCTGCCCTGCCTTTGTTTGACTGAGCAGCAGACCCAAATTGGACAAGTCAAGAACTGTAAGGATTTAATATGGGACAGTTCACATTGATCCAGTCCATTATAGAAGACCCTAACAGAGAATTGCATTACCATTCATTTGACTAATGTCACTTCTTTACGCCACAGGTTTAGTGGTACCTGCAACGCAAAGCAGGGCTTTTTGGCCCCTGCCACACTCCGCATAGCGCCAAAGCTTGGTGCTGCTATAGAAGTGATGCTATATTCTGAAAAATCCAGGAGCACTTGTCATAAAACTCCTACACTCTTTAATGAATCTTCATATAAACTGCCAGCAGCAGTCAAACCGGTCTTGAGAAAGCCATCTGGGCGAAACGATCGTCAACCATCCTCTGCACCTCTATTCTGCTGTCTGTGTCCGATAAGTGTTTTGTATTTTTACCACTGTGTAACGATCGGTGAAGCACAGAGAGGATCTGATTACCGGTGATCTGCAGTATCACTGGGAATACAGATATATACCAGATTATAAGTGATCTGCAGTCTCACCGATAATCCGATATACTAGCTAACCTCTGTTCACCTGAGTAGAGTGTAGTGTTTGGTGTAACAGTAACACTTTGAGGACTAGGCCTCAGTGCAGCAAGGAGTACTGCACAGATTCCTTCTGCAGACCTGAGCTCTCCAAGACGGGAGGAGTCAGACTGACAGTAGGAAGGATGTCTGGAAGTGACCCTCAGGAGGAAAGGTCGCTAACAGAGCGAGGAACCGCCTCTAACGGTAAGGTCGGTTCTCGAGGTCGGACAAGCCAGGTCGTACACACACGGACAGATAAAGTACAAGAACAGGAGGCAAAGGCGGAGTCTAAGTACAGGCAGGGTTCAGTAACGGGGTATCAGAAATATCGAGGTACAGAATCAGGAGGCTGAGGCGGAGTCTAGAAACGAGCCGGTGTTCGGCAACAGGGTATCAGAAATATCAAGGTACAAGATCAGAGTTCAGAAGGGTAGTCAAGGCAGGCAAAAGTCATAACAAATAATCACAATCAAACTAGTACTTTAAGCTATCAACAAAATCTAGCTAAGTGTAGGATTACAGCTCCAGCTGGTCCCGGCACACTTGCGGATCTGACTACGGATCTGGGTGCTTCCACATATGTAATCGCACGCCAGACAAAGAGCAAGTGAACAACCAGCAGTATATATACTCTAGGACCTTTCCAGGACCTCCCTAATTGCTGGTCCAATGAGAGCAGTGGAATTTGTCAGCTGACCCAGCTGGTCAGCCGACACCCTTCTAACTGCTATTTAAACTCTGCCTCTGTGCTCGCGCGCGTGTAAGTCTGAATCTTGGTGGACTATCAGTCCCAGCCACACCAGTACTGTCTTGCAATGTATCCAGTGAACTGAGTGCGGGAGCCGCCTCCGATGCGGATTCCGCCGCTCTGCCTAAGCGGCATGCGGCGTTTTTTCCGCGTTGTGACGCCATGCTGGACGCGGAAACAGCCGCCTCGCCTTGAGAGACAGCGGCTTTTCCGCGTTTCATCACAGTACCCCCCCCCTCGAGGAGTGGACTCCGGACAACTCCTACCAGGCTTCTCGGGGTGTAAGGCATGAAACTCTTTCCTCAACTCATCCGCATGCATGCGAGTCCCCGGTACCCACTGTCTCTCCTCAATGCCATATCCCTTCCAGTGTACCAGATACTGTACCGAGTTCTGGACAATGCGAGAGTCCAAAATTTTCTCTATTTCGAACTCAGGATGACTATCCACCAGGACAGGAGGAGGAGGAGGAGTAGGGCCCACATGGACTGCAGGTTTGAGCAGGGATACGTGAAATGATCTCACCCCACGCATGCTGGCGGGGAGATCAACGGTATAAGTGACGTTGTTGATCTTTTTGGTCACAGAAAACGGACCCACAAACCTGGGGCCCAGTTTGGCAGAAGGCTGCTTCAGGGTCAAGTGACGTGTGGACACCCAGACTAAATCCCCTGGCTGAAACTTCCATTCCATGGAACGTCTCTTGTCCGCTTGACCCTTTTGACTTTGGAACGCTTTCTGCAAATTATCTCTAACAATTCCCCAATTGTCCCTGAGTGACCTCTGCCAATCCTCCAGTGCTGGGAACGGAGAAGAGGCAACTGGCAAAGGGGAGAACTTGGGCGACCTCCCTGTCACAATCTGGAACGGGGAAAAACCAGAAGAAGAACTCTTTAAATTATTCTGCGCAAATTCTGCAAAAGCCAGAAACTTCACCCAGTCATTCTGTGCCTCCGCAACATAACATCTTAAAAACTGTTCTAAAGACTGATTAATTCGTTCAGTCTGCCCATTCGTCTGTGGGTGGTAGCCTGACGAGAAAGACAGCTTCATGCCCATTTGGTGGCAAAATGCCCTCCAGAATTTAGAGATAAATTGGACTCCCCGATCGGACACAATGTTCTCCGGAATGCCGTGCAGCCGGAAAATGTGGACGATGAATAGGTCAGCCAATTCTTGGGCCGAGGGGAGTCCTTTCAAAGGCACGAAATGGGCCATTTTGCTGAAGCGGTCGACTACCACCCAAATGACCGACATGCCTTCAGACCTGGGGAGCTCACCCACAAAATCCATGGACAAGTGGGTCCATGGTTCACTCAGGGCGGGTAAAGGCTGTAAGGTACCGACAGGTGCCTGCTGGGAGGGTTTACTTTTGGCACATACCCCACATTCCCTGACATATTCCTTGCAGTCTGATGCCATAGAAGGCCACCAAGCACACCTGGCAATCAGATCCTGCGTTCTGGCAGCACCAGGGTGACCAGCACTCTTATGGGCGTGAAACATTTGTAAGACCTGTAGACGAAAAAACAGTGGGATAAACAAGACCCCCTCCGGTTTTCCCTCAGGGACATCCTGCTGAAAGGGACCCAAAACCTTTGTCCAATCCTCCCAGGTCTCTGTGGCTGCTAACACCAGCCTCTGCGGGATGATGGACTCAGGAGCGGGGGGCTGTGCTGTCTCTAATTCGAAACATCTGGACAGGGCATCTGCCTTGATGTTTTTGCTGCCTGGAGTGTATGTGATAATAAATCTGAACCTCGTAAAAAATAACGACCAACGGGCCTGTCGGGGACTTAGTCTCTTAGCCCCCTCGATGTATTCCAGATTCTTGTGATCAGTATACACCGTGATCGTGTGTTCTGCCCCTTCTAACCAGTGGCGCCATTCTTCAAATGCCAATTTAATGGCCAGAAGTTCCCGGTTGCCTATGTCGTAGTTTTTCTCTGCCGGTGAAAACCTCCGAGAGAAATAGGCACACGGGTGCAACCTTCCCTGCAGCCCAGAGCGTTGAGACAGCACAGCCCCTACTCCAACTTCTGAGGCATCAACCTCCACAATGAATGGGTAAGAGGTGTCTACGTGTCTCAATATGGGTGCAGAGCAAAACAATTTTTTCAAGTGAGAAAAAGCTGCCACAGCCTCAGGAGACCAGTGGTTGGTATCTGCCCCCTTTTTTGTGAGACTGGTAAGAGGGGCAATCATCGTGGAGTATCCCTTTATGAACCTCCTATAGTAATTCGCAAAACCTAAAAATCTTTGCAGGGGCTTCAACCCCACTGGCTGTGGCCATTCCAGGACAGCTGTGACCTTGGCAGGATCCATTGACAGGCCTGAGGTGGAGATCACATACCCTAAAAATGTGACAGTGGTCACCTCGAAAATACATTTCTCCACCTTGGCATACAGCATATTTTGCCTCAATTTGTCCAACACGAATTTAACGTGGACCCTGTGCTCGGGGAGGTTGTTGGAATAGATTAGTATATCGTCAAGGTATACTAGTACAAACCTACCCAACACCTCCCTGAATACCTCGTTGATTAATTCTTGAAAGACAGCTGGCGCATTGCACAACCCGAAGGGCATCACTAAGTACTCGTAATGCCCGTCGGGAGTGTTGAAGGCCGTCTTCCATTCATCACCCTTTCTAATGCGGACCAGGTTGTATGCACCCCTCAGATCTAATTTTGAAAAGATCTTAGCGTTGGTGACTTGCGTAAATAAATCGTCTATCAATGGTAACGGATAACGATTCTTCACCGTGATTTTATTCAGGCCACGGTAGTCGATGCATGGTCGCAGCCCTCCGTCTTTTTTCCTAACAAAAAAGAATCCGGCCCCTGCAGGCGACCGGGAGGGGCGAATGAACCCTTTGGCTAAATTGTCACGAATGTACTCCTGCATCGCTATTTTCTCTGGTCCAGACAAATTATACAGGTGACCCCTAGGGGGCATACAACCGGCACGGAGATCGATGGGGCAATCGAAAGGGCGATGAGGAGGTAACTTGTGAGCAGCCTTGGGACAGAATACATCCGAGAACTCGGAGTATTGCTCGGGAACCCCCTCCACATGCAACTTGGTCTGACCTAACGTCACCTTCCCTAGACACTGTTGGGAACAGAAGTCTGACCAACTAGTTAATTGTCCTGTAGCCCAATTAATCTGTGGCGAATGGAGCTGCAGCCAGGGCATTCCTAAAACAATTGTGGAGGTGGTCATGTGTAATACAAAGAAACTTAGACTTTCGTTATGCAGAACCCCAATAGTGACTTCCACCTCTGGTGTCTGAGACAGCGGACGGTACCTTTGCAGCGGGGAGTCGTCCACAGCAGTAACCTGGATAGGTGGTTTTACTGGGGTGAGCGGAATGCCCAACTTTTCTGCGAACTCTGAACTCATAAAGTTAGCCGCGGAGCCAGAATCAACAAAGGCTTCTGTGGCTTCAGATTTGTCCCCCCATGTAATCATACATGGAAGGAGCAAACGTTTTTCGTTTAAGGGTATGAGCCGGGCACCTAGGGTGCTACCCCCTACCACTCCTAAACGGTAGCATCTTCCCGGCTTGTTAGGGCAGTTCTGTACTATATGCCCCCCTTCAGCACAGTACAGACACAGCTGTTCGGTCATTCTCCGTCTTCGCTCTACCTGGGTCAATTTTGACCGAGCAATCTGTATCGGCTCGGATGGAGGCAAGACGGGAGAAGGTGAAATAGTAGGAGGTGGAGTCACTGGGACCGTAGTGTAAGATACCCCTCTGACATGGGAACTACCCCTGGTCTGTTTTTGGTAGCGCAGCCTGCGGTCAATTCGGATGGCCGCTGAGATGGCCTCATCGACTGTTCTGGGCTCGGGCTGGCTTAACATCAAATCAGAGACCTCATCGGACAGCCCTGACAAGAAACAATCTAATAGGGCATAAGTGTCCCACCTGGCCGTAACTGACCACCTCCTAAACTCGGCCGCGTAATCTTCGACCGGACCTTCGCCTTGACGCAAAAGCTTGAGCTTCCGCTCAGAAGTCGAAGCAAGGTCCGAATCGTCGTAAATTACTGCCATAGCTTTAAAGAATTCCTCTACAGAGGTAAGAGCTTTGTCTCCGGCGGGCAGGCTATATGCCCAAGACTGGGAGTCGCCAGACAACAAAGTCTTTATAAACGTGACCCTCTGGGTCTCAGTACCCGAAGATTGGGGTCTCAACTCAAAATAGGACAATACTCTACTCCTAAAATTCCGGAAGTCAGATCTGTGGCTGGAAAAGCTTTCAGGTACAGGCATACGTATGTCAGAGCTAGGAGAGGATCGCACATGATCCACTGATGTCTGGAGGGTTTGTACAGACCCTGATAGGGCATCAATAAGAGTTATGTGGGCGCCCAGTACTTGATTGATGTTGTCCACCGAAGTGGCAAGTACACCCAGACAATCAGTGTTTGCGTCCATTTTGTATTTGGTCTGGCGTTCTGTAACGATCGGTGAAGCACAGAGAGGATCTGATTACCGGTGATCTGCAGTATCACTGGGAATACAGATATATACCAGATTATAAGTGATCTGCAGTCTCACCGATAATCCGATACACTAGCTAACCTCTGTTCACCTGAGTAGAGTGTAGTGTTTGGTGTAACAGTAACACTTTGAGGACTAGGTCTCAGTGCAGCAAGGAGTACTGCACAGATTCCTTCTGCAGACCTGAGCTCTCCAAGACGGGAGGAGTCAGACTGACAGTAGGAAGGATGTCTGGAAGTGACCCTCAGGAGGAAAGGTCGCTAACAGAGCGAGGAACCGCCTCTAACGGTAAGGTCGGTTCTCGAGGTCGGACAAGCCAGGTCGTACACACACGGACAGATAAAGTACAAGAACAGGAGGCAAAGGCGGAGTCTAAGTACAGGCAGGGTTCAGTAACGGGGTATCAGAAATATCGAGGTACAGAATCAGGAGGCTGAGGCGGAGTCTAGAAACGAGCCGGGGTTCGGCAACAGGGTATCAGAAATATCAAGGTACAAGATCAGAGTTCAGAAGGGTAGTCAAAGCAGGCAAAAGTCATAACAAATAATCACAATCAAACTAGTACTTTAAGCTATCAACAAAATCTAGCTAAGTGTAGGATTACAGCTCCAGCTGGTCCCGGCACACTTGCGGATCTGACTACGGATCTGGGTGCTTCCACATATGTGATCGCACGCCAGCCAAAGAGCAAGTGAACAACCAGCAGTATATATACTCTAGGACCTTTCCAGGACCTCTCTAATTGCTGGTCCAATGAGAGCAGTGGAATTTGTCAGCTGACCCAGCTGGTCAGCCGACACCCTTCTAACTGCTATTTAAACTCTGCCTCTGTGCTCGCGCGCGTGTAAGTCTGAATCTTGGTGGACTATCAGTCCCAGCCACACCAGTACTGTCTTGCAATGTATCCAGTGAACTGAGTGCGGGAGCCGCCTCCGATGCGGATTCCGCCGCTCTGCCTAAGCGGCATGCGGCGTTTTTTCCGCGTTGTGATGCCATGCTGGACGCGGAAACAGCCGCCTCGCCTTGAGAGACAGCGGCTTTTCCGCGTTTCATCACACACTGTTTTATTTGCTGCTGGCATTTTATATGAAGATTCATTAAAACGTGTTAGAGTTTTATGACGAGTGCTCCTGGATTTTTCTATTCTCCATGCAATACGATCGTATTTAATACCCCCTCCCCTGAATTTGTGTGGCAGCAGGGCGAGCCGTTACTCGGCTCACCCTGCACCAAAAAGCACTGTGCACCAAAGCGCCATGTACGCCCAGCAATGGACCCTGTAAGCGATGACAGTACACCCATCAAAATGGATGCAATATGGACTGACACAATGCAATGCCCGTATGACCGACTGCAAAGACAATGCACCAAAAAGAGAAAAATGTATTCTAATGCTCATATTGTATGTATTATACTTTTTTCCAGTATAAATGAGCTCTAAGGAATATTTTCTAGTAATAAAACAATCTGATCTGCTGTGTATTCTCTCTATAGAAATTGAATTACTAAAAAAGCTTTAAGGCCCTGTTTCTACTGGACTGCAACATCCATCTGTGAGATGAACCTGAGACCCACAGCCAATCCAATGGGCATTTGGAAGTGATTTACAAACAAAATGATGTGGAGACAAATTTCAACTGGATTCTGTCCCAGTGGAAATGCTCTGTTTCCACTGGGACAGAATATTAAGTGCTCTTAGTATTTAACCCATTCCCTTCAAGGAAAAAAGAATCTCAGCAAATTTTGAGCTAAGCATTCCCCTATTTTCCCCTATTTTTTTCCTGTCCATGCTAAACACCAGAAAAGCCTCGGGCCCAGATGGTGTGTCTCCAGCCTGTCTGAAAGCCTGCGCACAGCAGCTGACCCCCATCCTCACTTCTATATACTCCAAGTCCCTAAGGGAAGGCAAGGTCCCGCCATGTTTTAAAAAGTCCACCATTATCCCTGTTCCAAAAAAACAGGGAGCTCGAGACCTAAACAACTTCAGACCAGTGGCCCTCACTTCTGTTGTCATGAAAACTTTTGAGAAAGC
Organism: Hyperolius riggenbachi; assembly: GCF_040937935.1. NCBI lineage: Eukaryota > Metazoa > Chordata > Amphibia > Anura > Hyperoliidae > Hyperolius > Hyperolius riggenbachi. The sequence continues at coordinate 143,634,084 of NC_090646.1, read as the reverse complement.
GGTCCTAGCCCTTCTCAAGCACTCCACCCTGCACCGCCTGGATCCACTCCAATTTGCGTATAGAGCAAATAGGTCCACGGATGACGCTATCAACATATGCTTGGAGTTCGTTACAGACCACCTGGACAGACCGGACTCGTATGCCAGAGTGCTCCTCTTGGACTTCAGCTCGGCATTCAATACCATATGCCCACGGATACTGCATGATAACCTAGTGGAGCTTGGTGTCCACCCCACCCTCCGCTGCTGGATCACGGATTTCCTTACGAACAGGTCCCAAACTGTGAAGCTTGGAAACATATCATCCAGCCCAAGAACAACCAACACGGGAGCCCCACAGGGATGTGTTCTGTCACCTTTTCTGTTTTCACTTTATACCAACAACTGCACATCCAAAGAGAACTCCGTCAAAGTCATCAAATTCGCAGATGATACCACAATTGTTGGCCTTGTTAGGAATAACGATGAACGGGCCTACCTCCAGGACTCTGTACGAGCCCCTCGGGGTCCCCCGCCACTCAGGGAAGCACCTACGTAGTCTGACACACCCAAAGTTAACATTAGTGTTCTACTTCTCTCTGTGCTGCTCCTCTTGAAATGTCTCTGTATCTGCTGATAAGTTGCTTTACTGTCTTGTTTTTTATGATTACTTTGATTACCCCTTTTTCTTTTTTTGCTGTATTACTGCTGTATTACTGCTCTCTTCTACTGTCAGTGTGTCTGTGTAAACAAAGTTCTAAGGTATTCTGTGCTGCTAAAACCAATTCCGGGCATGACTCAAATCATGCTTGGCGAAATAAACGGATTCTGATTTATTTCTGATTTCTGATTTATTCCACTAGACTAGTTCCCACCCATGTTACATACTGGTTTTAAGACACATAATTTTTGAGCCTATCCAATTAACTTTTTCTCCTAAGTGCCTAACCTATGGAAATCACAAATTGCTATGGAAATCAATCAAAACTAAAATAATAATAATAATAATTGTGTTGCTCATGGTAGTTGCCCTTTAAGAGTTCTGTAGTACATCGGTGAAACTGTACACAGTGCAATACTGTACTTTCCATGAACTTGCTGTTCAGCCACAAATATGTCATGCTTTAGAAATGAGCTTACAATAGGAAAAAAACAATGTTAAGTCTAGACTCTAGTTAAATATTAACCATGTCGGTTACATGATATTATCATACTGGAAGAAATAAAATGATTTGACAAGAGTGCATTAAAAAAAGACAAGGTGAAAATTCTGCAGATAGTCACAGGCTTCCCAACGCTATAACTCTGTAGGAAATATTATTTTAGGCCCTGTACTTTATTTATACATGACACACTTTATTTATACAAGACACATGACCACCCTCAGAGACCAAAAGATGTAGACATGCTATTTTTTATTTTTGTGAATTATGCATAAAAATGAATACTGCTTATTTTAAATGTGGACATATAATAATTCCAAAGTATGAAGATCAGCTTATACCCAAATATTCCGACTATACACAATTTTCTTTACATTTTAGGATTTGTTGATACAGAAGAGAAGGGTTCTGCTATGTCTTTGTGGTGGTGGGAAGAAGCAGGAAGCCTTGGAGGAATCCCACGCACACACAAGGATAAAACCTAAACCACACAGATACTGCTTGAGAGAACTCAATTTAGGATTCTAGTGTTGCATGGGAGCAGCCACAATTCTCTGTTCCCATAGTAACCGTAAAACATTTACACCCTTTGAAATGGCCACATTTTATTGCCGCAAAGCACTCTGGGAGATAAACAGAAATTACTGCTCACTTCACAGATGGGGAAATAACTCCCAGTGATTCACCTTGCCAGCAGTAAAGATGCTGAAACCTGTAAATCAGGGTGAGGTAAGATTTTACAATGGGCAAATACTGACTAAAATATTTATAAATTAATATTGTAAAAGATAAACAATTGTATTCATTATGTTACAGTTTATATAGTAAAGTTCATCTTCATAGCCTAACGAAATCCAACATTGAAACAGGTAAATTCTATTAGAAAACAGGTTACGGGAATATAAACAATGTATATAAGCAAAGTGGTGCACAAAATACCTCTCTCACAGTACGTCATCTGCGGTCCAACTTTCATCCAACTCGTTGTGTATTCAGCTGCTGGGTCAGTCAGCAGTTATAATGTGCCTACTAAAGTAGAAAGAATAGCAGAGATCACACTACATTTCCAAGCGTTCTAATTCTTCTTATTGATTTATATAATGCTGACATTTTCTGTAGCCCTTCACAGAATACACTGAACCCTTCATGTTGCCAAGAATCCCTTAGGGAGCTTATAGTGTAATCATTACTCTAGTCATATATCCCTACCACATTCTCATTGCAGATCGGGGGGAAGCCAATTAACTTACAAGCATGTTTTTGGGATGTGGGAGGAACCAGATTATACTCACATACAGTCCTTGACTTGTAATATACATACTGTCTGTCCTTGTATATTTTTTTTTTGTCTGTGTTTGCGTTTGTTAACCCTTTCGGGACCGGCCGCCTAACCCCCCTTCAGGACCAGGCATTTTTGCAGAAGGGGGGGGGGGTGCGTTTGGGGGGTCAGGCAGCCGGATCCCTGCAGGGTCTGGTTGGGCTGTCTTCCCCCTGTGTGGCCAGGTGCCCCCCCTTGTCAGCAGCAATCACTCACCTCCCAGGCTCCAGCGAGGAGCCGCAGCGGACCTCTCCGCTCTGGCCGGCATCTCAGCTCCTACTGCCGCTCAGTTCCGGGTCGCGGCTTGATGATGTCATCAAGCTGGGAACCGGTGCTGACGTCAGAAGGAGCAGAGATGCCGGCAAGAGCTATGGGGAGCGCCGATAGTCGCGGGAACGGCAGGGAGGTGAGTGCATCCTCTTCTTTTCCCCCTAACGCCGCAGCTGTCAAATTGATCACTACGATCCGACGGTGATCGTAGTGATCACGTGATCAGCAGCCATACACGATGGCTGCTGATCACTGAGGGGAGTTGCCAGCTGTCATATGACAGCTTAATCTCCCCTCTCCGGTGCGCACGATCGCGTCGGGACCGTTCGTTGAATCAACGTCCAGTCAGGACGGTAGCACCACCTGCTGGACGTAGATTCAACATATGTCGGTCCCCAACGGGTTAAGCAACTGCCAAGACAAATTCCTTGTTAGTGCAAACTTACTTGGCAAAATAAATTGATTCTAATTCTGATTCTGATTCAAGGCAAACACAAACAAGGGGAAAGTATAAAAGTTCTATGTTGATAGTGTCCTGGCCAAGATTCAAACCTGGCTTTCTAGTGCTGCAAAGTGAGAGCTATAGCCACTTAGACACCATTCTAAAATAGCACAGAAGAAAACATGTGAAGGAAAGTGGTGACAAAGGTACATATGCACAAAAGTTCAGTAACGTTGCCATGCAAAGAAAGCTGAATGGTATTTTCCCTTTAGTGTAGCTGACAAGGTTGTGCAATTAGGGCGACCCTCATTACCTACATAATGTGGCACAGTGTGTGTTATGCTACTTGCATAGTGCATGTTACTCTAACAACTGCAACTTTACCAACTGTTTTGCATATGCCCCAAAGGGTGGTGACAGAGGCAGTGACACGGGTGAAGAATGGAAATAGTTTGAACTTTTGATTCTTTTTCTGCAAAGTTCTCCACCCACCTCATTCAGCATTCATGGCTTTTTGCCACCCAGTCTTTTTGGCGCATTTGGTTCACCCTGCTTCCGCACAAATTCCGGGCGTCGTTAATTACTATTCCCCCTTTGAGTCATATCAGGGGCCGGTTCTAGACTTCTTGCCCCCTGAGGCAAACTTGTAAGGGTGCCGCCCCTCCGATAGGTAGTATAATTGCCCCAGTATAGGTAGCCTGGAGGGGTTAGCAGCCAGGAAGGGGGAGTAGTGGGCACAGCGGTGGGAAGAGGGGTCAGACCCCCCCTCCCTCACCTGGGGCTCCCCACCTGTGCTCCCCTGTTTCCGCTAATTGTGCAACATTTCTATCAGGCAGCAAGTGGGGAAAGCAATGACTCACCTGCTTGCGTTCCATCGCTCATGTCACTTCCTGCAATGCCGCCCACTGTACTGTGGAGCCCCAGGTGAAGGACCTCCCTCCCCACCACTGTGCTCGCTGCTCCCCCACCCACGGCCAGGCGGGTGCTGCCCCCCACTTTTGGAACCTGCCTCACCCCGCCTCGTGGGCAGTCCAGGTCTGGGGGTCTGGTAAATGCTGCATCCCTGAATTACCCTTGCGTGGCCATAGTCATCATAACATTATGTCCATGAAAGTGCCCAGATCAGGCACAGTGTGGTGCAATGTGTGCGCCAAAATGACTTGCTTCGCTCATTCATGCTTAGTAGTAAGCAATGGGGTAGCAATAGGGGATGCAGAGGTTGCGACTGCACCGGGGCTCCAGGTCCAGGGGGGGCTATTAGGGGCCTTCCTTCAGCCATCCTATTAGCTATGCTGATAACGAACACCTTTACATCTGCATTGAATAGTGCTAATCCTTAACTAACTGTTTCCTCACTCTTATTACACCTCTCTGCAGCTGCCCTTAGTAGGTTTTTGGGCTCCATATCAATAGAGTGCTTAGGGCCCCATGTAAATCTCACTCTTCAGCTACACCATTGGAAGTAACCATAAAAAAGGTCCGGAGCTTGGCTTGTGTCAATCCCTATGCTGGTACAGCCAGCCTGCTGTAGTGTAGACTAGTAGCTCACAAGAAGTGCAATTTTAAATCAAAACCCCACATTCTAAAAAGGAAAAACAGCAAGAACAAGTGCCTTGCAGCTGTATGGACAGGTGTTCAGATGCAGGCAAGCATAGGTACAAAAACTGCATTTTGCATTTGAAAATGCAGTGGCAAATGAAATACTTATTTTACACTAAAGAAGAGTGACACACCTAGGGTATTTTACACCTAATGCTGGTTATTTAGAGCCCCCTCCCCCCCCACCATTCAAATTTTTTTCTAGGAGGTGGCAGGCTGAGTGCAATGTGGTAAAATTGTGGGAAGGAGTGAGTGCGGCGCTTGTAATACAAAAAATGGATATGACGAGGACAAGATGTGGGTGGAGCTAAATGTAAGTGTCACTCAAAGACAGTGGGCTTTCGTTTCCTCCCAAAACCCAGTTAGGAAAAGTGACCCTAAAAGTAATCAGACAACATCCTCTGCCCCCCAAGAATAAAACCCTACACATATGAAAGATATGAAAGCAGCATTTCTCCCATGATGGAAAGAGAGATTCGTATGAAAGATGTGTAGATGATAAATCTGCAAAAACTGCAAGATGCTATCGTACAATATGGACCAAAATCTCAGAGGAGTGCCAGGAAGAATTAAACCAGTTCTGAAAGCAAAAAGGGGTCCAACTCAGTACTAGCAAGGCGTAACTAATAAAGTGGTATTTTTTTCATGTTTCTTTGGTTCATGTATTAGCATGCCATTTAGTCATCATGAGTGCCCATAATGCCAAACGTTGCAACAAAAATTACAAAATATTAAATGCAACTATTATGATCATCAAATAATAAATGTATCGGTCATTACCCCACAGAAAAAATGCAGCAAATGTTACCTCTGACATATGAAATACAACAAATGTCACCCCCAACATATGAAATGCAGCAAACATAGCACCAAACATGAAAAGCAGCAAACATTATCTTCAACATAGGAAAAGCATCAAAAGTTACCTTCAACATATGAAAAGAAGCAAACATTACCTCTGACTTATGAAATATGGCATATGTTACTTCCAACATATGAAATGCAGCATATGTTACCTCCAACATATGAAAAGCAGGATATGTTACCTTCGACATAATAAATGCAGCTAGCATGACCCCAGATATGAAAAGCAGCAAAAATTACCTCCGACGTATGAAAAGCAGCAAACAATACCTCTGACATATAGAAAGCAGTAAATGTTACCTCCAACATATGAAAAGCAGCAAACGTTAGTGCCGACATATGGAGTGCAGAATGTAATCCTCTGTTAGTCCGACAGGTCCCTGAGTATTCTCGGGGTCCCCTCCATTTCCCTGCTGGCTGCTCAGTGGGATCTGAGACTGGAACTCCAGTTGTGCCAACTGCACATACGTGGTACTGTCTGTGCACCCTTCTTGATCACGTTTCCATCACTAGGTGTGATCTGAGCATGTGTGGCTAATTTTTTTGACCACCACGTGTGCACACAAGGCTCCTGACAATGGAAAGATGAACATGCAGATGCAGGGATTGCAGAGTTGTAGATCTTACGGAGCTACTAGCGACAGAATGGAGGGGACCCAGAGGACTCTTGGGGGCCTGACAGACTATGGGGAGCTAGAAGAACACCCAGGTAAGTAAAAGTAAAAAGTTTTGAGCACAGTTCATAACACACACACACAAGCTATAGACACACACCACACACACACACACACACACACACACACACACACACACACACACACACAACAAACACTGTGCACACTGTACTTTCTCTCTGTCGGTCTGGAGCCAGATGCCGGTCAATTAGCGTAGGTATGTCAGATGTTCTTGTCAGCAATATAAACAGTTTAGGAAAGGCACATATCAGCAAAGTGAAGCTGCTGTAGTCAGGCATATAGCAAGAATCAGCAGAATCAAAAGTACAATGTGCAAGGCATCATCATGTATGGTCTGGCATACTATGCCCAGCATGTAGTATTGTCTGGTGTGGTCTGGTGTGCTGGCTTGGTTCAGTGGGAGATAAGATGTTCATGTTCCCTCACTGTGCCAGCACAGATTGTAGCTGTTCCAGAGGGACTGCAGTGGCTCAGTGTGGTGGGCAAGCAGGATAGTAGCACACCCAGAAGGCTATCAGCTGGAAGTCAGGCAGCCACGCTGACAGAACCCCTATAGAGAATGATGCCATAAAAAAGGACACTGGCACCAGGGCAGACTGCAGCTGTGCAGCAGTGCTTTGGAGCGCTGCACCTGTTGCCATGCGAACTGGGGCACAGTGATGGGCACTTTGTGCTCTCTGACACTTCATTCCCCTAGTGACCCAATTGGCACCTCCTTCTCAATGGTACCTGGAGCGGCCCACCTCGGCCGTACCCTCCCAAGTCTGCCACTGCCAAACAAAATATGTGCTTTCAGAATGCAACAACTTTATTTTTTGGTTTAGTTGGGCTTTAAGTGGTCTTCAATGCTCTTACTTGAGTAATATACCAATATACAGAACAGATATACAAGTATTTTCTTTTTCTTATTTTTTTAAGATGTAAACAACTCACTTTAAAAGTAACTTCAAAATCCATTTAAGGTAAACATTACAATAATAACTCATAATAGCCTCCTACTGACAGTATACTGTGGTTTCTGTTTATTGCTAGATGTAAAAAAAATGACTTATAAAAATAAACTTTATATAGCTCTAGTGACAAGATGTTATTCAGTTTGTTCTAGCACAATAATAATCCAATCTAAACACCTCTGTGTTCCCAGCATTTACTGATATATAATATAATGGGGATTCAGGTGTGCCCTCTCTCAACGGAAAAATAGCCATAACTACAAATAGAAAAAAACATGATAGCTCTATACTACTTAGATATAGGGGCGCACTGCAAACTTAATATATCCCTCCACACCTATCTCACATGAAATGGAGTAGTGGGCGACATGGTGGTATAGTGGTTAGTGATGAGCAGAAATTACGCCTGTGTGTAATTACGCATCGTAATTCGCAATTCCGCATCATAATCGTAATGTAAAATTTCGAGGAAAGGCGTAATTAATTTAGTATATAATTGTAAGCATTTGTAATTACGCATGAATTTATGCGTAATTTATGCGTAATTACGTGCCGACTGGCGGTGAATAGCAAAGCCCCCATACAGGCTATTGCTACCAAAATTGATACATATGTTAAGGAGATCAGTGGGAACAAGTCTGAAAAGACCTGGTAGTTTTTGAGAAAAATGATTTTTTTTAAATCAATTTTCTCAAAAACTACAAGGTCTTTTTGAAAAATTATTTTTTTTTACTTGCACCCACTCTTCTCTTCAATATGTAGCAATTGTGGTAGCTATAACATGTATGGGGAGTTTGCTATTCACTGCCAACGTTGGCAAGTAATTACGGGTAAATTCCCACGTAATTATGAATGATTAAACAAAGTCAATTGGATTACGAACTAATAGTAATGTATAAGCATAATTGCAAAAATGTACGTGTAATTTTGTGTAATCATAATTAGCTGATTACGATCATCACTGAATAGTGGTTAGCTCTTGGAGTGCTAGGGCTTCAGGTTTGAATCTTGGGCTGGACGCTATCTGCATGGAGTTTGTACATTCACCTCATTTTGTGTGGATTTCCCCCAGGTACTCAGGTTTCTAGTATTAGTAATCTGGTATTAGTTCTCCCAAACTGTCTTATACTGTTAGGGACTTTAGACTTTGGCTGTGGCAGGTATTAGATAAAGCCCCTCTTAAGGATAGTTAGTAACATGATTCTGTTAAGCACTGCAGAAAATGTATATTAATGCATAATAATAATGTCTCCATTCTGTACATGCTTTGGGCCCGATCTGCTTATATTTTATGATCATTTTGGCAGGACTTTGTTTTCTTTGGGTCCCTTGGTACTTCTGCGTACTTGTTGTTATTATTCTGTATGTCCATTTTACAACATCCATTTTCTAACTGTGTAATATCCTTATTTTTTATAAGCATTTATTAATCTAACCATATGGTGCCATGGAAGATATTGGTGTATGTATAATGATGATGATAATAATAATAATAATAATAATGTCATAAAAAGCTGATTCTGATTCTAATTCTGGGTTTTACAACAATGGCATTGTGCGCAGCTCTAAAGCCAATGAAGTTATTGATACAAAGCAGAAGATCTGCTAAGTGTAGCAGTGCAGCTGCAGAGCTGAAAGAGAGTAACACCGTGGAGTTGCTTAGGAGCTGTGTGGCTGACACACCGGAGGCTTGAAATCCATAACTTTTATAGAAAATGAAAGCCAAGAGGAAGGTGGAATTTTGGAGAAACATATAACAGCAGACTGAAGACAACTCTTGTATTTCCCTGTCTGACTCATGCAGCCAGGAAAATGTCATTAGCAGTCTGTCTTAATTTAAGGCCAGCTTAACCCCAAATTAAACACGGCAAATTGTAATAGCAATCGGATGGATAGGTGAGTACACTTTAAACAGTGTATTGAAGACATATAGTGGACTAAATACCTTTTGCATGAGTCTTGGCTAGTGCACTACATATAGTTTCTGTGGTAAATTTAGATTGTTGGGTTAAATCAAATCTGATGCAAAAAAAAAAAAACACGCACAAAAAACCCCCCCAAAAACAACATACCTAAGTAGAGGTATGGCTCTGGATACCATAGAGCTTTCCCGGTCGGTCCTCGCTCCGCCCGTTGTTCCTGCACCATCCCCAGTGGAAGCTTCATGTTCTTTTAGGCCTTCAGCGCTACTCCTGCAGCCTTTCCTTGTGTTTCAGAGTACTTCTGAAATGAGCCCACCGTAGTGCACATGGGTGACTCTGAACTCGTATGGATATTCTCTGGGATCTGAGTACTTCTGTAGGCTGCATGAGTAGTGCTGAAGAGCTATTAGACCTAGCAGGTCAAATAGCTTCCACTGGGAATGGTGCAGGAACCACGGAATGGAGTCAGGAGCAGGAAGGCTGTATGGTATCCAGAGCCTTCCCTCTATATTGGTATGCATGAAAACTATATACATGTTTTTCACTTTAAAAGTCCTTTAATAATGACCGTGCAATACCTAAAGTATTTACTATTATTTAGTATTTACATAGCACTGACATCTTCCGCAGCGCTGTACAGAGTATATTGTCTTGTCACTAACTGTCCCTCAGAGGGGCTCACAATCTAATCCCTACCATACTCATATGTCTATGTATGTATCATGTAGTGTATGTAATGCAGTCTAGGGCCAATTTTAGTGGGAAGCCAATTAACTTATCTGTATGTTTTTGGGATGCGTGAGGAAACCTGAGTGCTCAGAGGAAACCCACACAAGCATCGGGAGAACATACAAACTCCACGCAGATGGTGCCCTGGATGGGGTTTCCTAACGACTACGCCACTGTGTTTTCCATCAGAACAAAACACTATTAAGGCTAGACTACTTTTCCCAGCATAACAGTAGATATTTGACTGAAGTTGGTGGCAAAGGGTGGTGACAGGCAGCAACAAAGGTGGATTATGGGAATAATTTGCACAACTGTTTCTTTAGCTGCACAGTTGACTATCCACCTCATTAATATTCAGTTTTATGCAAAGGAGAACGTCAGGAGCTTGTGTCAGTTTGTATGCAAGCACAGTCTGCAGTAGACTTGTAGTTCAAGCCCCATGTTCTGATTCTGAACAAAAAGCCAGCAAACTGCAGAGGTCTTGCTTCCATAGGGACTGAAGTATAGCTGCAAGGAAGCAAAGTGCACTTATGATTTACAGCAAATAGTGTGTGCTTTAAGAATTTGACAACTTTCATTTTATTTTTAGTTATGCTTTAAATGCAAAATACTATGTTATGGTGATTTCAGCAGGACGGAACGTGGTAAGGCTATTCAAAGCCAATTTTATAACATACAAATACATCAAAATATAATAATTTAGGAAAACTATGCTCTATAGTTTACAATTAAAGCAAATATTTTCACATGAGTTTAAACAAGCTGTAGAAGTTCTTTATTGCTTCAATACATTTTGGAACGAGTGCCCATTTGTTAAACCTTTATGCTTGCCCCAATGTGTTATGTAGTCTTTTATGTAATAGTAAGTGCATCACATGTTGTTTTGCTTCGATGTGACTTTTATTGACATGCAGGAGTTGCCCCAATAATAAAAGGCAAGATGACCTTTAAAGGCATGAAGACATTTTTTGTTCCTTTTGTGTAAGGCCTTAACTCAGTGGATTAAAAATGCCTGCTTACTGTACATTACAATTATTCTTTGTGCTCGACTTTAATACTGCCACACACACAATGCAGCCTAAATTTTAGCAGCCCTGGAAGAAGAACATTGCACAATGAAATGAAAAAACAGCGTCTCGCTTGGAAACAGGAAACTTGCTAACAAAAAACAGAGATTATGCTGGCGACATTGCCTTTCATGTGGGTCACAGACTTTATTTTTTAATAAACTAAATGATACGCCGCACTCAAATAATCTTAACAGCTAGTAGACAATAGCCTGTCATTTCCTTCTATCATTTTATTTTAATTAATTTAAGCCCGACAGGATTAGTTAATTAAAATAAATAACTTTTAATCTCATTTTGTGCTGTAGAGTCTCACTTTGTGAACGCTTCTTGCTGCACTTATTGGAAGTTCTTTCATTTGCTATCCGGCAGCCCAGCATGGCTTTGGTAAAACAAAGGAGATTTGTAGAAGTGAATTAATTCACAAATTACCAAAACATGTGTTGTGGTTTGTTGAGCCTCTAGAAAATGTCATTTAGCGCAGGGTGTGCCCATAATCACCACGCGGTAGCAGGAAACATTAAAACTTGTGGTTCAAATAAAAGGTCAGTAAGCTTAGCACCACATAATTACATTAGAGTAAGAGTCGTATAATTATTTAATTGTAATCTGACATTTCTGTGCATCTTTAACTTCTGCATAAACAGATGTACTCATAATCATTTCACTGTGGAGACTAAATGGTTAGTAGAAGAATCTTGTCTTGCTGCTTTAATGCCCAATCTACACAATACGATTCTTTGAGCGATTCGATTACGATTCTATTTACGATCCGATTAAATCCGACATGTCCGATCTGGATTCGATTCGATTCAATTCGATTTGCCATTGCAAAACAATGGCAAATCGAATTGAATCCCGATCGGACATGTCGGATTTAATCGGATCGTAAATAGAATCATAATCGAATCGCTCAAAGAATCGTATCGTGTAGATGGGGCTTAAGCTGGGCATGCATTTGTTATATCCGATCTGGATTCGATTCGATTCAATTCGATTTGCCGTTGCAAAACAATGGCAAATCAAATTGAATGAAATCGAATCCCGATCGGACATGTCAGATTTAATCGGATCGTAAATAGAATCGTAATCGAATCGTACAAAGAATCGTATTGTGTAGATGGGGCATTAGAAGTGGCAAGCAATTAATATTTATTTGATAGTGATCATTTGCCACGTTGTTACATTGCTAATAGATATTTCATATTAGATCAAATCTAAGCAGCGATATCCCTTTACCTCATACATGTCGAACTCCAGCCCGTGGGACAAATCAGGCCTTCAGAGCCATTCAATTTGGCCCTCAAGTGGTTACCCCACTTTGCATTATGTTTGGCCCACTCTAGACCACCAGGGAAGCTATATTTTAGGTGAAGCCCTAGAATAGCAGGGAAGCCGTAGGGGGGAGGTACGGGGAATACACCAAACACTAAGGAACTGTATAGGGGAGGGTGGGGCCCTCTAGACACCAGGGAACTGTATAGGGGTTGGAGAGGGGGCCATTAGACACCTGGGAACTTTATAATGGAGGATGGTGGCCAGTAGACATTGAGGTTGTCCCTCGACTTGGTCCCAGTATACAATTTCGGTTTACTTTGTATTTGAGTTTGACACCCCTGCTCTACCTGCTGAAAGTTTGGCAACATTTGCTACATTTCAAAGCTATATAGCTTCATTCTCTTTCTGCTACATGGCTCCTAGGCAGCGGATCTGCTGGTCCTTATAGTCACTATGCCTTTTGTCTTTTTTATGAAATAGGCACTCTTTGAGTTGCAGGACAGGAATGGGAATGAGGATGAGGAGTGTACTTACAAAGTCAAGAGGACCAGAAGGTCACACCCAAATTGTCCATCTCGCTCATTGATTGGGTAAGGAAGGATACCCCTACTTTGATCCTAGGGAATATGAGTTTGCACTATACACTCTTTTTCTGACTTTCCAGAGCTAAATATCAGGGCACCGATCTCAAAACACAGAAGAACCTCACATTTTGATGTAGTTGAACTGTAAATAATAATAATAAAAAATACAAAACACCACAAAAACCAAGATAGGGCACAACAGCAAAGTATTTTAAAACCAATGCAGAAGAAAAAAAATATAACCAGGTATGAACTTGCAACAATAAGTGTGAAATATATACAACAAGTGAAAAAGCTGGGCTTATAGTACAGGGTGAACTGACTGGAACTTCTATAATTTATATACTTATTTTGGGAATTTAAATTTCATTTTTTTTTACTTTGAGTTATTGATTTATATTTATATTAGTATCATTTCTTCTGCTTTTATATTTTTTGTATAGTGTTTAATACCAATGTTTTGTCATATTGGTGTGTGCGGTTAGCTTATTTTTTTGTGAAAGACATCTATTTGCTGAAACCAAGAATTTTAATTTCAGTAGTAGCAGTGTGCCTAATGTGTACATCCAGGTATGGACAAGTTGTTTTTTTAGTAGACCGGTAAGTGTTTTATAATGAAAGTATATGGCTGAACCAGCCAGCATACAATACATTGATTTCTATAACAGAAAAGTGAGATGGGTCCGTGCTCATGAAATAGCTTGACATTTGCAGAGTGCCGCACCACACCATGCTAGCAAGGCCAGTTTTTTTCCTTTCAAAATGCATCTCAAGTATACAGTACATACTGTATATATGTTTAATGGATTTCTAAAAAAAAGTGGGGGGTGGGAGAGTTGATCTGTTTACATGCTGTATGCTGAACCCTTGCTGAGCACATCAGTGTGAAAGTGAAGCTGGCCATTAATTTATAAATGCTGCATAGGCATATCTTTAAGACATTTTTATTTCTTGGCTTGACTTCCTTAGCAAACAAAGCAACTGGCATAGAAAATCACAGTGGAAGCAGAAGTGGTGAATCTCAATACCCATGCGCAGTGCTAACAAGGTGGCCATTGCAGAGCATTGCAGTGTGAATTATTTGGTGTCACAATGTGGCACCTCCATGTGCTGTGCATAAAATGAATTTCTTGAGCAGAGGAGTGGAAAGATCCTTCTTCCTACAAATGTGCTGCCTGTGCCCTGTGACAGCATGGAAGCATTTTTTTAGCCCTGGGTCAGTGATTACTTGCTTTAAAATATGTGCTGCAAACAGCCAGGTGTAAACGAGAAATGGATTTTCAGAGCACGGTAGTGGAGTAACTATGCATCCAGCAGTGACACAGGCGTGTGCACAGTGCCACACTAGGAAAACAATATGCTGATAGAGGCCAGTGACAATTTGTTTTCAAATTATTGCTGCAAACCCCAGGAATAGCTCTGCTTAAGGAAAGAACATTCTTCTTCTAGCATCTGAGCAGTGCTATGCCACACATGATGACTGCCAGGCTGAGCATAGCTAGGCAGCAGCATACAGAATTGTCCCAAATAGTTCAAGAATGATTTCAAAACTCAATATCCAGTGTAATTATCAAAGGATGATACATGTAATTACTTTATCAAAAGTGGGGAACTTGCAATCTACTATTTGCATTCATACCTAATGAATGTTTTCTTTTTTATACCCTATAATGTATGAAAATGTATTTATTTCTTGGCCCTAGTATGATGCCTACTATAGAAAATTAATTTTATATGTTTATATTTATGATCTTTTTTTAAGGGGCCTTCTTAAAATACAAAGTAATATAAAGTAAGTATTTACCACCACATGAAAAAGAAAAAATAACACAACGCACCAATTCAGAATAGTTAGTGAATAATGTGATGCAGGGAGGACAGTGGATGAAATTCGGGTGACAAACCTCAGGAAGCGGGAGAGGAGAAAGGAAACAAAAAAACATCAGTCATAAAGCTGTGCCACGCAATATACTGTATGTAGCAGATCCTGTGAGTAAGCTATTTCTTCCCGTTACTGCCCATCACCTTGCCTTAGTTATTGCTATCTTTTTTTTGTTTTGTTACCATTTTGCCCTTTCAAGCTTTTTGAGACTCATCTGCTATACAGTGGGATGCGGAAGTTTGGGCAACCTTGTTAATTTTCATGATTTTCCTGTATAGAGGTGTACCGAACGGTTCGCCGGCGAACGGTTCCAGGCGAACATTGTGGGTTCGCGTTCGCCTGCGCCAGGCGAACTTTTCCGGAAGTTCGATTCGCCCCATAATGCACTATGAGGGTCAACTTTGACCCTCTGCATCACAGTCAGCAGGCACATTGTAGCCATTCAGGCTACAGTAAGCCCTGGAGCCCCACCCCCCCTTATATAAGGCAGCCTCCGGCGGCCATTACAGTCACTCGTGTGCCTGCTAGAGAGAGGAAAGGGACAGCTGCTGCAGACTTTTTCTCTTAGGGACAGATTAGTTAGGTTCTAGGCTGCTTTGCTTGTTCCTGACTGATTAATATTGCTTTTAAAGCACCCAGCAACAGCTCTTTTCAGAGCTCAACCTGTACATTTTTTTTTCTGACACTTTTGTTGCATGCACAGCCTTGCTAATTAATAGTGTGTGTGCCACTGCCAGCAGCCCAGCACATTCAGTGACTGACTGCCTGTGTGTGTGACAGGGAGCTGCACATTGTACTACCCAGTACTGCATATACCCCAGTACCTGTTGTGTTTACTTAACCCACCTCATCACTGCATATACCTAGCTTTGTGTTGAGTGAACCCAGCTCACTGCATCTAACTACCCAGTACCTGTTGTGTTTACTTAACCCACCTCATCACTGCATATACCTAGCGTTGTGTTGAGTGAACCCAGCTCACTGCATCTAAGTCTAACTACCTGTTGTGTTGAGTGAGAACCCACCTCACTGCATCTTAAGTACCTTTACTGTATACTGTTCAGTGAACCCAGCTCACTGCATCTAACTACCCAGTACCTGTTGTGTTTACTTAACCCACATCATCACTGCATATACCTAGCGTTGTGTTGAGTGAACCCAGCTCACTGCATCTAACTACCTGTTGTGTTGAGTGTGAACCCACCTGGCCACCTCACTGCATCTAACTACCTGTTGTGTTGAGTGAGAACCCACCTCACTGCATCTTAAGTACCTTTACTGTTGAGTGAACCCAGCTCACTGCATCTAACTACCTGTTGTGTTGAGTGTGAACCCACCTGGCCACCTCACTGCATCTAACTACCTGTTGTGTTGAGTGAGAACCCACCTCACTGCATCTTAAGTACCTTTACTGTTGAGTGAACCCAGCTCACTGCATCTAACTACCTGTTGTGTTGAGTGTGAACCCACCTGGCCACCTCACTGCATCTAACTACCTGTTGTGTTGAGTGAGAACCCACCTCACTGCATATAGCTAGCATACCCCCGAGATGGACAAAATGGACAAACCAGGTAGAGGAAGAGGTAGAGGCAGACCCAGAGGAAGGCCACCAGGCACCGGCACCGGCAGGTCTGTGGCTGTGCGAGGTGGTGTTGCTGTGATTTCATGCGGACCTGCCCCAAAATACAGTGCTCAGAAGAAGGCACGTGCCATCACTTCCCAAAATCGTGAGGAGGTGATTGAGTATTTAACACAGAACACCTCATCTCCCGCAGCCACCAGCGCTACAACAAGCACCACATCCGCTGCATTTGACACTTCGCAGGAGTTATTTGGTGGTGGTGGTGAAATCACTGATTCCCAGCCACTACTGCAACAACAACAAGAAGGCGCAGGTACACCACCTCATACGTCTGAGTTAGGTGGCGATAGTATGGACGTAACGTGTGTGGATGGGGATGATGGTGGACCACCTGAAGTTGGTGCACTTGAGGAGGTGTCTGAGGAAAGCGCAGCTGGCCAGGAGGATTATGATGATGATTATACGGATACCACATATGTTCCCGGTAGAGGAGATGACCAGGGGGACAGTTCAGAGGAGGAGTCAGAGAGGAGTAGGAGGAGACGACTCCATGATAGAAGCAGAGGGAGCTCGTCCTCAGAAACAGCTGGGGGCAGTGTCCGGTGCCATGTATCGCCAGCTATGGCCAGGGAGCACACATGCCCTTCAACGTCAGCTGCTGCTGATGCCACCGTAGCGCCATCACCCCAGGGGGGCTCAGCGGTTTGGAAATTTTTTCACGTGTGTGTCTCAGATCGGAGCAAAGCCATCTGTTGTCTCTGCCAGCAAAAATTGAGCCGTGGAAAGGCCAACTGTCACGTAAGGACAAGTGCTTTACGAAGGCACCTGGAGAGAAGGCACAAACAGCTATGGCAAGAACACCTGAGGAAAAGAAGCACCCCTCAAAAGACAAGCAGCGGAGAACAACCGTGGCAGCCGTCACAGGGGGCTTCTGCTGCTCCACGTTCCCATGGTATTGTTCGTGGCTGGGGGGAAGAAGAATGGATACACTTTTAAATAATTTAAAAATACAACCATCTAAACTTTCAAACAATTTAAAAATACAACCATCTAAACTTTCAAACAATTTAAAAATACAACCATCTAAACTTTCAAACAATTTTAAAAAATACAACCATCTATCATTTTCAAAAAATTTAAAAAAAAGGGCAAAAAAACTTGCCCTCCGTAAAACATTCTTGGCAAATGCTTTCGACTTGGTATGTCTTCCGCTGGCTCAAGGGTCCATCTGACCACAGATGCCTGGTCTGCAAAGCACGGTCAGGGCAGCTACAGCATGGGTCTCAGCAGGCTCCCACTTCGGGCCGCAATCCAACCTTCATTCCCCGCGGTGACAATGGCAGACTTGCCCTCCATAACGGATTCCCGTTAAAGGATTTAAAGTTAATTCATTTCAAATACACAGCAGGGCCTCGAAAGTCCGCCTCCTGTATTGTTATTTTTGGTCACTACCTCGGGGCAGGCGTGCATGCCTACCTGCTGCCCTCCTTGGATGTGTAGTGGTAGCCGTTTCTCAGGCTCCACACCGGATTCCATCCCTCATTCCCCGGCCATTACCCGGGGTCACAAATGACAGACTTGCCCGCCTCCATATGATTCTCGTGAAAGGAATGTGGTGTCATCTTTGCCCGCCATAACTGGTTCTCGTTAAAGGATTTAAAGTACATTCATTTCAAATACACAGCAGGGCCTCGAAAGTCCTCCTCCTGTATTGTTATTTTTGGTCACTACCTCGGGGCGGGCGGGCGTGCATGCCTGCCCGCTGCCCTCCTTGGATGTGTAGTGGTAGCCGTTGCTCAGGCTCCACACCGGATTCAAACCTCTCATTCCCCGGCCATTACCCAGGGTCACAATGGCAGACTTGCCCGCCTCCACAGGATTCTCATTGTAGCGGTACTGAACAAGTACACAGCAAGTAGAAAATGTAAATTAAAAACAAAACGTAAGCTTTTTAACAATGCCATGGAAAGTTGAGAAGGAAGTCACACATTACCTGACATCACTGAGTGAGGAAGAGCAATCACGCCATGTTGCGCAGTAGTCCAGCATGGCCGTCACTACACAAACAGCTGTTTGCGGTGCGTTACACAGTGAGTTTGGTGTGTCAGTGTGAAGCAGTACTCTAATTACACTCCCTGTTTGATGTATACACATGCAAGATGTTTGAAAGCACGTTAGGCCGGCAATTTAGCATTCAATGTGATTTCTGCCCTTAAAACGCTGCTTTGCGTCACATCCAGATTATTCACCGGGACTTTTGGCATGTATCCCACTCCGCCATGCCCCCCTCCAGGTGTTAGACCCCTTGAAACATCTTTTCCATCACTTTTGTGGCCAGCACAATTTTTTCTATTTTTCAAAGTTCGCCTCCCCATTGAAGTCTATTGCGGTTCGCGAATTTTTCCGCGAACCGAACCTTCTGCGCAAGTTCGCGAACTCGGTTCGCGAACCGAAAATCGGAGGTTCGCGACATCTCTATTCCTGTATAAATCGCTGGATGTTACGATAAAAAATGTCAGTTAAATATATCATATAGGAGACACACACAGTGATATTTGAGAAGTGAAATGAAGTTTATTGGATTTCCAGAAAATGTGCAATAATTGCTTAAACAAAATTAGGCAGGTGCACACATTTGGGCACCACAAAAAAGAAAGGAAATCAGTATTTAGTAAATCCTCCTTTTGTAGAAATTAATGCCTCTAAATATGCTTCCTGTAGGTTCCAATGAGAGTCTGGATTCTGGTTGAAGGTATTGTGGACCATTCCACTTTACAAAACACCTCTAGTTCATTCAGGTTTGAAGGCTTCCGAGCATGAACAGTTTTCTTTAACTCACACCACAGATTTTCAATTATATTCATGTCTGGGGACTGAGATGGCCCATCCAGAACATTGTACTTGTTCCTCTGCATGAATGCCTTAGTGGATTTTGAGCAATGTTTAGGATTGTTGTCTTGTTGAAAGAGCCAGCCCTGGGGCAGCTTCAGCTTTGTCACTGATTCATGGACATTGATATCCATGTGTCCCTCAACTTTGACAAGATTCCCAGTCCCTGCACTGGCCACACAGCCCCACAGCATGATGGAACCACCACCATATTTTACTGTAGGTAGCAGGTGTTTTTCTTGGAATGCTGTGTTGTTTTTCCTCCATGCATAAAGCCCCTTGTTATGCCCAAATAACTCAATTTTAGTTTCATCTGTGAACAGCGCCTTATTCCGAAATGAAGCTGTCTTGTCCAAATGTGCTTTAGCATACCTCAAGCAATTCTGTTTGTGCTGTGGGCGGAGTAAAGGCTTCCTCTGCATCACTCTCACATACAGCATCTCCTTGTGTAAAGTCACACTGTGGGAGGGGTCTCACCACAATATCATCCACACAGACCCACCTGATGATCTGTTAGAGAAAAGGTAATGTTTTTCATAGGAAAGGGGGTACTGATTGGGATGAAGTTTAATCCTGAATTAAAGTTCCTATTTATAGCCTAGGGCATTTTATTTACAAGATGTAAAAGTATCACCTAGGAGAAAACTTTGGCCCAATCAGAATTAATCAGATCCAGAAACATTTGAAAAGTATTTTGTCTTTGTCATTCTCAGCACCATATAAGACATGGTCTAACATGTTCACTATACTGGGAGGGATGTATTAAAGGATCTTATCCATCTCAATAAACATGTATTTACACAACTCCTGTACAACTAATTACTTGTCCTGCCTCTCAAAGTCATACTGTATTAGACAATGTTTGTTAACAGGTAGGCACACCTGGCTTTGGCAACTTCCGAAAACAAGATATCAACAGCCTTCACGCTTGAGAGATGACATGAGTAGCATGAGAAGTGTGCCAGTAAAGAATACACACAAACTAAAATAAATAAATACATTTAAAAAAAACCTAAAATTAAATAAAAGTCCTTTTCAGTTTAGTTTGACATTTGGCTGCTGCAGTATGAGATTTCTACAATAACTTAAAAAACAGTATGTTCCAGTCATCTTCCAATGCTCTTTGTACAAATTAATTTTTAAGTATTGTGGAAGTACTGCCAACATTTCAATAGGTTAACCTGAAAGTATAATGTAGTCTGTGTGATATCCAGAACCTTATATGTGCTTGTCTCAAATATTTTATTGGTTATGACATACAGTGACATGACTAGACATGCTGGATCCTGTGTCTTACGTGTAATATACTCCTGTTATTGGTTATGACATACAGTGACATGACTAGACATGCTGGATCCTGTGTCTTACATGTAATATACTCCTGTTATTGGTTATGACATACAGTGACATGACTAGACATGCTGGATCCTGTGTCTTACGTGTAATATACTCCTGTTATTGGTTATGACATACAGTGACATGACTAGACATGCTGGATCCTGTGTCTTACGTGTAATATACTCCTGTTATTGGTTATGACATACAGTGACTTGACTAGACATGCTGGATCCTGTGTCTTACGTGTAATATACTCCTGTTATTGGTTATGACATACAGTGACATGACTAGACATGCTGGATCCTGGCGTACGTTAAAAAGGGGCGATGGGAAAAAAGGGCGCCAGGTTTTTAACGATAAACATGGATTACGTTTAAAAATGTATTTCGTTTAAAAGTAATGTTTTTAAACGTTATAAATCATTAAATAATGTGTATTAAATCGGCAATTGTAAAAACGTTAATCTTTCGTTTAAATAATGAAACGCATAATAACGTTTAAAAAAAAAATTACTAAGTAACCCTCCCTGTACCTACCCCTAACCCCTAGACCCCCCTGTTGATGCCTAAACCTAAGACCCCCCCTGTTGGTGCCTAAGTAACCCTCCCTGTACCTACCCCTAACCCCTAGACCCCCCTGTTAGTGCCTAAACCTAAGACCCCCCTGTTGGTGCCTAAACCTAAGACCCCCCTGTTAGTGCCTAAACCTAAGACCCCCCTGTTGGTGCCTAAACCTAAGACCCCCCTGTTGGTGCCTAAACCTAAGACCCCCCTGTTGGTGCCTAAACCTAAGACCCCCCTGTTGGTGCCTAAACCTAAGACCCCCCTTTTGGTGCCTAAACCTAAGACCCCCTGTTGGTGCCTAAACCTAAGACCCCCCTGTTGGTGCCTAAACCTAAGACCCCCCTGTTGGTGCCTAAACCTAAGACCCCCCTGTTATTTTTTTCGTTTAAAAATAATGTAAAAAAAAAAAAAAAAAAATAATGTTTTTCGTTTAAAAATAATGTTTGGGAAAAATATTGTACTGGTTTTCGTTTAAAAATAATATTTAAACATGTATAAATCATTAAATAATGTGTAATCATGAGAAACAGTAATAAAACATTAAGTCTCCGGGCGCCGCTTTTAAAACGTTAGTTTTCTCCGGCGCCCTTTTTTCCTACCGGGCGCCCATTAAACAATATTTATTATAGAAGTGAATGGCGGCGCCCGATTTGTCCACTAGCCTCAGGCGCCCGAATTTACTGTTTCCTGGATCCTGTGTCTTACGTGTAATATACTCCTGTTATTGGTTATGACATACAGTGACTTGACTAGACATGCTGGATCCTG
The DNA here is from genome assembly GCF_040937935.1 of Hyperolius riggenbachi. Taxonomy (NCBI): domain Eukaryota; kingdom Metazoa; phylum Chordata; class Amphibia; order Anura; family Hyperoliidae; genus Hyperolius; species Hyperolius riggenbachi. Next base: position 143,612,198 of record NC_090646.1, on the reverse strand, counting down.
TGTCTTACGTGTAATATACTCCTGTTATTGGTTATGACATAAAGTGACATGACTAGACATGCTGGATCCTGTGTCTTACGTGTAATATACTCCTGTTATTGGTTATGACATACAGTGACATGACTAGACATGCTGGATCCTGTGTCTTACGTGTAATATACTCCTGTTATTGGTTATGACATACAGTGACATGACTAGACATGCTGGATCCTGTGTCTTACGTGTAATATACTCCTGTTATTGGTTATGACATACAGTGACTTGACTAGACATGCTGGATCCTGTGTCTTATGTGTAATATACTCCTGTTATTGGTTATGACATACAGTGACATGACTAGACATGCTGGATCCTGTGTCTTACGTGTAATATACTCCTGTATATCAGCAGTTGGCTGATGGTGTAATGGTTAAGGGCTCTGCCTCTGACACAGGAGACCAGGGTTCGAATCTCGGCTCTGCCTGTTCAGTAAGCCAGCACTAATTCAGTAGGAGACCTTTGGCAAGTCTCCCTTACACTGCTACTGCCAATAGAGCGCGCCCTAGTGGCTGCAGCTCTGGCGCTTTGAGTCCGCAAGGAGAAAAGCGCAATATAAATGTTATTTGTCTTGTCTTGTCTTGTCTGTTATTGGTTATGACATACAGTGACATGACTAGACATGCTGGATCCTGTGTCTTACGTGTAATATACTCCTGTTATTGGTTATGACATACAGTGACTTGACTAGACATGCTGGATCCTGTGTCTTACGTGTAATATACTCCTGTTATTGGTTATGACATACAGTGACATGACTAGACATGCTGGATCCTGTGTCTTACGTGTAATATACTCCTGTTATTGGTTATGACATACAGTGACATCACTAGACATGCTGAATCCTGTGTCTTACGTGTAATATACTCCTGTTATTGGTGTAGGTTTGTCCAGACTGGCAATCGTTTTTATAATCATGATCGTTCTAGATTTTTTACTGTGAACGATTACATATCATGTACATCTACCAAAGTGGTGTATCAAATCAGATGCCCTTGCGACAAAATTTATATTGGGAAAACTTATCGAGCACTGAATACACGGATTGGAGAACACTTAGCCAATATCAGGAGTACCACCATTGACAAAAAAAGACTCAATCCTCTTGCCGAACATTTTAGGTCTGTTCATAATGGAAATGTGTCGGGACTCCGATTTATGGGGATATATAAGCTGAATATCAGCCCCCGCAGGGGGGATTTTGACAGACAACTCCTACAGAAGGAGTCAAAGTTGATATACGAATGTGGGAGTTTATCCCCCCAAGGTTTGAACGGAGACCTAAACTTAAAAGTGTTTTTGTGACCTATACGCTTTGAAGCCACTATATCCTTATGAGGACTTGCCTGAATGAATATTTATTCATTAAAAGTAGCATATGGGAACCCGATTTTTAATTACCTCATTTCCAGCATTGAGTTAAGCAGCAGGTGTGGTTGCCATGGCTATATAGAGGCGCAACCACACCGCTGACGTCACGTCTGAAGAAGTCACGTGGAAGTGACGAAACGCGTCACGTGAACGGCGCTACCCGGAAGCGCGCTCTACGCTGCTGTCCCCCGTGCCTCCGCTCCTCTTCCTCCTCCTTTGCCGCACATTAGATGGGACTCTTCAAGCCTTTCAAGCTACCTGGATCCATGCCGACTGATTACTCCAGTCCTGTTGCGCCGCTACAATAGAGGGGCCTCCTCCATGCGGATGCAGACTATCCAGCCTGGTCACGTGAGTCCATACGTTATCCATGGTGGGCAATAGGAGTCTGAGGTTAGACACTCACCATACGTGTCTGTAATGAGAGCGTATATGCTTTTTGTATAGAGGCGTGCTTTGTACTTTTCAAGCACACGGGTGGTACAAGTATCTGGATGCAAGACTTTATGCCATCAACGGAGTAGCGCCTATAAATTGGCTTAGGACTTATTGGGCCCGAAGATTATATGCACTGACATGTCAGTTCCGATTTTTTCATAGGAGTGCACTCCAGTAGGAACGATCTTGGCCTAGATTAGGAGCTTACTATAGCCAGTTTATTGCTTGTTTTTAAAGGGGGTGTGTATGTGTGTTACCATATGTAGTTTTGCACAATAAAGATTTTCTACTTTTTTATAACCAGCCTAGAGCTCCCTATACTCAATTTACTAGTATTACTGTTCATTATGGGTGAGACAGGCCAATGAGAGGTTGTTGATATCCCGTACCTTATTTTTGTTTACTCCTGTTATTGGTTATGACATACAGTGACATGACTAGACATGCTGGATCCTGTGTCTTACGTGTAATATACTCCTGTTATTGGTTATGACATACAGTGACATGACTAGACATGCTGGATCCTGTGTCTTACGTGTAATATACTCCTGTTATTGGTTATGACATACAGTGACTTGACTAGACATGCTGGATCCTGTGTCTTACGTGTAATATACTCCTGTTATTGGTTATGACATACAGTGACATGACTAGACATGCTGGATCCTGTGTCTTACGTGTAATATACTCCTGTTATTGGTTATGACATACAGTGACATCACTAGACATGCTGAATCCTGTGTCTTACGTGTAATATACTCCTGTTATTGGTTATGACATACAGTGACATGACTAGACATGCTGGATCCTGTGTCTTACGTGTAATATACTCCTGTTATTGGTTATGACATACAGTGACATGACTAGACATGCTGGATCCTGTGTCTTACGTGTAATATACTCCTGTTATTGGTTATGACATACAGTGACATGACTAGACATGCTGGATCCTGTGTCTTACGTGTAATATACTCCTGTTATTGGTTATGACATACAGTGACTTGACTAGACATGCTGGATCCTGTGTCTTACATGTAATATACTCCTGTTATTGGTTATGACATACAGTGACATGACTAGACATGCTGGATCCTGTGTCTTACGTGTAATATACTCCTGTTATTGGTTATGACATACAGTGACTTGACTAGACATGCTGGATACTGTGTCTTACGTGTAATATACTCCTGTTATTGGTTATGACATACAGTGACATGACTAGACATGCTGGATCCTGTGTCTTACGTGTAATATACTCCTGTTATTGGTTATGACATACAGTGACATGACTAGACATGCTGGATCCTGTGTCTTACGTGTAATATACTCCTGTTATTGGTTATGACCTACAGTGACTTGACTAGACATGCTGGATCCTGTGTCTTACGTGTAATATACTCCTGTTATTGGTTATGACATACAGTGACTTGACTAGACATGCTGGATCCTGTGTCTTACGTGTAATATACTCCTGTTATTGGTTATGACATACAGTGACATGACTAGACATGCTGGATCCTGTGTCTTACGTGTAATATACTCCTGTTACCACATGTGTAGTCAGAACTCCTCCAGTCCACACATTGGGCAAGCTAATGACTTTAATGAGGAAATCCTGTCCCAATGCATCCCAATCAATCCTCCGATTGGATTGGTATTAAACAATTTTTGTGCCATTTGACTACTATATTGAAGAGAGATATTTTATATACAATCCTAATGTATATATTACTCCTGTGGTACCAGGAGGAGTGTTCTTGTTTGGTGGTAATTGATGCAGGTGGGGTGGGGGTGGTGCTGATCCTTAACTGCTACTGTCCAGTAGTTGGTAGATTCTGCTTGGGGGGGGGAGAGAAAAAGACAGCACACTCAGAAGTCTATCTATAAACTCTGGCAAACCTGCAAGGCTGAATTGCCGCTGATGTTATGATTCCAAAGAGATGGCTGAGAGTGTTAGCTGCTGCACTCTGTGAAGCCCACAGGGGTTAAGAAGGGTTGAGATTGTGTGTGCAAGAATGACAACATCTGTGTAAATCAGGAAAATAATAAAACTTAAATTGTAACTGCTACAGCACTGCAGCCCATTGCAACAGCAGCAGAGACTGGCACTGCACCGTGGGTGGTCTTGCTGGAGAGAATCCCTGGCTCTGAGAGAGACAAGCACTGATGTACTGATAGACCCATATGGGCTAGTGAGTCACTTCCAACGTGAGATCATTCCCCAACAGGCTTGCCAGGGTTTATAGATAGACTTCTGAGCTTGCACTCTTTTTCTCTCTCCCATTGCCCTCCCTCCCCTCCTGTCTATGCAGAATTTGATTTTTATGTAGCTCTAACTGTACCAGATATGTTTTGCTTTCACAAGAATCTTCTTCATGATGGTGCAATCCTAATAATATTCACCTGATGTAGGTCAGCAGACTATTTAAAAAGAAACCGTGACCATGGATTGAACTTCATCCCAAACAATAGCTGATACCCCTTTTCCCATGAGAAATATTTTCCTTTTCTTAAACAGATCATCAGGGGGCTCTGTATGGCTGATATTGTGTTGGAACCCCTCCCACAGTGTGATGTCAGGAGGACCATGGTGCTGACATCACACTGTGGAAGCCTTTCTGCATTGTGGGAAATAATAGTGGTTTCCAGCTGCCAAAAAAGCAAGCAGCAGCTACTTCCACTGACATCACCTGCCAGCAGTAAAAATGTCACCACGTGATAAATGTCAGAATGTAAATCAGGGAGAGGAAAGATTTTACAATGGGCAAACTCTGACTAAATCATTTATACATATTTATTGTAAAGATTAGGCACTTTTGTTCATTATGTTATTTTCACTGGAGTTCCTCTTTAAGGAGACGGAACATGACCATATTTACAAGGTACAGAGGGTTGATCTATATACAGTTAGGGATAAGCTTTCAAAATAGGAACAGTTCTGATTTTCGCATCAGAATTTGGCTGTTCCACGTAAAATTGCAAAAATTGGACATTACTCTTTTCCGAGTACAATGTGAAAACTGGCTTCAGAAACAAGAATTTTCTGCAAGCACGGCATTAACACAATGGGCAGGGAAGTAAACATTGGCTTCTAAAACAAGAATTTTTGGCCCATAGTGACGTCCAAAAAATGGCTGCCAGGGATTCTTTGGTCCCCACAGACCACACTAAAGTGGCAGAACAAGCAGCTTAAAACAATAGACTTTATTTGTTGTTGTGTTTTTATTTCTTCCTTTAACTCTTTGTGGAAATGGGTAAGGGGGTACATTAGTACTCCATAATCATTTCATCTGGGGAGAAGGTAGGCATCTGGGGGTCTTCTTGTTGAAGGGAATCCCCGGAAGCCACTATGAACCCTCCCCTGGCGTTGAAGGCCCCCACCTCCTCCTGGGCACTGGAGGTGGGGTAGAGCCCCTTGTCCATGGATTGTACAAGGGCTCTGGGGCAGGGGGGAGGCTTGGCCAGTGCTCTTCCAGACGGTCCGGCCTCTGCATTTTGGCTATCCCAGCCTGCATGGGTAACAAGGGGTTAAAGAGGATTGGAAGGAGGGACCTCACGCTTCACGAAATGTATATAATGTGTATACAGAACTCAGCAGTGTCATTTTACCCAGTTTCCCATGAATCGTTAACAACGATTTTCTAAAAAAATACACAATCTTTTATTTATGATGATTGCATGTATGGAGTCTTTACCCAGAACTAGAAAAATAAACCCTATATCAAGCACCACTCCATGATATGTACAATATACAAAAGATCTTTATTTGAACAATGATCCACCATTAGGAAATATGTACAAGGGGGAGAACCCCCAACAAATAAAAACCAATTAAAACATCCCATAAAATGCCCCCATCATAATACACCTGTCATTGCACAATGACCATGTATTAAATATAAGACAGTACTGGGTGCTCTATATAGAGTTCTCAGTCGGTTAGAACCCGGGCTCTGTATACCTTATAAAGTGCAGTATTAGTGTCTCATTAGATTACATAATCCAGTGTAGCAAGCAAATCATATGAAAAAATCAATCACATCAATCAATGTATGGAGTCTTTGCTATTAACTGTGGAAATCTGCACCATTGGCTGCAATAAAAAATGCCATCGGAACATGAAAATTAGGAACACCGAATTGAAAGAGGAACTCCAGTGAAAATAATGTAGTAAAAAAAGTGCTTCATTTTTTACCATAATTATGGATAAATGATTTAGTCAGTGTTTGCTCATTGTAAAATCTTTCCTCTCCCCGATTTACATTCTGACATGTATTACATGGTGATATTTTTACTGTGGGCAGGTTATGTAGCTGTTTCTAGCTGCTCTGGCTGTTACAGACAGCTTTAAACAGCCATTTCCTGTCTGTGAACATTGTTACATTGTGGCAGTTTGCCCAGAGTACCGCGGTACTCAGAGCTTCTTGTGGGAGGGGTTTCAGCACAAAATCAGTCATACAGCGCCCCCCGATGGTCTGTTTGTGAAAATCATTATATTTCTCATGTAAAAGGGGGTATCAGCTACTGATTGGGATAACGTTCAATTCTAGGTTGGAGTTTCTGTTTAAATAAAATCACTATTTGACTGTTCCAAACAACCGTATGTATAGCTCAAGAATCCTAAGGATAGGCCTCTAGTGCGATAAAATGTAACTTTTATTGAGTCACTAAAACGTGTAAGGCAACATGTCTTTTATACATGGGCATGGGTATTGTGCCAGCAGAGGAGGCTATGCCACTTCCCCTAGTAAAGTACACCCCAATGCTGTGAAGTATGTGGTCTTGGATGGGTCAGGAAGTTGGCTGCCATATTTATTAGTTTAAAAACAAATCTTAAGGGAAAAAAAGTTACTCACCAATGGAGAGAGAAGGCTCTGGGTCTTTTAGAGCCTTCCTGTTTCTCTAACAGTCCCCTCGTTTCAGCGCCATCACTCGCATTAATTTAGCAGTATTGGACCGATGGGGCGAATACTGCTCTGTGCAGCCACAGGAGACATTGGAAGGCTTTGGGGGCCCGAGTGTTCCCAAAGACACGAGCACAGGCTGAGCTGCCTGTCTTTTGAAGCCTCCCACGGCGCCAATTTATACAGGGGTGACAGCGCCTGTATATAAATGAGGGGACTGTGAGAGGAACAGAAATGCTCTATGGGACTCGGAGCCTTCCATTTCCATAAGTATCTGTTTTGTTTTTTTTCACTTCAGACTTGCTTTTTAACAATACCAGTTGCCTGGCAGTCCTGCTGATCTCTTTGGCTGCAGTAGTGTCTGAATTACACACCTGATGCATGCATGCAGCTAATCCAGTCTGATTTCAGTCCGAAACATCTGATCTGCATGCTTGTTCAGGGTCTGTAACTAAAAGTATTAGAGAGAGGGGCTCAGCAGGACAGCCAGGCAATCTTGTCAGCCTCCATATACAGTACTTTTCATTCCAGGTGTGCTTTTAGTTTAAATAACAGCTTTGCTGCAAAAACTCAAAATACACCACAATTCTAACTGACCTAAATAAGATGAATTTACCACCTCTTTCTTTACTACTGCAAAGAAAATAAGATAGGTCATTGTCTCAGCCAATGCTGGTGGAAAGTCTTAAAAAGTTAAAAAATACTTCCATATTTATCATAATGGCCAAATCTTTGCTAACTGTTTATGTGCAAATTAATGTCTGAATGCATTCCATATACAGGCCAGTAGAAGAAGGGGGGCGCAGGCAGAAGGACATAACCACTAGCGAGCTGGTGATGTGTGGTGCTGCCAAATGAAAGAAGAAGGTTACCAGCTCGATCACCTTCCTCCTTGACTACTCCTAGGCTGCCTGCATCAGACGTCAGGTCATCATCACGTCACCACCGCGTGATGACACCTGATGTCCTGTAGCGGTACTGCAAGCTGTCAGTGCGCGGTGCCCATGGAGGAGTTCGCTCTCCGGGCTCTCTTTGCCTGTGTGTTTTCCTGGTCCCTGCTTCCTCCTGGATGAGCGGCTGGTCACTAGTAAGTAGGCAGATCTACTTGTGACCTGTGGCTGTGTGACTGTCCTTAGAAAGTAAGGGTTCACGAGTCCACTGGGGTGAGGGGGTGCAATTTTTACACCCTCGCCCCGAGTGCAGTTTAGCCTAGAAACTGCCCTGTATATATGTAAGAAAATTCAAAGAAATCCGGCCATATCCTAATATACTTTCCTGTCAAATCGGTCTACATTTATAGCTTTAAAAATATACTGATAAAGTAAGTAATCTAAGGCTGCTTTAACAGTGGGACATTACAGGCGCACGTTAGAGCAGCCTGTAACGCAGCCCAACTCACAGTAATGAAAAATCAATGTGCTGTTCACAGTGCCCACGTTGTGTTACATTGTAACGCTGCACATTCTATGAAAGTGCAGCATGCTGTGCGTTATACTGGTCTTTAGCGGCGTTAGACTGCTTGCACATGCTCAGTGACAAGCCACATGGCTAATTAATATTCACTGCACTGTGGTGACATAACCTGGACTCATAGTGTTATCCGGATCATGAATGAATCGTTCATTTGATCCGAATCTTTTTTGTGAGTCGAATCATCCGGATCATCACAATGAACAATTCGGTTCACAGTGGATGTCTGTCTGGAAGAAACAAGAACATACAGAATGTACAGTGCAGGGAAGGTCATGTTCTGCTAGTCATTTCACCCCCAGAATGATTCCCTAGTAAAATGATTCAAATGATGCGGTTCAAAGATCCGGATCTTTTCAATGATCCGATTCGAATCAACCGAATCCTTGAAAAGATCCGGACTTCCCATCACTATCCAGGAGCGGCTGTTCTATCAGTATAGATAGAACAAAACAGCGCACCAAGAGGAGCATATGCGGCTCAATCTGACGTCGAACTTCAACACCACCATGCGTTGCGTTAGGGGCACGTTATGCGACCTTAACGTCCCCTAAAACGCAACGTCTTGGTGTGAAAGAGGCCTTAAGCAAACTATTAAATATCCTCACCAGTGCTGGTCGTAATGGAAAAATCTACGCTTACGGATCATTATGCGTAATTTTACGCTATTACGCATTACGCAATTACAGTTACGGCGTAGGAAATTATCTACGGTTCATCACTGTAATTACGCGTTAACTAACGCAGTGACGCGTAAGGATACCGTAATGTAGGCGCTTACACTACGATGTTACGCGTAGTGGCGTAATATCCATTAATGAGTATTTTTTGACGCATATGGACGATGTGTACGCAATAGCCGTCAATGCAACAGCTATTGCGTACACATCATTCGTATGCGTCAAAATGTACGCTTATATACTGAAGGGCGGGAGAAGATACTATTGGTTGCTTAGGATGTTGACTGATTGGCTACGTGTAATGATCGCTGCTGCAGCAGGTGTTGCTGGAAGTAGTAGTGCTGCAGCTCAGGCAGTTCTGATCTCTTTCCATGCAAGCTGCATAGCTATGTCTGCCTTTCCCTGCGGTCAGCTTGTGACTGATTATCATTCACCTGTGTGGGAATCTGCATGTCTGCTCCCATTGGATGACCTCAGTATAAAGATCTGCTTCCTGCAGGACTCCTCGGGTTTTCATAGCTTCAGTTTAAGCCTGTCTTGCTGTCGCTTCAGCCCCCGATCGTGTTTCTTGTTCTAAAGATACTTTGCTGGTTTTGCATCATATATTGGTTCATTGCCCATATATATGCATACCAGCACGTTTATTATTTTCCTTGTATTCGTGTTACGTTGATACATCAGTGTCGCTGATGTATACGTACACGAACTGTTTATATCCTGTGTGCAGTTAGTCAGCTTTCCAGCACGTTTTGGTAGTTTGCGCGTATCGTGAGCACCCGTGCTGAGCTAGTATCCTGCTCCTGGTCCTGTTCGTGGATTGCGTTCATCTCTGGGAGGAGATAACGAATCCTTCTGAATCCTGTCCTGTTACCGTTTGTGGATTGCTTTCATCTCTGCGAAGAGATAACGAATCCTTCTGAATCCTGTTCTGTTACTGTTTGTGGATTGCGTTCATCTCTGCGAAGAGATAACGAATCCTTCTGAATCCTGTTCTGTTACCGTTTGTGGATTGCGTTCATCTCTGCGAAGAGATAGCGAATCCTTCTGAGTCCTGTTCCCTGTATTACTCCAGTCCTAGTCAGCGTTCCTGCTTATGTCATATATCGGTTCATTGCCGATATATACATATGTTAGTCAGACGTTACAAATAGTTTCATTGATAGCTGTAATTGTAATACGCTAGGAAAACATACTTATTGTATATTTGTCTGTGTTACGTTCATCTATCTTGATCCTGCTATTTCCTGACTATCCTGTCCTGTCTTTGTGAGGCACGCCATCGCTGCAATCGCATTGGCTGCCTCATTCCAGTCTGTCTTGTTTTGGACGCTTGCTGTCGCTAAGTAGCCGCTAGCTAGCAAGCGTTCATTCTGTCTACCTGTCCTGATCTCCTCAGTTCTGGTTTATGCGCTCAGCGCTACTTTGCGCTGAGACGTTATAACGAAAGCATTGTTTGTGGCTGTCAGATCTGCACCGCCTCTGTGCGCCACAATCTCCTATTGGAGTCAGTCCTCCCCTCCACTATACTAGGGATAGCCTGTTTCCTTGTGCTAATGTGTGTACCTCCTCCACGCCAGCTCATGCGTTGCATGCTGACTGTGGAGAATACACCACCAAGCCTTACACTACTCTTAGAAAAGGGGAGTTTTTACGTTAGTAATTACGCGTAAAATTACGTGTAAGTCTTCATAAAATTACGCATACCTAGCAATTACGGTAGACAGCGTAATTACTATACCACTTAACTGCTTACACATAAATAATTACGCGTAAGACCGTAAGTTACGCGTAGCGCTTACGCGTAAATTTACATTGAATTATGATGCGTAATTACGCTCATGCGTAATTTCGGGCCAGCACTGATCCTCACTTGCAGAAAATCGGTTTTATGATCCAGGTTCAAGGGGTCATAGCTTGCAGGACTATAACTTGGGGTAATGCAGCAAGGCAAAGGCTGATGAATTTGTAGATGCGTAGTCCTCAGTGTGAATGCACACACTTCATGTCATTAAAATGCTTTAAAGCAGACATGAATTCAGAACTTCCGCTCTGCTCTAAAAGATACGCAACAGCATAATAACCTTTTAAAAAAACATTTCTTTGTTACAGCTGATACAAATTCTGCAATAAATCTGCAGTGCTTCGACTTCTGAAAGCAGACATATTGTTAACATCCTGTGCTTTCAAATAAGCTTATCTGCCTTATCTTTTGTGGCAGTCAGGTGATTCAGGGAGAGATCCGATTACAGCTTGTGATTAAACACAAATGAGGGGGAATTAGACAGGCTAAACTCTCTAAATACACACAGGGTGCATTTCTCTCTGTTTTCCTTCTGTCCTGTGCAAGAGTTCAGGTCCACTTTAAGAAGATTTTTAAATTTCATCATATTTTCCTCAATTTAACAAAAAAATGTATTTAACTTTTTACAATCCTATTTTGCGATCACCCATGTCTTTTCCAGCACTTATTTTTATTTAGAGAGTATGTACCTTATATCAAGGGGAGGGGGTGGGGCCAGCACCAGCTCATGTGTTGTAGCTTCACCCCTTGCACAGATGATAATATCATTATTAAGTGGCACTGTGGGGTTTTGGAGTGGAAAGTCCGACACTTTGATCAACATAGGAGGACACTGTACCAGTGCAGATCCAGCAGAGGCGCCTCTACAGCAACCCCAAATATGCCCATGTAAATTTATATTATGTGGTGCAGCAGAAGATTGGGCCAGTGGCGATAAGTATGTTGAGCTTAAGGTACCACACTTCCGCATATACAGCGTGGTGGGTCCATGCGCCCACTCTAACTGGTCGCCGGCTGATACTGAGGTCTGACGCTGCTGGCTGTCAGGTGAGGGGGCGCCTGTCACTCACTACCTAACTGGGGGTCCATGTCGCTACCTAACCTGGGGACGCCTGTTGTCAGAATTCTAGCGGTTATATTTATGCAGGTAAAGGTGTCATTTGTGTGTTTTAAGTTTTAATGTTCTATGCAAAATTTCATTGTAAACTGTAAAGTAGGGTTAATTCTTTAATATATTGCTTTGTGGCATCTCAGCATATTCCAGGCTGTAAAGCTTATAAGATTATTTTAACTTGTAAGCTAGAAGATTGTTGACGTACTTGTTACAAGGCCGTTACAGACAGCAAGAAATAATGCCATGTTTTGACTATGATTGTCCTTTGGAATGTCAATAATAAGTTCCAAGGTTTTTGTATTGCCCCGTATTTAGGACAAATGATGCCACCTGTCGGTTTAATAGTCTTATAATTAATATTCATTATATTATTTTTTATGAAATGGTGACCTTTGCCGGTTGAAGTCATTATATTTATTCATCAGAAAGACAAATATATAGAACATGAGTTTATATTATTCAGATTTAATATGCAATTTTTTCTTACAATGATTAATTGTTTTAGGAAGAATTATATAATAAGCTTTATATTTAAATAAGTGCATTAGAAGCCCAGTATGTTTCAATAAGCCCTAAACTGCTGAAGACTCTCACAGGTCTGGTTACAGTGTCAACCTGACCAATCTTATGTCTGGGAAAGTACAGACACATTCCAAAAACTAATTAACAGAGAACACTTTATCAGAAATGTGTCATGAATGACATTGTTTAGTCTCAATGTCTGGGGCAGCCAGCAGACAAGATGGCTGGTGATGTCCATTTTTAATTAACTGCGTCAGAAATGACCTGATCAGAATTTGTAAGCACTCCAAATGACATTAATTCCCACAAGATAAGGTAATTAAGGAATTTATAAACAATAATATTATGATTAAGGTATTCAAAACAAAAAAGTGTTATGGGTATTTTAAATGTCAAAGATAGCAAGCTACGCATGGAAGCTTTAGCCAATCAGAACCTGGGATTCAGGGAAAGTCCAGATTAGGCAGCCATATTGCCTCCAACCCCTATAAAAGTAGGAGCTGAAAGCTCATAGTTTGCAGAAGCCCAACAATCGCCTGAGAAGACACATGAGGCAGAAGCTACCTTCCCACACGTGGTTCTAGATGCTTAAGAGATGACAGAGAAGGGGTAATATGCTTAATATTCTGGTGATTTACTTTATTAATTTTTCAGCATTAAGTTTTATTAAGATGTTAGCAAGAAGTTTTTTAGAAGCTATTTTTTATGCTATTTCTTTAAGAGGATTACTACAAGTTTTACACAGCTACTAGATACACAGCTATTGACACAGATGAGACTACTATTGATCTTACTCTACATAACATAACTGTTATATTCTTTTTTGAATGTACTTAGAAGATTGATAATTGCTTGGCTCTAAAGCCTTAATAAAATGGAATACTGTTAGTAGGAAACACTACTTGGAACTGTTCATATTTTGTATATATGCTGTATGATAAGCAAATACAATTTTTTATATAAAATCATATACTGAGTGCTCTGATTCATTTCAAGGTATACCGTCAATCTATAATTAGGGTTCAGACCCTACTATGCCGGATTTATATGATAGCAATGCTTTAAAGCCAATGGGTACCGTTCAAAAAAAGGAAAAGTCAGATACTCACCTAAGGAGAGGGAAGGCTCGGTCCTAGTGAGCCTTCCCTCTCCTCTCCCGGTGCCCTCGGTGCTGCGCTGGCTCCCCCGTTCGTGTCCGCCGCCGCAGGGACTTCGGAGGTCTTCGGGAGCACTCAGGCTTCCGAAGACGGGCCGCTCCATACTACGTACGCGCGAGCGCATCATAGAGGGTGCGTAGTATGGAGCGGGCGCGTCATCGGGAGCCCGAGTGCTCCCGAAGGCTTCCGAAAGCTCCCTTCGGCATGCGGAAGTGGCAGTATTTGACCGAACTGGTCCAATACTGCCACGGGGGATCCTGCGAGGGACCGGGCACCGGGAGAGGAGAGGGAAGGCTCATTAGGACCGAGCCTTCCCTCTCCTTAGGTGAGTATCTGACTTTTCCTTTTTTTGAACGGTAAACATTCACTTTAAGGGCTGGTCCTTTACTGAGTTAGCAATCATGAAAAAGGCAAGAACCGCTCAGGTTTTTGACACTGTCACTCACTACCTAACCTGGGGGTCCCTGTCACTCACTACCTAACCTGGGGGGCACAAATATGGAGAGGAGAAAGCACTTGCACAAAATACAGCAGCGGTGGATACTGCCACACTGGGCTTACCTGCCGCATGCTCCAATGGTAGTCCACGATTTCAATCAGAGGAGAAGAAGGAGATGTGCACAGCTGCTAAAATATGCTAAAATGGCACGAAAACCTTTGAGATCAGGGCCAATATCAACTGCAACTCAACAAGGGTGGTATATGCAATAAAATGTCCCTGTAACCTAATCTATATAGGTAAGACAAAAAATCGTTTGAGTAAACGAATCGGAGATCATAACGGTAATATCCGTAACAAGGATCTTGATAGCCCATTGGGGAAACATTTTATGGACCATCATGAGGGGAAACCGGATGGCCTGACCTTCAAAGGCATTATTAAACAGCATATCCCTTTCCGTGGTGGAGATATCGAAAAAGAACTCTTTAAAATCGAACAGACCTGGATCTATCGTTTGGGCACACTCTCCCTGAGAGGCCTCAATACAGATCTAAATCTGGCATATTTCTTATGATATGCAAGTATCTCCAGATGTGTTTTGAGCACTGTGTTTCGTTGTGCTCCAGTATCACTGATTCTCTATCAAGCCTCTATATATGTACATGGGCCGGCCCTAGCTAAATATGATCTGTGGAGATGGAATTAATAAGTGCCTGACCTTTTAAAATCTAAGGCTGTGATGCGCTGTTGGTGTCAACTTAGCCCCCACCTTATAAATGTATAGACAATATGTGAAGAAACAGCAGTTTGAAGTAGTGTGGACGTGAAGTTGTGACGCAATGATACAAAAGGAAGGAGAGTAGAAGCAGCCGCAACTCAAAACCTTGAGAAAGCCCCGTGGGTGGGGCGAAACGCGTCGGTGGGCGTGGTTACCGCAGGAGTGCTCGCGCGGTGTCCCCACGTGTAACGCCGAACACACCAACTGTCTCCAACTGTCTCCCAATACATAGACGGAGAGTTTCGTACCAGCAGTTTGGATTAACCTATTAACAGGAGCGATGGTCAGCACAGCGGCAGCCATACGGGACGTCCATTACACCCAGTGCACTGTGGTCAGCAGAGGTCCCTGTGAGCCGGAGCTCACCAACTGAAGCACGCAAGTACGAATGGTTGTTATACCGGAAGATATAGGAAGTGCTTGAAGTTCAATGTGTGCCATCAATCAACCCCCTGTCCGCAACTGTTTGTGTATGGATCAACTGCATGCAGTAGCTCCCTAATCACCCAGTGAAGGGTTTGGTGATATCCTTCGCTGCAGTTAACAGACACTAGGTTTACCAGGATACACGTAGTTTATTGCACAGTGTGTTTGGTGTTCAGGTGGAGGTGAGGACCATATTGATACCAGATTGCTTGGTGTTTTCTGCAGTAGGCTGCGGCTGGGCGATCACACCTAGCAGGTAACTGGATCAGGTCCCTTATAGGAAAAGCGCGCATATCCTGGCCAGGTATAGATGTTTTTATTTGTGGGTTATTTTTAACTATGTAATGTGGAATTCATGTAGCCAAGGCTTAAATTAAAAGTTTTGTATGTGCATAGAGACAGCTGGCTTATTGTTTTTTACAAATTGTCCCTGTCACTACCTAATGGGGGGGGCTCCTGTCACTCACTACCTAACCTGGGGGTCCCTGTCACTCACTACCTAACCTGGGGGGCGCCTGTCACTCACTACCTAACCTGGGGTCCCTGTCCCTCACTACCTAACCTAGGGGTCCCTGTCACTCACTACCTAACTGGGGTCCCTGTCACTACCTAACCTGGGGGTCCCTGTCACTCACTACCTAACCTGGGGGTCCCTGCCACTCACTACCTAACCTGGGGGGGGGGGGGGCGCCTGTCACTCACTACCTAACTTGGGGGTTCCTGTCACTCACTACCTAACCTGGGGGTCCCTGTCACTCACTACCTAACCTGGGGGGCGCCTGTCACTACCTAAACTGGGGGCTCCTGTCTCTACCTAAACTGGGGGCTCCTGCCACTACATACACTGGGGGGTCCCTGTCACTACCTGAACTGGGGGGCACCTGTCACTACTTACAATGGGGGGCTCCTGTCACTAAATGAGCTGGGGGGCTCCTGTCACTACCTGAACTGGAGGGCTCCTGTCACTACCTAAACTGGGGTACTCCCGGTGCTATCTTAACTAGGGAGCACCTGTCACTACCTAAACTATCCAGGCCAGCCAGCCCAGCATCACCACCAGCCAACCAGCCCAGAATCACTGTCAAAAAGGCCACAGCATCACCACCAGTCAGGCCAGCATTTACTTCAACCAGCCAAGCACTGCCCAGCATAACCGCCAGCCAGGGCACAACATCACCATCAGCCAACCCAGCCACAGCATCGTCCACAGCATCACCGCCAGCCAACACGTCCACAGCATCACCGCCAGCCCGGCCACAGCATCACCACCAGCTCGGCCACAGCATCACCACCAGCCAGGCCACAGCATCACTGCCAGCCAGGCCACAGCATCACTGCCAGGCCTTTCAGCCCACACATCATCCTCAATCCAGCCAAAAACAGTATTGCCAGGCACAGCAGCCAGTAGAGGAGAATTCAGAAGCCAGGTGAGAGGTGTCTACCATATTAAGGGGGCATTCTGCCTGTTTATGTGAAATGCTGTCTATTTATGTGACTCATGACTGCTGAATTTGTCTTGTTAGGGGCCTCATGATTGCTGAATTTGTCTTGTTAGGGGCCTCATGATTGCTGAATTTGTCTTTTTGGGGGCCTCATGATTTGATGGGGGCCTCAAGATTGCTAAATTTGTCTTGTTGGAGGCCTTACAATTGATGATTTTGTCATGCTGGGGCCCTCATGATTGCTGAATTTGTCTTGTTGGGGGCCTCATGATTGCTGAATTTGTCTTGTTGGGGGTCACATGATTGCTAACTGCGAGACTATGGGAAAAGCTGAATCATCATCATGTGAGACAATAGCGATAAACCTACTTTTTTGCTTTTTAAAACAGAAAATAAAACTGGGAGGTTCTAAAAAAAAATGAATACATTTTTCAGGAGTAGGATGGATGAAATTGTTTATCTTCACAGTTTATTTTCAACTTGGATTTTACATAATGTTCATGTATGAGTTAAAACGTTTGTACAGTATTTAGTTTAAATTGCTGTTGCCACTTTGAGATAGATAAGTGACATTAGGGTTGCAGTTTGGGCACTCGGCCTCCAAAAGGTTCGCCATCACTGTCCTAATCTAATGTCCCACGATTGCTAAGTTCATGTAAATTTGTCTCCACCCGTGACCACACCCACATTCTTGTCTATGGCCCACCCATTTTTCAGCGTGCTAGCTGCATTGTGCTGATCTCTGCTGCCTACAGTATGTACAGTATTAGCTGTAAAGCCTGGTACACACATACAAATACGATTAGCCAATTTTAGCTCTGTTTATCAAATTCATTGTCTGTTGGCCCACTTACTGCACGGGGGTGGTAAAATTGGTCAGTAATTGACCAATCAAAATTGTATGTGCGTATACATGTTTGATCTATGCCTGTACTGATTGTAAATTATCTAAATAAAGGACAGGGGGCTCCATCCAATAGCATATACCTCCCACCTAGTGCCCACAGGTGACCCCGATCTCCAAGGACCCTAGGAACGCCGGAACGCCCCTGCAATACTTTTCCTTATAATTTTTCATGAACCCAATGAGAAAAACTCCCTTTTTGTCCGACAATTAAAGAAATACATTTCTTCCGAATGAAAGTATTGCGAGAATGGAATGCCTATTTTATTTTAAGTAGCTAAGAACAGCTTTATTTTTTATTTTTTTATCCTTTTTGTTGCTTTGTCAATAGACTTATTTTCATGTATTGTTATTATGGCACATTAGCTTTTACATCTGTACTTCCCAGTAGTCAAATGTGTTGAAAGAATTTAATGGTAGAACAACTATTCCAGAATCAATTCAGCAGATGTCACCTGAGTGAACTTATTAGATTGCAGTCCATACTATTGATTTGTTCAGAGCATTTAGATTGTGCTAACATATTCTGCTGCAACATTCTGTTTCCCTGTGCCACACAATCAATGGACTGGGTAATAACTGCTTTTTGATGAAGTTAAATGTGCCACTATTCATATTTTCTTACTTCACAGGCAATTGGATGCGTAAATATGAATACAATGCAGAGACAAAGCTGATTGTTTAGCAGAGTTTTGTTTCCTCTAAACATGAAGCGGAACAAAGTTTCACACTTTCTCTAACTTCTCGAAAACCTTCCCTGGGGGGTACTCACCTCGGGTGGGGGAAACCTCTGGATCCTATTGAGGCTTCCCCTGTCCTCCTTGGTCCCACGGCGGCGGCGATAAAGCTCCCCAAACAGCGGGGATGTAAATATTTACCATCCCGGCTCCAGCGCAGGCGCAGTATCGGCTCTCCACTTGGAGATAGGTGGAAATAGCCGATCGCTGTCGGGCCGCTCTACTGCGCAGGCGCAAGTCGCCTGTGCCTGCGCAGTAGAGCAGACCCGACAGAGATCGGCTGTTTTCGCTTATCTCCGTGAGGAGAGCCGCAACAGCGCCCCCGGCTGGAGCCAGGAAATGTAAATAAATCAGTGCTTATCAGCACTTGTCAGACTTGTTGAGGGAGGATTCCAGGACACTTTGGGGGAGCCAGCGCTGGACTGCCTGCAGCTACAGGGGAGGGGGAAGCCCTCCTGATCTTAGGCTAAGTTTGCACTACAGTATGTACAGGGTGGGCCATTTATATGCATTGACAATCCAACACAATGGGCAGCACATTGAACACGTTTTATAAGTGGTCAGAAACTTGTAACTAACTCATGAAAGAATAAAGTTAAGTTAAAACCAAGTACACCATTGTTTTTCTTGTAAAATTCCCAATAAGTTTGGTGTGTCACATGACCCTCTTCCTATTGAAAAAACTAAAGTTGGATTCAAAATGGCCAACTTCAAAATGGCCACCATGGTCGCCATCCATCTTGAAAAGTTTCCCCCCTCACATATACTAATGTGCCACAAACAGGAAGCTAATGTCACCAATTATTCCCATTTTATTAAGGTGTATCCATATAAATGGCCCACCCTGTACATTGTGTAACGCATGTGTTCTAATGCATGTGTAAAACAATGCACACTGTGCATGGTAAAAGGAGCAATGAGCTATGTTCACAGCAACAACATTTGATAACCTACTCATTTTTGTTTATCCAGAAATGCACTGTAGAAAGTGTGTTAGAATACAATGATCTGCTACAATGCAAAGGTGTGAGAATGCCATGCAATCTTACGGGCAGTGAGTTGACATACAGTAATGCATTTTGGGTTATAACACCATGCACCTTGCAGAAGGTGGCTGGATAGTGCACTGTTTAAGGGCACCGCCTCTGACAGGAGACCCAGTTTCAAATCTTGGTGGTTCCTGTTTAGTAAGCCAGTACCTATTCAGTGAGAAGTCTTTGGGTAAGCCTCCCTAACACTGCAGGGTGGCCTACTGAGCACTACCTTATTGGCTACAGCCCTCAAGCATTTTGAGTTCAACAGGAGAAAAGCGCTATACAAATGTTGACATTATTATAGTGTTAATGCGTCTTAGGCTAAGAAAGAACATTATTTCTTGAATAATGAAATGAACAAGGCTCAAAGTATATTAAAGTGTACCTGTAGTGAGGAAAAGTACCACTGGGGGTACTTACCCTGGGAACGGGAAGCCTCTGGATCAGGGGCGTAACTAGAAATCACTGGGCCCCCCTGCGAAACTTTGGAAGGGGCCCCCTCCTCTCCCCTAGCTTTTTGCACTGGTAAACTGAGAACCAATGCTATTCAACTGGCTAGTGCACACTTGAATGCGTTTTCCCCATGCATAATAAAAATAGACAGCAGTGAAGCACTGCAAGCATTTTCTCTATCAATTACATTAGCTTCTGTGATAAAATGTGCATGGTTTCACACACAGAAAACTGACAGTTTATTACACTCACTCTGTCCATCTCTGATTGAGCAGAACTGGTTCTGCAGACTCCTCCAGCATCACTACAGTACACAGCACTTGGAGAGGGGTAGAGAGACTGGGGGCAGAGCAGTGCTGTATACAAGACCCTGCTGAATATTGAATAGGGACTATGTACAAATCTTTGTCTGAAAAACTTTGTATGATTCTTTATCAGTGGCTGAGCAGATGCAGACATTAGAACATTTGTGCAGAGAGCTGAAAGCTTTTACTCTCCACACCCTTAGTTGTCAGTCTCTCAGGACAGTGAAAAGAAACTTCACCCCCCATGAGGCCCCCTGAAGCTTCTGGGCCCCCCTGCGGATGCATACCTTGCAGGGCCTATTGTTACGCCCCTGCTCTGGATGCTAAAGAAGCTTCCCCCATCCTCCTCAGGAGAGGAGATCCGGCACTGGCTCCCCCGAAATCTCCCTTTTAGCGCTTGTCGGCGATGTGCACAGGCGCACTAACAGCTCCGAAGAGGGAGAGAGAGGAGAGGAGACCGGCACTGCTGTCAAATATTTATTCCAAGTGCAAAAGGTGACAACTGTAAACACATGTTGTACATATTATAGACATACCATTCTAGGCGACAAAGGTGGGTAACGGTGGGTGCTGGGCACTGTGTGCCTGACGGCCGTTTCGCACAAACGTGCGCTTCTACGGAGGCTTTAATGATTAATAACTAGCAGCTCTCTGCTCAGGCTCTGGTGGAAATAGCAGAGCCCAATCAGGTCTGCTCTACTAAGCAGGAGCAAACAGTTTGCACCCAGGGCCGGCCCTAGACTTTTTGCCGCCTGAGGCAAATTTATAAAAAAATTGCCGCCGCCGAGCCGGAGGGGTAGCGGGCAGGACGGGGGTATTGAGCCTAGCGGTGGGGATGGGGGTCGGACCCCCCCTCCCTCGTCTGGGTCCCCCGATCTGCGCTCCCCTCCAGCTGTAATAGGAAGCAGCCGATGCCCAATAGTAAGAGGCACGGGCAGGGAGGACTCACCTTTTTCGCGTTCCAGCGTCCGCTCCACTGACGTCACTTCCTGCATCGCCGCCCACTGTATTGTAAGTGGACGGTGATGCAGGAAGTGACGTCAGTGGAGCGCACGCTAGAACGCGGATAAGGTGAGTCCTCCCCGCCCGTGCCTCTTACTATTGGGCATCGGCTGCTTCCTATTACAGCTGGAGGGGAGCGCAGATCGAGGGGACACAGGCGAGGGAGGGGGGTCCGACCCTCCCTCCCCATCGCTAGGGTCCGACCCTCCCTCCCCACCGCTAGGCCCAATACCCCCGTCCTGCCCGCTACCCCTCCGGCTCGGCGGCCGCCCCCCCCCCCCGCACCCACAGACGGGTGGGTGCCGCCCCTAGAAGTTTGCCGCCTGAGGCAAACGTTTCACCCCGCCTCATGAGCGGGCCGGCCCTGTTTGCACCTGCACAGTAGAGTGGGCCCAGTCGGCTCAGCTATTTCTGACAGAGCCTGAGAGGAGAGCCTGCAAGTGCACCTAGGAGTCACTCTCTCAGCTTCCTGATAGGCAAAACAGCTCATGTCACCGGCACGCACCTGCCTAAGATGCCTCACCACATTGGAATTATTGTCTGTATTGCGCAAAGCTCCATTGTAATGGTCTCAGAGAAAGAGTCGTGCAGCCTACGTACTGTAAACTGCACCTCGTATAACTGACCTAGTACTGCAGTTACTATACTGCCGAAGAGGGAAACGCCTTCCATTTGAAGTGGAGACAATCTGGCATGCAGGACAGTGACCGGAGCAGTAATTGCATGTGGAAAACTTTTGGACTTTCGTACATCCTAGAGTGTGTGGATTTTCCTTTGGGTAACTTTAAGGTTCATACACACCTACCAAGTATCTGTCCAACTATCTACCAAACTTGTCTGTTATGCCCCATACAACTTTTGTTGTGAAACAAGTTGAAACAATGGAAAAAAGTATTTTGCTATAGTTCAAACAGCTGACAAGACTGATAAGAAGTCAATCCAACTTTTGGATTGACTTCTTATCAGTCTTATCAGCTTTTTGAAAAATAGCAAAATACTTTTTTTCGTTGTTTCAACTTGTTTCACAACAAAAGCTGTTTGACAATTGTGTTGCATGAAAGACTGCTGTTGAGCTTGTGAATGGGTCTTAACAGACAAGTTTGCCAGATAGTTGGACAAATAGTTGGTAGGTGTGTATGAACCTTTATTATAGTTGCTTAAGAAATTCACTGCACTGTGTTCTGTGTTTGTTAACTAGATAAAAGGGTCTAATTAGCTCTTATCAGCAGCTGTGAATCAGAGAGGCTTGGCTCTCTTCCTGTACAGGAAACACTGAGGCTTAACCCTTTCAGTGCTCCCAGGAAAGTGATACCAAGTTAAATCTTCAGGTTTTTTAGTATATCCATACATTGTAATGATAACATTTTTCTTCCCTAAAAATTATCATGCTGTGGCTAATGTTTTATAGCAGAGAGGAAGTTCTGAGTTTAGTTTCACTTTAAAGAGAACCCGAGGTGTATTTAAAGAATGTTATCTGCATACAGAGGCTGGATCTGCCTATACAGCCCAGCCTCTGTTGCTATCCCAAACCCCACTAAGGTCCCCCTGCACTCTGCAATCCCTCATAAATCACAGCCATGCTGTGAGGCTGTGTTTACATCTGTAGTGTCAGTCTCAGCTACTCCCCCGCCTCCTGCATAGCTCCGGTCCCTGCCCCCGTCCCTTCCCTCCAATCAGCAGGGAGGGAAGGGATGCAGGTGGGGACTGGAGTTCTGCAGGAGGCGGGGAGAGCAGCAGACTGACACTATAGAGTTAAACACAGCCAGCTCTGACAAGCTGTTTGTCAGCAGCGTGGCTCTGATTTATGAGGGATTGCAGAGTGCAGGGGGACCTTAGGGCGGTTTGGGATAGCAACAGAGGCTGGGCTGTATAGGCAGATCCAGCCTCTGTATGCAGATAATATTCTTCAAACCCACCTCGGGTTCTCTTTAACCAGAATCCCCCAGGATCAATCCATACCTTGGACTGATGAATACCAAACAGCCTGAAACAACTCCATTAGAGTACTCATATATACAGTATATGTCATTAATTTGATAGACTATTTGTGTGTTACAAACCAGCAGTTCTAGATGCATGTGACAAGAGAGAATATATCCTCAGAAGATGTGTTGAATGGCAAAAAAATTTATGCACTATCTCTTCAAGCTGGTATGTTGTTCATACATTTACATTTGACATGATTGCACTGTTGTCAATAAAAGTGTAAATTGCTTCATTATGCAGTAGTGCTGAGATTTTGTCACCACTTCTTCCACATCCTAAGTTCTAGATGCATGCCTGGCTTTTCTGGGTTAAAAAAAAGGATTTACATATTTACCAAGTAATATAAAATGATATACTATGGAAGTAGCATCTTGCTTATGTGAAGCTGAATTGGTGCAAAAACCTTTTATTTTAGTGATGCAAAACTGTATTTGGCATAGCGTTTTCGATAGGAGAATTTTTTGTTTTCTTTTGGTCCTCTTGAAACATTCTAGTGGCAGTACTGCCTACACTCTGAAACCAAACATTACAGAGACCCCTGTGTTGTTGGGTCCCATGGCAACCACATTATTTATCTGTAGCTATATTTATGCCCTTGTTTGCATGAATATTTGATTTCTGAGACTTACTAAGTTTTAAAACTTAAAGGAATACTATCGATGTATGCATTTATATTTAAATGCTGTATGTTGTAGCACACATTAGGACAAGTACTAGGAGCAGTTTGATTCCTCACACAGCTCTGCCTCTCAGCTGTAAAATCCTCCGTCAGTTTTGGCGTCAGTGTTGAATACAAAATGTATCTAAATACTGACGGCTCCCAGAGGGTTAGACCATGTCTCTGCACAGGGTAGTTGCTATCAACTCCTCAGTTTATAGTTTAATTATCACCTTGCTGAAATAATCTTATTGATATGGTGGTAAGGGGTTAAAGATTCTAGCAATGTGTGTTTATTATCTTTGCTTCTCTTGACTGATAAAGATACTAATAATGCTAATTGTAAACAGTGGTCTGCCCCTCTCAGCAGCTTGTAAAGTGGATGCAGCCTGGAGTGAATCACCACAAGCAGGCAGCCAGGCAAGCAGTCTGAGTGTAAACACAGACTAGTGTTATAGCTAGTTATATTCCAGCAATATTACAGCTCATTTAGTTAACTGTTACCACCTCAGATCAGCCTATTTCTCCTCATGTCTGCTGCATGCTGTGAGTGACACAGTGAAATATATTTGTGAGCTGTGTGACAGAGTAACCAAGCAGCTCAGGGTGACCCAAACTACTATGAGCTGTGTGAGAAATAAATTTTTAAGCAGGAATAGCGAGAGAGAGACCTGGGTGAATAAATAAAGTGCCCCTAGCACTAGTGGTAATGTGTACACTAATATTAAGTATTAAAAAAAAGTTGTTTCAATCGATAGTATTCCTTTATGGAAAAGCACACAAAACATAGCTGTTTTTCTATACTGACAGTTGCGATTTAAAACATTAATTCTATTTTCCGTAAACATAAAAACTTTATTGTCATACAGAATTTGTCAATAACAATTTAATTCCAAGCTAATTTTTGAAAAAAACTCCATCCATTTGTAAAATCCTCTTAAGGAACCCATATATCTAGCCATGATGGGCAGATTCGACCAAGAGACAAATCTCTCTTTGATTGAATCTGATTAGAGGGAGATCTGTCAGCTGCCCATACACTGCAGGCCAATGCCTAATCAATTTCATACTGACATTGATCAGGAATCAGCTTTTTGATGCAGCATCCAACCCCTCGCCGACCCAAAGCTGTACCCCGTAATGTTTACTGTGCCCCTCGGTGCCCAGTGCACTCTATACATTACCTGTCTGCTGCCTCCACTTGCTTCATGCAATGCATACATGCCACCCACGTGGTTGCCTACATTAACATGGGTGTATGTGACGTCACATGTACCCTTACTAGGCAACCACGGGGGACACGTGTATGGATGACAGAGAGAGCACAAAGCAAGAGAAGGCTGCGGACAGGTAATATATAGATTGCACTGGGCATCTGGGGGCACATTAAACATTAAGGTGTACAGAGTTGGGGGTTTTGTCACTTTTGTTGCTTGTCCCGATATCGCTTGCCGCTACTGCCGTGCACCCAATTGAGCAAGTTGGCCCTACATCTTGCAGCATGTTTGACCGATGAATGCAACTGCATTGTCGGTCGGCATGCACTTGGTGGCACCAATTTTCATCCAATTCCAATGATAATAATCAAATGGGATGGTCGATCAGCCGCCAAGTCTCCTGATGTATGGCCATCTTTACAATACCAAATCAAAAAATGCTTTCAGTTGTAAGTATAGCACACATAGGACTTGATTCTCAAAACCGTGATAACTCAAATATCACACCTTATATCAAACCTTATCAAAGATATCACACCTTATCAAAGTTAACACGCCTTATCAGAGTAGCATAGAGAGGAAACTTATGCCTGCTAATTGGCAATGGCACTCATCCCTGCCCTGAGCCCCAGCGGGTCCGTTATGCCTGCTACGCTACTCTGATAAGGCGTGTTAACTTTCATAAAGTGTGATATCTTTTCATAAGGTGTGATATTTGAGTTATCACAGTTTAGTGAATCAAGCCCATAGACTGTGTGTGAGAGTACAGTTATCTTAATTGGCTTGCAACAGGAGAAATAAAGGAGGTGTGTGCTCATACCAAGCAGCACTGGAATTATAATGGCTGCAGAAATGTACTTCACAGGATTATTTATCATGACACATTTGAGCAAGTAGACATGTTTTTATTCAGTTATAGACAACAGTTACAAACGGTATACTTCTACAAGACTTTACTACAGTGACTCTGCTAGATGTTAGATTGTTTTCATTAGTTGATTGTACAAATTCCTAGGCTAGAGGTCTAGACAAAGTCCTTCTTTGAGTTGTTTAAATTGTGCTGTTATAAAATTCATAGTTTTCTGGTCTCCTTTGTTCAATATTTTATTGAATACTTTCTCGGATGTTGAAACATTGGGAGCATAGCCTTCAAATGCTCCTACACCTACATATTTGATAGCGTTTCTGGTCTATTACAAAAGGTCAAATCTAGCAGGTCATTTCTTTTAACTGGTTCAGCTACTGCTTGTAAGAAATAACTGGCTGCTGTGTGGATAACTCTTGGTGTCTTTTCATAGAACAACTTGCTCCTGTATTCCAGCTTATGTTGGAAGAGGAGAAATTACTTAGTACCACATTTCTGCTTTTGAAATTCGTAAAAGTATTCAGACAGCACATTTGTGTGGGCAGCATGGCGGCATACTGTTTAGGACTCACGCCTTGAAGTTCGGATCCCAGCCAGAGCACTATCTGCACGGAGTTTGTATGTTCTCCCTGTGTCTGCGTGGGTTTCCTGTAGGCACTCTGGTTTCCTCCCACATCCCAAAAACATACAGATAAATTAATTGGCTTCCCACTAAAATTGGCCCTAGACTACAATACATATATTATACGATATAGAAATGTGACTATGATAGGGATTAGATTGTGAGCCCCTTTGAGGGACAGTTATTGACATGACTATATATTCTGTACAGCGCTGCAGAAGATGCTGGTGCTATATAAATACAAAATAATAATAATACTTTTCTGTGAATTGCAATTAACCACCAAAAGTACATCATTATTTTCATCATATCTGTGTAAAAAAAGGGTTCCTCTGTCATAGTCTTCACTGATTTCTTCATTAAAGAGACACTTAAGCCAGAAAAAAAAGGAGTTTTACTCACCTGGGGCTTCTACCAGCCCCCTGCAGCGGTCCTGTGCCCTCGCAGCCACTCACTAATCCTCTGGTCCCCCGCTGCCAGCTAGTTTCGTTTTTGCCGACAGGCCCGTCAGGACTGGCCACGCGTAGCTTTTTCTGCATTCCCGACTGTAATTAGTGCTATTGCGGGCCACAACGCGTACAAAAATACGTGTTGCCGCATTACGAACGCATAGATATGCAGCAAAACACGTATTTTTGTACGCGTTGTGGCCCACAATAGCATTAATTGCAGTTGGGAATGCGGAAAAAGCTACGCGGCCTGTCGGCAAAAATGAAACTAGCTGGTAGCGGGGGACCAGAGGATTAGTGAGTGGCTGCGAGGGCACAGGACCGCTGCAGGGGGCTGGTAGAAGCCCCAGGTGAGTAAAACTTATTTTTTTTTTCTGACTTAAGGTTCACTTTAAAGTGGTTTGAAACTCCAACATAATATTACATAAAAATGTGTTTTCCTACTTTTTATTACTCATACAGTTATCATATTTGCTTTTGTGCATAAGTAATATTGTCTGTTTTCAAATTACAAGTTTCCAAAGTGTAATTTATTGTGCCCTAAAAGCTGTCATTGCATTTTATTCAAACTGCTTTTTATTATATTTTAACATCTTCTAATGAGCTATTCTGAACTGTGTGTGCCTGAAGCACAGAGAGCTTCACAGAGAGCTCCTTTTCACTTGTTACACTGTGTTTGTTTACATTCCAATGTTGTTACAATGTGTGTAAAGATACTGTTATCTCAAGTTTGGATGCGGATTTGAAGCTGAATAGCAGGACAACTTGCTTTGTTTAACCCTTTCAGTGATGTTCTGAAAATTCTGGGATAGTAGCTTTCAAGCTGTGAGGAATCTTTTAGAGCAAAGTAGAAATGCTGGCTTTCAGACCACTTTAATGATATTCTACTATAGGCTTCATCCCGCTCCCAACTTATCAGATGCCCCTTTTCCATATACACACCCTCAATATATTGTAATCTTTGTAAAACAATAACAACACAAGTTGCTAACATTTTATTTTATAACCAGCTACTTTGAAGACCAAATCAATTCTATTAACAAGATTACCAGGATCAACCCCCACCTGCCCCATGTTTGCCACAGCAGGTCTTCTCTTGATACAGAGCCCTGGAGCAATGGAGACATGATCTGAACGTAGATTCTTTTACCTGGTTTATACTCTCTTTTGATTCACATATGGGATAGCATGTATGCATCCTTAAAGAGGACCTCCAGAGTAAATAAGACAATCCGGCAGCCTGCAAGTAAAAGAAAGGTATATTTACCAGAGAAGCGGTGTCCCACGATGCTGTCCCAAAGTCCTTGCATCACCAGACTTCCAGCGCCTGGCCCCGCCTCCTCTCTCTCTGCAGAGGAAGACTGACAAGCTATGTACTACCGTAAATAGCTTGGCATTTTTTTCTGGGGAGAGAGAGGAGGCGGGTCCAGCCACCGGAAGTCGGGTGATGCAGGGACTTTGGGACGGCATCGCGGTACAAGGCTTCTCGGGTAAATATAACTTTCTTTTACTTGCAGGCTGCTGGATTTTCTTATTTACTCGGTGACAATTCATCTTTAAAGAGAGACTGAAGCGAGTATAAAACTCGCTTCAGCTCTTATATTCAGCAGGGGCATGCTTGCCCCTGCTAAACCGCCGCTATCCCGCGGCTGAACGGGGGTCCCTTACCCCCCACATCCCCTCATCTACTCACGGAGATCTCTTACTGTTTGAGGCAGGGCTAATGCATGCAGCCCTGCCTCACACGCGTCTATCAGTGCGTATCTCCGCCTCTCCACCGCCCCTCTCAGTCTTCCTTTACTGAGAGGAGCGGGGGAGAGGCGGCGATGCGCCGCTGATAGACAGCACTGAGAGGCAGGGCTGCAGCCGTGAGCCCTGCCTCAACAGCAGAAATATCTACGACCAAGTTGGTCGTAGATTTTGCAAGGGGGGATTTGGGGGGTAAGGGACCCTCATTCAGCCGCGGGATAGCGGCGTTTTAGCAGGGGCACACATGCCGCTGCTGAATATAAGCTCTGAAGCGAGATTTATTCGCGCTTCAGAGTCTCTTTAAGCCAGCAATTGTGGTTCACTCCTCAATTTGCGAATCATAACTTTCTTCCAATGAAAGTAAGGCTGCACACCCATAAATACTGGTGTATTAGTGAGTCTGTAGCTAATAATTTTTACAGAGCCACACCAATTCAACACGCATACAGCCTGTTGTTGACTTTTTGGTCCTCCTCTCTATGGGAAAGGGCTTGGACTAGTACTAGGGAAAACCCAGACAGCTCATGGTGACCCAGAGCCACCTAGATGGTGTAATTTATAATTTACAACATGTAAAACCTATAATATGTTAAGCCTATGCACACAAAACTTAACACATCTTGAGATCTGATCTAATACTTAATGTGGCAAGGTGATAAAGAGTGATAAGTGAATATGACTATTTTATTTTGCAAAATTTTAGCAAACATTTCCTATTTTCTAAAGACAAGGATGCTTGGAAAAATGTATAAGTTTAAGAAAAAACAAAACCACACACACATTTTCGCTATGTGTATTGCAGCGATAAGGTATCCTTCCTCACACAGCAGGTCGTACTCAGCAAAACCTAAGCTGGGTTCACGCCAAACCACCGCACAACCGACCACATCTACACACTGCACAGCCTCATCAAGACCCATGTCCACAGCTCACGTGGAAAAATACACGCTTGCTTTGTGGATTTTAAGAAGGCGTTTGACTCGGTGTGGCACCCAGGCCTTTTCCTAAAACTCCTAGAGAGTGGAATAGGAGGAAGAACTTATGATGTCATCCAATGCAGTGTGAAAGTGGATGGGAAGAGAAGCGCGTTCTTCAAGCTGGGTCAAGGAGTCAGGCAGGGCTGCAGTCTGAGCCCAACACTCTTTAACATATACATTAATCAACTAGCTGTAGCCCTGGAATCCTCCCCAGCACCAGGCCTCCTCCTGCATGATCGTTAGGTGAAGTTCCTGCAGATGACCTTGTGCTGCTCTTCCCAACAGAGAACGGGCTACAGGATAGCCTGGCAGTATTGGAGAGTCTCTGCACCACATGGGCACTGCCTATCAACCCAAAGAAGACAAAAGTGATGGTGTTCCAGAGGAAGAATCGAAATAAAAACCCCCCTCCTCATTTATATTAAATGGCTCCCCACTGGTGTCCACCAACAGCTACACCTACCTGGGCCTGGAGATTAACCAATCAGGGAGCTTTAAACCAGCAGTAAAGGCCCTGAAAAAAAAGCCTGCAGAACATTTTATGCCATCAGAAGACAGCTTTACCACCTAAAACCACCAGTGAGGGTGTGGGTAAAGATATTCGACACCATCATCACCCCAATCCTGCTCTATAGCAGTGAGGTATGGGCCTGGTCACCTACCCTGACCAATCAAAATGGGACTCCAGCCCTACAGAAATCTTCCATCTAGAGTTCTGCAAGTATCTTCTGCAAGTCCAATGCAGCACTTCGAACTCAGCCTGCCGGGCAGAGCTAGGCAGATTCCCACTATGGCTCACTATTCAGCAGAGGGCACTCTCATACTGGGCACATATATAGAGCAGCAACCCCAGCACTTACCACCATAAAGCCTCACTGAGCCAGGGGGGCGAGGCCATACCACGCGCTCTCAAGCAAAGCATCAGCAGCCAGCCCAGCAAAGTCCACCAACACAGGCTGACAAAAGCACAAATAAAAGGGACTATAGAAAGCTGCAAGGAACAATACATGGAGGAATGGGGAAGTGACAGAAAGAACTCCCAGAAACTCACTGTCTACCAATCACTACAGAGGGAGTACACAATGGCTCCA
The DNA here is from genome assembly GCF_040937935.1 of Hyperolius riggenbachi. Lineage (NCBI taxonomy): Eukaryota > Metazoa > Chordata > Amphibia > Anura > Hyperoliidae > Hyperolius > Hyperolius riggenbachi. The sequence continues at coordinate 143,581,568 of NC_090646.1, read as the reverse complement.
TATCTAGAGAGGCTACACCACCACAAAGACAGACAGACCCTGAGCCTGTACCGTCTGAGTGACCACAGCCTGGAGATAGAGACAGGGCGGCACAGACAGACATGGAAGCCCCGGGAGGAGAGACTGTGCAGACAATGCGACCAGGGGGTCCTGGAAGATGAGGCCCACTTCCTGCTACACTGCAGCAAATACGCACCTGTGAGGACTGTCCACTTCCAGAGACTCTCTGACCAGATCCAGCATTTTACCTCCACAGATGAGGAGAGGAAACTCTACATCCTTCTGGAGGAGGAGGAAACAACCGCACAAATAGCTGCCCGATATGTCACAGCCTGTCACCAACTGAGAGGAACATGATACCACAGACTGTATACCCCCAATACCCCCCTATGGACTATATATCACAGCCCCCCAAATTGTCCCTTACATCCTCCACACCCTAAGGACTACATACCCCAACCCCCTATACCCTTCCCTTATTCCCACAACCCCATCACCATGTTAATGCTTTGTTTTGCTTTGGCAATGTTAAATGTATTTGGTCCTACCAATAAAACTTTTTTTGGATTTGGATTTGGTATCAGAAAATATGTTCTCACCAAATGCACCGAAGACAGTAGGCATAAGGAAACACATTTCTTGCAAAATACACTGATTTCAATAAACACATGATAACATATTATCATGAAAGTTGTTATTTTCATAAAATTACGTATCTACCAAATATGAAAAACATTTTTGGTTAAGTTTTGATTTGGTGGAAATTGTAGATCTTAATGTTCAAGTTCAACCCTAGCGGTGCATTTTTAATTGATCATCAGTCGCAGGTAGATAAACATGTTTACCATATCTATTCATATTTGTGTGTATATACAATATATTTATATAAGAGATGACACAATAACTATTTTATCTAACAGTGTAATGTAAAAAATACCTAAAAAAATATGGAAAATAACATTGTTGTGATTCATAGTGTGTCTTTTTTTCTGATCAAGTAGAGGAAAAGCTTTGGCATTTCTCCATGTTAATGAAAAATTGTGAAAGTAAGAAGAAAACAATATAAAAAATCAGGAATCAGGGTTAGTACTTTGTTGTACCTCCTCTAGCTTTTATAATGGCTTGAATTTTTTGAGGCATAGACTTCCCTTATGAAAAATAATCTTCATCAATCAGGTTCCAACATTCTCGTAAAGCAGTTGACAGATTAACTTTCCAAGATGGAGCTCAGTAATACATTTGTTTTTTTGAATTTCCACCATAAATTTTATTTTCCAATAAATGTTATTGAAAAACCAGAGTAAAACATACACAGTGCCATAATAGAGAAAACATTTTAGGTATAAAGGGAAGTGACAAGTAGAATAAAACATAATAAATTCCAATATTGATAAATTAACCTTGACTGAGGGGATACAGTAGAATGACAATGGGTTACAAGACAAAATAATAATAATAATCATGTAACGATTGGTGTCAGCACGCAGAGAGCATCCGATTCTTGGCGATCTGCAGCACCATCAAGAACGCAGATATACGCCTGATTATCGATGATCTGCAGAATCAGCGATAATACAGATGTATTGCTAACCTCTGGATACCAGAATAGTGAGAGTGTTTGGTGCAACAGTAACAACTCTGAGTGGAGACCACCAGAGGAGCTGGCGGCCCAAGACTCCTGAGGAATTCACCCCTGACTGTGGGGGATATTCCTGTAGCCTGTGGACCCCTGGGCGAGGGACCGAGGCTGGGTTGCAGGAAGCCCTGCAGCTAATATGATAAGTATTGCCCTGGACTGGGCTAATGTAATACAGTAATAGCACAATCCTAGTCTGGGTGTGAGGTCCGTAGTCACAACACCCTGGAACTAGTCTGGAGCATAACATAAATGATAATACAATTCCCTAGTCTTAGGTGTGAGGTCCGTGATCGTCAACACCATGGAACTAGTCTGGAATATAACACAAAGACAATACAGTTCCCTAATCTTGGTTGTGAGGTCCTTGATCATCAACACCCTGGAACTAGTCTGAGGTATAACAGAATGATAACACAGATTCCTAATCTTGGGTGTGAGGACCTTGATCTCAACACCCTGGAACTGGTCTAACAAATAAACAGTACAAAGTAATCTGGCTCAGTGTGAATTCCCAAGTCCTCTTGGCTCAAACACACTGTAAGGATCTGACTGTGGTCTGAATGCTTCCACAAAGTGTTTGCAATGGCAGACAACCAGCAACTGACAAGCAAGCAGAATATATAGTAACTGAACACTGCTGCCCCGCCCGAGCCACTCAGCCAATCATGAGTCCAGCAGGAATCAGCTGATCGTCCTGATCAGCTGACACTTCCCCTGCTGGTATAAAGGTCCTGACTTCTGGCCCGCGCGCGCGTAGCTCTTCATCCATCTATGTGGCCTAACAGACCCAGCCACTCCAAAGGCACGCTGCTGCGTACAAACCGCCACCTTGGACGCGGAAACAGCCGCTTTACTATTAGAACATGCGGCGGCTTTTCCGCGTTCTGCCACACTACCAGACGCGTGTCTACGCGTGCAAACCGCCGCGTTGGACGCGGAATCAGCCGCCTTGCTTTCAGCAGACGCGGCGGCTTTTTCGCGTTTTCTCACAAATCAGTAACAGTAAACAGATTTACCTTGCTTAGAGACAATCTGGGTACACCTTCCCAAAGCATTACAAATCACCCTGAGTATAATGAGCAAAAAGTAAAAAAAAAGAAAAAGGGCAACTACACTTGGGAGTTTATTTTAGTGGCATTGAATGTTGGCAAGTCAATAACATGGATAGTGGAGCATCAGAGAGAGGAATACATGCATAGAGATAAAAGATAATATGAGAACAGAGAAAAAAGAAGAAAATATGTGAAAAGAGAAAGAAATTAGAAAAAAGTGAAGAGTAGAGTGGGAGGGGAAATGCCCACTATTTTTTTTTTAAATAATTTGGAATCCTCAAATATATATCAAGGAGACCATGTGCATATGAATAGAACTGGATCCCTAAGAACAATGTTCTAGTTCCGTAATCCTTTCCTCCTGCTGTAGCCATCTTTCTGCGGGGCATTGATTTTATGCAATTATTTATTGAAAGATGGAAATTTTAATTTGGATTGACACACTACTTTTTTGCCATGTGATATATCCTCAAAGTCATCTTGCGGCTCCAGTCTCTACATGTTATGTGACAAGCATTGGGAGGTGATAGGCTAAATCAGGGCTTTTCAACCTGTGGTACGCGTACCACCAGTGGTACTTTGCTGTTGGCCAGGTGGTACACTCTAAGTTTGCCTGTCACTTAATTGCCCGCCTGCCACTTGTCCTGGTCTTGTCCTGCTCCTTGCTGTGCTGCCCTGCGACATACGGAGACAGCCAGGCAAATGGTGCACAATGACGGCAGGTATACTTCAAATACAGAAGAAGTATACTTCAAATACTGGAAGTGAACAGTGATGTCACTTTATTGTATTTGAAGCAGACGTGCCATCACTGTGCACCGTTTGCCTGGCTATCTCTTCACTGCGGCCAGATGACCACTGATCTGAGGTCTGAACTATTCTGCAGGGCAGCACTGCAAGGAGCGAGCAAGGGAGAACCAAACTTTGTGGTGAGTCACTGCCCAGCTCTCTGGTGGAGGGGGGAGGCTACCGATATTGGCTGTCTACATGCAGACTGCCAGTAATGGCAATCTGTAGGCTATCAATATAAATTTAATCCTTTTCCCCACTAATGCCTCCTGTAATTCTCCTCCCATATGCCCTCCTTTTCTTAAAGTGTACCTGTAAGAAAAAAGTGCCCCTGGGTGGTACTTACCTCGTTAGGGGGAAGTCTCCTGGAACCCCCGACGATCTCCTTCTTTGCGCGAGCACATGCACAGTAGTGACTTTCCGGGGTCCGGTGGAAACAGCTGAGCCTGATCAGGTTATATCTACTGGTGGTACGTGAAATTTTTCAGGTGATACAAGTGGTACAGTTAGTGAAAAGGTTAAAAAGCCCTGGGCTGTATGATGCATGGCTACACTAAGGAGAGTCACCAGAAGCAGGAACAGTATCAAGCTTCATTGATGGTGCTCTGCATGTGAGCACAGGAGTGGGCCTCCTCCCTTCCTCAATGGAGAGGGCCTATTGTTAAACCCCTGCTATATATCTATTTATCTGTCTACCATCCTATCATAAGACGCTTTCAGTATTTTTATTATAACAAGGATAGATATATTTAAGTTAAAGGGCCTATATTTCCCCATATACTTCTAATATATACAGTCCATGGCACATCCAGATAAGAAACCCCAAAATGCTGTTATATTTTTTTTTTCTCCTCCGTATGATGATCTGTTTAAAAATAGATTTCAAGCACTAGAAAATACCATAACCAGATAAAACGATTTAACACGTTTAACAGAAAACGTGAAGCACTACAAAAAATTCTCATCATGCTGTCATTTTATCATGTGATACTATTTTATTTCTTGATAGCTGTCACTTCCTGTTTGTCAAAAAGAGTAAAAAGCTCTGCGCATTCCATATCAGCAGATTGTGCTCTATGCATGAAACATTGCACAATAGGCTGAAGAAGACCCAGGTAAAAGGATGTTCCAGCAATAGGCCACAAAAGCTTCCATGAATGCACATGTCTGATATGTGCTTAGAGCTATTGGGATTTGAATGCTGAACTTTGACTTTAGCGGGAAGATGAATCGAATTTTAGCTGAGAACCAGAGAACAAGAAAAATGAATTTATTAAGGAGTTTGTATTGCTTCAGATGTTCTTGTTTGTTCACTCAAACCCGAGAACCAGCGCTATTTGATTGCAGTCCATAAATAAATACATGTTCTTCCCTTGGGACAGGAAACTAGAGACCAAACCCCTTCCTAATGTTTTACTTGGAGATGCAGAATGTACATTGGATCTGTAGGAATGCAATTTTCTGCAAGATACATGGTAACTATTCAGAAAGAATCCATATTGACAAGCATTGTTGTTTAAAAATGTGTAGTTTTGCAACATGCATTTATCATTTCTAGTTTCGAATACATTTTGACACTATGAAAGCCCACTGCATATTGAATGATAGGAATCAGAGAGAGACTGTCAGGTTTTGATTTACAAACATTTTCGAGAAAACCTAGCAATCTCAAGTGGCCTTCCAAATGGTCTTTTTCGTGCTTTCATCTTTCATTTTAAAGGAGAACTCCATGAAGCGTCTTTAGGTTGGGAATAACGTTCATAGTTTATATCATATAGAAAATGTTTGGTCTTTATATTTTAATTCCTGTAAAATTGCTATCATTCTTCAAACTCCCTGGGTTGTCAGCTGCTGGAGTCATGTTATTTGAATGAGTCTGAGGGATAAGCAGAGAGATAACAGCTCAGTGCATAATTGGCTTAACTGTTGGTAGACTGGGCTGAGTATTGTCAACAAGAAACTCCTTGTTATTGTTAAAAAAGAGCTTTTTGTTGCCACTTTAAAGGGGATCCGAGATGAAAAACTAACTATAACAAGTAACTTGTCTATATAGCTTATCTAAAGTTTAGATGGTTTACACAGCAAATCTGGCTGCATACAGCTTCAACAGTTTAAGATGATTTATTCCTGTGATACAAGGAGAGCCATGTTCTGTTTGTCATCATTACACAGGTAATCTGCAACTGCATCTCCAGGGCTCTTTTTCACTATGAAATGCGATCGCGATTGCGATCGCGATTCCAATCGCAATCGCGTTTCAATTTCCACCATGCAATGCGATATACTCATTATAGTCCAGCTCAATCGCATACAAAACGCGGCAGGACGACGATTGCACTTTGACCAAAATCGCATCGCAATCGGATCGCACTAATGGAAATTGCTGCTGCAGTTTCCATTAGTTTAATGTACCTTGCGATTTGCGATCAGAAGCAAATCGCAAATCACAGGCTAGTGGAAAAAGGCCCTTAACCTGTGAAAAATTCACTTCCCCTTCCCCTCTGCCTCTGAAATCTCTGGCTCTCCTTCTCCTCCTGCCCAGACTGAGCTCCCATAAGCCCTTGCTACATGGGTCAGAGTGCCTTGCCGTTTTGGAGAAGCTGTGGGCGTGGCTTGTTAAGTTTGTAGGGAATTAGAGTATTAAAACAAACAAAAAAAAAGTATTTGGCTTGAGGAATGCCCAATAACCTACAGTATATGTAAGGAACACAATTATACAATGTATAAAAGTTCATCTTGGATCCACTTTAAAGGGTACCCAGCAGCAGTTGTGTCAGAACAAAGAATAAATATGGCTATTTGAACCTGCGTTGCTCTTCTATGATGGCCACACAGCAGTTCAGCTGTACATGTTGATCTTGTGGTATTCCTAGGCCAATTCTCCATCATCAGCTGCTGCTAGGGCAGCTATATCTAAAGAGGGCAAAAATGAGAATATTTTCCAATGCCGCCTCTCTGCCCTACTTCCACTATCTCGTGCATAGGTGCTATCTACCAATTGCTGTTACTCTTATCTCTCGCATGCGCATACATGAAACCTGGCTGCAGCTTAGTTCTTTGTGGCATTGCGTAGCTACTTCATTCTCCCACGTATTCCCGGGAGGCTAAAAGATGTATTCACAGTAGAGAACTATATCTCACAGTGTGCAATGCAACCACAAACATCCTAACCTTTGTGGCTGCGGCAGCAGAAGACTATGAATTATAAAAGAACCCTAAAGAGGTAATAAAGAATTTTTCTTTACAGAAACTCCACCCTTTCTCTCTTTAGATAGTATAGCAACTACAATAACATATACAGTATTTACTGTTACATAGAGAGGGGAGGAGAGAAAATGGTTGCTGAATAATTGAACAACATCGTTTTTGAAAATAACGAAACAATGCTTTTCATTCATTGCATGTCAGTTGGGGGGGACAGTACACCTGCTAGATCATCTTGGCCTGAAGATAATCTAGTCTGTGTACAAAGATTTAGAGTTTAGACTTTATGCTATTTCAGTCATGTTTCTGCATTCAAAGCAAGGAAAGCCTGGATTTTTAAAGAGAAGTGTTCTATTTTTTTTTTTTTTTTAAGGAATAAAGAACTTCCACTATAAGTGATGGTCGCAATGTTATTTAGAAATATGAGTGGCAGTGATTTATTATAGAGTGTAGCTGCTATGTAGCCGAACTCTGTTTAGTGGCAGGAGCATCGGTAATCTGCTACTCCGTATTGGCTACTACATGGGCCTGATTCACAAAGCGGTGATAACTCAGTTATCACGCCTAAAAGACTTTAGGCATGATAACCTTTGCACCACACTGGTGAAAAGCCAGTTTAGGCGTGATAAGTTTAGGTGTGATAAGTTTAGGTGTGATAAGTTTAGGTGTGATAAGTTTAGGCATGCTAAGTTTAGATAAGTGTAGATAGCGTGCAAAGTCCCGCACACAATGCAGCGCCATTAAACTCTATGCGAAGTGCACCAGATTTTGCAAGCGCAAAACTTTTGATCAGCTGTGCACTGCGGTGCTAACGCAGTTGGTGCTTAAACTTATCATGCCTAAACTTATCACACCTAAACTTATCATGCCTAAACTTATCACACCTAAACTTATCACACCTAAACTTATCATGCCTAAACTGAGTTTAGGCGTGATAAAGGGCTTTTCACCAGCGTGCTAACTGTTAGCACCGCTTTGTGAATCAGGCCCTATGACTGAACTCCATTTAGCAGCAGTAGGTGATGCTGGAGTAAGTTAGTGCCAAGGAGACAGACTATAGCGGTGATAGCTATGGTAAAAGGTTAGTGTTAGGTGTAGGTAGGAGAGGGTTAGTGCTAGGCATTGCTGGGTGGGAGTAAGTGTTAGGCATAGGTATGAGGGGTGTAGGTAGGAGAGGGTTAGTGCTAGGCATTGCTGGGTGGGAGTTAGTGTTAGGCATAGGTATGAGGGGTGTAGGTAGGAGAGGGTTAGTGCTAGGCGTTGCTGGGTGGGAGTTAGTGTTAGGCATAGGTATGAGGGGTGTAGGTAGGAGAGGCTTAGTGCTAGGCGTTGCTGGGTGGGAGTTAGTGTTAGGCATAGGTATGAGGGGTGTAGGTAGGGGAGGGTTAGTGCTAGGCGTTGCTGGGTGGGAGTTAGTGTTAGGCATAGGTATGAGGGGTGAAGGTAGGAGAGTGTTAGTGCTAGGCGTTGCTGGGTGGGAGTTAGTGTTAGGCATAGGTATGAGGGGTGTAGGTAGGAGAGGGTTAGTGCTAGGCGTTGCTGGGTGGGAGTTAGTGTTAGGCATAGGTATGAGCGTTAGCTGTAGGTAGGGGAGGGGTAATGTGAGAGTTAGTTTAGGTTAAATTATATTTGAATATATCTGTAACGTTACCAATATTCTACTAATGGTAAAAGAAGATAGTGGAATATCAGTAAATTTACTTCTATATGTTCCAGGGGCGTTGCTAGCCCCAAAGATCAGTGGCATGTTCCACAGATCTATTCTGGGATGCCCCAGATGTCCCCAGGCAGAGTCAGCTGTGGAGCTGTGGAGCTGTGGAGCCTCTATGGGGGCACACTGGGTGCTGTGGTGCCTCTATGGGGCATGTTAGGTGCTGTGGTGCCATGCTGGATGCCTTTATGGGTACATGCAGGGAGTTGTGGTTATTCTATGAAGGCATGCTGGGAGTTGTGGTGCTGCAATGGGAGGCCCATGGGAGCATGGGAGGGAATCCACTAGACAGTCAGGGAATGCTATGGGAGGAATGCCAGAAAACCTGACAGCAGGCCAGCCTGCCCTGCAGAAAGCCAGACCAGCCAGCACAGAAGCCTGGTAACTCTGCCTAGTTATGTTTAAGTGACACTGCCTATCTATGTGATATGCCACATTTATATATGTATTTTTGTATTCATGGAGAGGGGGCTTCATCCGACATTTTGCTGGGCAGGCCTACTTATGTAAATTTGGCTCCACTCATGACCACACCCACATTCTGGTGTATGGCCACACCCATGGAGTGCCCAAAAGTGCCCCGGATCATTTAGAATCCTAGCAGCACCCCTGATACAGTATGTTCTAAAGTAACTTCAGTAGTTATTAATTAGTGTTCTAAAGGCAATGATCATCTTTATATGTATTGTGGATAGTGAAAATCTTTAAAAAAACATTTCTTTTCCTCCCCTTACACCTCTCTTACACAGTGGCTTCGGTAATTTGAACTATGCAATTATTACTCATTTATCTTCAACCTTAGTAAAGGATTTCTACAATTTATATACGAGAGAAAGGGAAGAGAGAGAAAAAGCTGTGTCTTTTTTTTTTCTTTTTTAGCAGCCTTTTATAGAGTAGATGATAAAACAAGGAAATAAGAAAGTGAAAAACTAGAGGGGCGTGGCTTGCTCACTGACGAGTAGAGAAGTGTCACTCTCTAGACTCTCCACTGAGCTCCCCCTGAGTGGCATCCTAATTTAGCAGCATTAGCAGTCTCAATTACAGCAAATTTTTATGGGAGGCAGAAAAAGGAAGAAGGGCGATCAGAGGTCTCCTAATCTGGCTCCAACTGTACAGATTCATGTTTTAATGTACATTACACCTCACAGCGACGCCTCCCAATGGATGAAGTTACTTGATCTATCTGTCTCCCTGCAGAAACATGCGACGGCACATCCTGTGCAAAGAGTTCACTTTGCACAGGATTTGTCAGGAAACCACCTTGATGGTCGTTATCGTCCCATGTTGAAGTATCGCTCACCTAATCACGCACTCATACCAACCTCACAAGATCATGGAAACGTTTGCTCGTCACTCCAAAAAGTTGCCGGTCGTTGGAAGAATTGCGCAAAAAAATCACAAGGTGGGTAGAAGCCTTTATCTTTCCCAGAATTGGAAACCCATATAAAGCTATTGTATAACAAGAGTATGTTTTATGCACCACATTTTCCTTGTTATGTGATCTATAACTTATGATACATTATTCTTGTATATGTACTTACTGATCTTCAATTAAAACTTACTGTTAAAAAAATAAAATTAGAAGAATAATTTAATGGTAAACTTGTATTTATCAAATTCTTGCATTGTCCTTTAAAGGAACATTTAAGTCAAACAAAAAAAATGAGTTTTACTCACCTGGGGCTTCCAATGGCCCCCTGCAGCTGTCCGGTGCCCTCGCCGTCTCCCTCCAATCCTCCTGGCCCCGCCGGCAGCCACTTCCTGTTTCGGTGACAGGAGCTGACAGGCTGGGGAGGTGAGTGATTCTTCGCGTTCCTGGCCACAATAGCGCCATCTATGCTGCTATAGCATATATCATATACCATATAGCAGCATAGAGGGTGCTAATGTGTCTGGGAACGCGAAGAATCACTCGCGTCCCCAGCCTGTCAGCTTCTGTCACGGAAACAGGAAGTGGCTGCCGGCGGGGCCAGGAGGATCGGAGGGAGACGGCGAGGGCACCGAACAGCTGCAGGAGGCTATTGGAAGCCCTAGTTGAGTAAAACTCATTTTTTTTTGTTTGACTTAAGTGTCCCTTTAAAAGACAAAACATTTTTTTAAAATAGGTATCGCTTAAAGCGGTTTTAAACTCTGACAAAATATTCAATAAAAATGTGTTTTCCCACTTTTTATAACTCATACATTTATCATATTTGCTTCTGTGCACAAGTATTATTGTTCATTTAGAAATTATAAGTTCCCAAAGTTCAGTTTATATACTTTGAAAGCTGCCGGTGCATTTTATTCATTACTGTTGTATTTCTATTGCAAATGCACCCAGTAATGATTTCTGAGCAGTGTTTCAGTTCAGGACTCATTGGCAGAAGTTTCTGCACAGTCAGAGAATGTTTACTTAATGGGAACCTAAACTGAGAGGGATATGGATGTTTCCTTTTAAACCATACCAGTTGCCTGGCAGCGCTGCTGATCTCTTTCACTGCAGGAGTGGTTGAATCACAGACCTGAAACAAGCATGCAGCTAATCCAGTCTGACTTCAGTCAGAGCACCTGCTCTGCGTGCTTGTTGAGGGGCTGTGGCTAAAAGTATTAGAGATACGGGATCAGCAGGCAAGTCAGGCAACTGGTATTATTTTAAAAGTAAAAACCCATATCCTTCTCAGTATAGGTTCCCTTTAATTGTATGAAGTGAAGAATGTAAACACAAGATAAGGTTATCACCAGTTCAGATGCCCCTGCAGGAGAAAGTCAGTCCTGTGGTTTCAACCCTTTGAATGCTGTTTTTTTTTTACTTAAAAAATTGTGTTAATATATTATATTGCTGTAAATAATCTTTTAGAGCAAAGAAGAAATGCTGGGTTTCATTCCACTTCAAGGGATAAGGGGGACCAACAGAGAAGTTCACGTATGCATGAGAATGAAGACATTTCAAAAATATATTGTTTTATTGATAGAAAAGTTTTGTAGCCTTTCCAAATATTTTAATGACTTGTTGTCTTATGTTGCTATCTTAAACACAGATAAAACTTTAGTGTAGATATTTAAAGACAGGGATAATAGTTTCTGCAGTTTTTTTCTTCTTGCAATAAGAAATCTTGACCTAAGTTTCAAACAAACTTTAAGCTAATAAATGTGAGCATCTGCTGTGAAAAGCGGCTTTGCGTTCAAGAGAACGGTCTCCGGAACACCCTGAAGTTGGTGGCTGCTGTTCTGTGTGTCATTTTCTTTGGTCAGTGGTAAATGACTCAGATTTCCAACTGGTATATTGCAGTTACTGTGTGCATTATCTTGCAGTATTATCTAGTGCTTCCAGCTGGTTTTATTGGATTTATTTTTTCCCTACGTTTCGTTATCATCACCTCGCTGAAAATGTTTTGCAGTTTACAAAACTGCCCATAAGTCAGCTTACACAGATCTGCACCAGTGGAGTGATTTGGTTACCCTTTATATAAACACGCTCTTATTTACACAGAGATGGATCCTGTATTGCATTTGGCTGGATGAGTTGTGCCGGCAACAAAATGACAAATATTAGAAAGGTAGGATTTTTTTTCATGAATTCCAATCTTGAAAGATATTTGAAATAGAAACTGTTGCTGTATGACTAAAGAGAAGTACAGTATAATTTGAGTTTGAGAAGGGTATCATATTAAAGGGGACTCAAGGAGAGAGGAATATGGAGGCTGACATGTTTATTCCCTTTTAAATAATGCATATTGCCTGGCTGTCCTGCTGATCCTCTGCCTCTAATACTTTAAGTCATAGGCAATGAGCAAACATGCAGATCAGATGGCTATGTCAAATCTGACCAGATTAGCTGCATGCTTGTTTCAGGTGTGTGATTTAGACCCTACTGCCTTTCTCAACCTTTTTACCCTGGAGGAACCCTGCAAATTAGTTTTAGATCTCGAGGAACCCCTGCAAACATTTTTTTGGTCTCGAGGAACCCCAGCATTTATTTTTCCGGATGCATGGTCTTTAAAAGTAGGTTAGGCTGTTAATTTCACTACCTCCTATTACACTGCCACTCATTAAGCTGTGCTCATTATTATTCTGACCCCCAATTTAGTGCTTCTTTTTACAGTACCACCTATTATAAGGTTCCCTATTATACTTCCCTCATGATGGGGTAAAATGCTAAGGAACCCCTGCAGAGTCCTCAAGGAACCCTGGGGTTCCAGGGAACCCTGGTTGAGAAAGCCTGCCCTACTGAATAGAAAGATCAGCAGGCCTGACAGGCAACTGGTATTGTTTAAAAGGCATTAAATATGGCAGACTCCATAGGTCTCACAACTCGGATTCCTTTTAATGCTATCTATGTATGTTCCAGTGGCTTGCAAAAGTATTCGGCCCCCTTGAAGTTTTCCACATTTTGTCATATTACTGCCACAAACATGAATCAATTTTATTGGAATTCCACGTGAAAGACCAATACAAAGTGGTGTACATGTGAGAAATGGAACGAAAATCATACATGATTTCAAACATTTTTACAAATCAATAAGTGCAAAGTGGGGTGTGCATAATTATTCGGCCCCCTGAGTCAATACTTTGTAGAACCACCTTTTGCTGCAATTACAGCTGCCAGTCTTTTAAGGTATGTCTCTACCAGTTTTGCACATCTAGAGACTGAAATCCTTGCCCATTCTTCCTTGCAAAAAAGTTCCAGCTCAGCCAGATTAGATGGACAGCGTGTGTAAGCAGCAGTTTTCAGATCGTGCCACAGATTCTCGATTGGCTTTAGATCTGGACTTTGACTGGGCCATTCTAACACATGGATATGTTTTGTTTTAAACCATTCCATTGTTGCCCTGGCTTTATGTTTAGGGTTGTTGTCCTGCTGGAAGGTGAACCTCCGCCCCAGTCTCAAGTCCTTTGCAGACTCCAAGAGGTTTTCTTCCAAGATTGCCCTGTATTTGGCTACATACATCTTCCCATCAACTCTGACCAGCTTCCCTGTCCCTGCTGAAGAGAAGTACCCCCAGAGCATGATGCTGCCACCACCATATTTGACAGTGGGGATGGTGTGTTCAGAGTGATGTGCAGTGTTAGTTTTCCGTCACACATAGCTTTTTGCATTTTGGCCAAAAAGTTCCATTTTGGTCTCATCTGACCAGAGCACCTTCTTCCACATGTTTGCTGTGTCCCCCACATGGCTTGTGGCAAACTGCAAACGGGATTTCCTATGCTTTTCTGTTCACAATGGCTTTCTTCTTGCCACCCTTCCATAAAGGCCAAATTTGTGCAGTGCATGCCTAATAGTTGTCCTATGGAGTATGGACAGAATCCCCCACCTGAGCTGTAGATCTCTGCAGCTCGTCCAGAGTCACCATGGGCCTCTTGACTGCATTTCTGATCAGCGCTCTTCTTGTTTGGCTTGTGAGTTTAGGTGCATGGCCTTGTCTTGGTAGGTTTACAGTTGTGCCATACTCCTTCCATTTCTGAATGATCGCTTGAACAGTGCTCCATGGGATGTTCAAGGCTTTGGAAATCTTTTTTTTAGCCTAAGCCTGCTTTAAATTTCTCAATAACTTGATCCCTGACCTGTCTGGTGTGTTCTTTGGACTTCATGGTGTTGTTGCTCCCAATATTCTCTTAGACAACCTCTGAGGCCGTCACAGAGCAGTTTTATTTGTACTGACATTAGGTTACACACAGGTGCACTCTATTTAGTCATTAGCACTCATCAGGCAATGTCTATGGGTAACTGACTGCACTCAGACCAAAGGGGGGTGAATAATTACGCACACCCCACTTTGCAGTTATTGATTTTTTAAAAATTGTTTGGAATCATGTATGATTTTCGTTCCACTTCTCACGTGTACACCACTTTGTATTGGTCTTTCACGTGGAATTCCAATAAAATTGATTCATGTTTGTGGCAGTAATGTGACAAAATGTGGAAAACTTCAAGGGGTCCGAATATTTTTGCAAGCCACTGTAACTTCCTGTTCTAGAACAATGGGACAGGTGGGGTATCGGCATCACTAGGGTTTAGTAGATGCTCTGGGTGGATCGCTCGTGGGTGGGGGGTTGTGGCTGCCATACACATGCCTGATTAACGGCTGTCATTATTAATCGCCTTAGCTGACTTAAGCCAAGCATGTGCACAGGCCTTTTCTTCTCAGTTAGGCTGTGTGATAGCAGCACATATCTTCTCACTGTGTTGTGAACTCCAAGCCCCTTCTTGTAATGCAGGCTCAGTCAGCAGGAAGTATTGTTATGTGCGGTGGAAGCTCCATGGGGGGGGGGGGGATGGGGGCGGCGTAGCAACACTTTGTCAAATGCTAGCAATCACCTAGCCAGTGCATGGTAGCAGCTGACGGGCAATGAATTCATAGATAACAGCTCTAATTTTTTTTTAAACACTTGCTCTCCAGGAAATCATAAAGGAGACAATTTCTCAGCAGGACTAGTACTATATGTACCTATGCTTATGTCATCGTGTCACTTCAAGTACACATTACGAAATAAAACCAAAGTAACAGACAGCACTATGCAAGCTCAGATGATAAAAGCAGGAAATGTAATGTCTCTTTGTGCTATTGTGTAGTTATGTCACTGATTCTCCAAAAGTCAATCCTAAAAAGGAGGTTATCAATTGAAAAAAAAAAAAAAAGATGACCCCGTATAATAAAACCAAGAAAGAAGACTGTAGTTTGAATATCTGTTCATTTTTAATGAACAGTAAGATTATTAAAAAATGGATTTTAATGTCTCAAAATGCCACTGAGCATTATTGCCACAATGTGATTTATTACCTAAATCCCCTTTGTCAGTAGACAGAGCCAAATGTGGCCTTATGATGTTAATTGCTTTTTTGATATATTTCTATGAAAACATCATTGGCAAAATGAGCATGCATAATGCAGGGCACACTCGCCATGTTATTTTTATAGCATGAAGAATTGCTATGTATCGTGTCACGCACACATTATTCAGAAGCACACTGTAGATAGTGCATTAGAATAATGTGGTCCATCACAATGCAGGGATGTAAACATGCACATACAATTGTATAGGCAGTGAGTTCACCTGCCGCAACACAGCATGACCCCGTGTGAAAGCAACACAGCGTGACACAATGTGCATAGTGTGAACACGTCTTGGTTTTCTTTGCTTGTATCAAAAAAGAAAAAAACAAACATAAAAACCAAAATAAAAATATGAGGTGCTCTGCGGATTGGATGGGATAAAATATAATCCTAATAGAACAGTATACATCACATAGGTCAGTGATGGCTAACCTTGGCACTCCAGCTGTGGTGGAACTACAAGTCCCATGAGGCATTGCAATACTCTGACAGCTCTAAGCATAACTTGGGGAGGCAGAGGCATGATGGGATTTGTAGTTTTATTACAGCTGGATTGCCAAGGTTAGCCATCACTGACATAGGTTGAACGCATACAAAATGTGAATTTTAACCATTATATAAAAAATATCACATACTTACTATCCATAATGTTAAAAAATAATATAATAAGCTATATTGTACACATTATGCATAGTTTATACATAAATGAGCACTCATCCAACACCACTTTTGTAACATAACTCCAGTCTGAATAACCTTATGTTCATGGGTGTAGCAATAACCCCTGCAATCCCTGCCATTGCAGGGGGGCCCAGAGGCTTGGGGGGCCCTCCTCCTCTTTCTACCTAAATGCAATTGCTGCCAAATAGCGGGAAAAAAAAACCTGTTCGCTCACAAAAAACAGGTGCAGAAGAGTGTGTAATATTTTCTTGCTTCCAGACACTGCTTTACAGCAAAACACTCTCTGCTGCCATTCACCGGCTCACGATCACATGACCTGCACGGGGTTCTGGGAACAAGAGATCCCCATGCTATTATTTTTGCAGGGGGGCCCTTATTAAGTCTAGTTACGCCCCTGCTTATGTTTACCATATTATTACTATTATTAATTTATAAAGCGCCAACATATTCCATGGTGCTGTACGAAGTAAGAAATAAACATGGGGTACAGAATAACAGCCTTGCTCTCCATGGATTAATCACGAGTAACCACGGTGGTTACTCGTGATTCAAAATAGCTCTAATTGCCGCAGCTGAACCTGCTAAATGGGGCGGGGTTAATTACCCAGAATGCCGCTGTCCGCTCAGCATTTTAATGAGTCTTGCAAGGCCTCGCTATGGAAGAGGAAATGCTCCATAGTGAGGCTTGCAACGCGTGCATTCGGATGCTTGCACCTCGTTGAAACGCTGGGCGGAGAGCGGCATTATGAGTAGTTAGCCCCGCTGCATCTAGCCACTAGCCAGTAGCCACTCAGCTGCGGCAATTAGAGCTAATTTGAATCACGAGTAATTACCGTGGTTACTCGTGATTAATCCGTGGAGTGCAAGCCTGCAGAATAATACAGACAATGTTATACACCAATATACAAAATACAGAATTGGCACAAAATAAAGAATTGGTACAACGTACAGAATTGGAATTAAAGAGACACTGAAGCGAGAATAAATCTTGCTTCAGTGCTTATATTCAGCAGGGGCATGTGTGCCCCTGCTAAAACGCCGCTATCCCGCGGCTAAACGGGGGTCCCTTCACCCCCAAATCCCCCCCTGCAAAATCAACGATCAAATTGGTTGTAGATTTTGCTGCTCTTGAGGCAGGGCTAACGGCTGCAGCCCTGCCTCTCAGCGCCGTCTATCAGCGGCGCATCGCCGCCTCTCCCCCGCCCCTCTCACTGAAGGAAGACTGAGAGGGGCGGGGGAGAGGCGGAGATACGCGCTGACAGACGCGCGTGAGGCCGGGCTGCGGCCATTAGCCCTGCCTGAATGCGGAAGCGCTGCCCGGGACTCCACACGGGGATTGGGGAGGTAAGGGACCCCCGTTTAGCCGCGGGATAGCGGCATTTTATGATGAATATAAGCACTGAAGCGAGATTTATTCTCGCTTCAGTGTCTCTAACAGTGACATAATTAATATGAATAAATGTGTAACCATATCCAAAGCACAAAAGGGTGAGAGAGCCCTGCCCTTGAGAGTTTACAATCTAAAGGAATAGTATGGAAACAAGAGGTGGTGTAGTATATAATATTCATCAGGGTAGCTCGAATTCCCCTTTTCAAAATCCAAATTGATCCAAATCTGGATACCCAGATATCCAGATCCGGATCGAATATCCGTATCCGAACGTTCAGATATCCGCGTACATGCAGATATCCGAACGCATTATCAGTGATATCCGGGCGGATTTGGATATTCGCATAGAAAACCGGAAGTGGCCTTTAAATTGTATTTAAAACTGTTTTTTTTGTGGGTAAATGAGGCATGTAGCATCATGTTTTTTTGAAGGGAAACACTAATTGATGATGTGGGGACTTAAAATTCCCCCCTCCCCCCCAAAAAAAAGGCTGTCAATTAACATCAGGACTAGATTCCAGACTGCGGTCGTGCAGCCCACATTGGGCTTGATTCACTAACCGGCGCTAAGTGTTAGCGCCGGTGTGAAAAGCCCTTTTTGGCCGGTAGTGTGCGCAAACCTACTTTGCGCACAGCCCCGTGCACTGCTCGTGCAGCGTGGGTGCACTGATATTAGTGCGTGGTGCAACGATAACGTTACACCCACTGGCCCTTAAAAGTCGCACCCGGTGCGACGAAAATGGCGCATCAGTGAGCGGGATTGTTTCAAATGTGTTGGCGCAAACCACCTAACGCCGTGGTTTGCGCACACTAACACTTAGGGCACACTAACCGGCTTAGCGGCGGTTAGTGAATCAAGCCCATTGTGTCCAAAGTCCAACCGCACAACTGGGACATGGCAGTTTTCAGCCCAGACACCTCCAAAAAATTATGAAGCAATTGTGTTTTGGGTTAAATATAGCTGGTATCAGCACAGCAGCAGTGGCCTGTGACACCCTGGCGGTGGGAGGAGCAAAGAAAGCAGGAGCAGGGCAATGCAGCAGCACCAGGTGTAACATCTGCCAGGAGCATGCCGAACGTGGCACTTGGTAGTGGCACGTGGCACTTGGCACTTTACACTTTGCATTTGGCACTTTGCACTTGGCATTGGCATTTGGCACTTTGCACTTTGCATTTGGCACTTGGCATTTGGCACGTGCCAAGTGCCAAATGCAAAGTGCCAAGTGCGAAGTGCAAAGTGCCAAGTGCCAACTGCCACGTGCCAAGTGCCACGTGCCGAGTGACAGTCAGACAGCAGAGGTGAAGATACTAGTGCACACCAACTGTCACACTGGCACTGCTCAGCAGCACAGCTGTAGTAAGCTAACACAGTAGTACTACTACTCTAACAACTAACTAGCACTGACTGCAGTACTACAGTACTAACTACACAATAACACAGTAATCCTATTCCCTAACCTATACTGTAGCTAAGGCTAGCAGGCCAGCAGGAAGCAGCTGGCCTAGTCTGTGCACAGCACACACACAGACACATAGTAGCTGCCTGCAGCAGCCCTGAAGCACACACTCTGACTGTCACTGAATGAAATCAAGCTAGCTACCTAATTAACAATACAATAGTGTAGTGAAGGGGTTAATCACTGAACAGCTATAGGTTTATCACTGTATACAGCACTTGTTAGGCCAGCAGCACTGGAGTATGTCTCTCAGTGAGCAGTGACAAGCAAGGACGATACTTCTCATCATGGCAGCCCTTCTTATTATACAGGGGGGCCTGGCCAGGGTTCCTTTCTGTGATTGAGTGCTAGGGCTTCTGCTGGGAGCCCTCTGATGCTCAATGATGTCATCTCCTTAGTTACAGTATTCAGATTCGTATATCCGCTGGATATCCGCAGATATCTGGGTATGCGACCAAATATCCGCATAGTGCTATGCGGATTTCAGCCCAGATATCTGGAATCCGAATCTGGTCGGATAGCTGAAAAAAGTTCGGATATATGGGTTACCCGGATATCCGGAAACCGGATGAGCACCACTGATATTCATACCTACAAGCAGGATGTTTTAGGTTATCTAGTAGGAAGTATAGCTTGGCCACAGGTCAACAGGTGAACTGGCCTAAGGTAGAGCGTATGCTTGATGGAAAATGTGAGTTTTGAGGACACGTTTAAAGATACCAAAGGTTGGGGAGTGACGGATGTGTTGTGGCCGAGGATTCCAAAGGAGGGGTGAAGCATGTGCAAAATCTTGTATACGTGAATGTGAGGAGGTGTTTCTAGAGGAGGATAATAGAAGATCATGTGCAGATCTGAGACTGCGGTTGGGTTGGTATGTGGAAAATAGTGAGGAAATGCAGGCGCAGTTTATCACTGCAGCGTTTGGAGTTGTCTCGGCTGAAAATCTAGAGTGTACATACTGTGCACAATTGCACTGGGCATGCACAAGTATGGGCCGGGCATGCCCAGTAGAGGGAAGCGCTTGTGCACCGGGGTTTATAGAGGAACCCATCGCTGGATTGCAGATATGTAGAAGGACCCCAGACGCCTATGCACTATCCAGAAATAGTTTAAAAGCTAAAATGTCTAAAAGTACAGATAGGATTTAAATTGTTGCTGGTGTAACACAGTTTGCAGTAAGTCCCCTGGGTAACGCTAGCATTGAGAGGTGGGTTACTGCTTCAAATCTCTCTCTATATGACATAGCCCTAAGTCTTCTTTATGTTCATTCATTCGGAAATGTTAAATAAAACAACGATAATTCGCTTCAGCAAGCATTAGTGATGTATGAAAATATCAGCGCAATTATAATTTTCAGTTAATACCACACTAATCATTAATGCTACATTGTATGGTAAGCTGGTAAAGTGGCTTGTCTTTACACATTTACTGTAATGCAATTGTAATATTATTACTGTAGTTGCCAACTGAATAATTAATTTGCACACAAGGAATGTAGCAGCAGACAAATCCCGCTCATGTAAATGATTCTGTATGCTGATGACTTGTTTAACCAGGAAGTTTCTCTGGGGAAGGCTGCCTTGTGTTTTATGCCTCATATCCATATCCAGAACAACCCTTTGCCAGAAACCAATAATTGCCATATGATGATGAGATATTTCTCCGCCGTCTGAACATTTATTAAAAACACCTTTGGGTAAATGTAAACATTCTCTTTCTCAGTGAAAAATAATAACAAAAAAATGCTAACTCTTAAAGGGGAACTAAACTCATAACTTTCTCTCAGCTCTAAAAGATTAGCCACGGTATGATAACCTTTATGGAACAAAAACATATTACAATTTATAGAAATCCTAAAAAACCCATGAAGTTTTAACTTGGTTTCAGTTTTGCAGGGAACACTGAAAGTGTTAAGGCTCTGTGTTTACTACATGGGGAAAGCTGCCTAGGCAAAGCTCTCCTGCAATCTTTTCACAGTTGCTGATCATAACCAATTACACTTGATCTCGCTAAACAAACACAGAACACAAAGAAGTGAATTTCTTTAGCAATTTTATGAGGAATAAAGACTTGTGTGCTGTGCAAGAGTTCTGCTTTAAACTTCCACTATGTTCTCTTAAAGGACTTCCGAGGCCAAATAAAAAAAAAAGTGAAATACCTGCATCACATTTTAATGCACGGAGGATGCCGCGCCCTCCGTGCCGTCCGCCGGGTCCCCGCCGCTCAACAGCCCCCCTGGCCGGCTCCCGACCGCAAGGCCCGGGTCGGGCTCTCCTGCCTCCACTAACATGGCGAGTGAGACTGCGCAGTTCTAGGGCCTACCCCCCGATGCACGCTACAGGCTGTTTCCTACATCCCCTATTGCTTCGCCACTGGATGTAGTGGCCCTAGTGAATAAAGCAACTAATTTGGGTGGCAGCAGTGCTGCAGTAAAATGGGCACCACATATATCACAATATGAATTGAATTTAAAGTGGCGCCCAGCGGGTAGTTTGTGACTAAGCATCTCCTGGACATGAAAAAAGCATGGTGCCGCTCTTTCTTCCCCCTGCACAAACCCAGTTGGTTACTCCTGTCTTGTGCAGATGCACCAATTTTCTGTCCTCGCTGACAGTATCTGACAATTATTTCCTAAATGTCCGGTCTGCTCCTGATCGACAACGGGATCTATCAGGAGCAGTTTGGATACAGATAATAATGAGGACAGCCAACATTGCTAATGAATGGGTAATGAAGCATCCACACAGCAGGGTACAGTGCTGTGCTCATACCTGACTCTATTAAGTTTCCCAGAGCTACTCCATGCTCTGTACACACTCTGCGGCTACATCCAAAGTCAACTGTAGCAGGGAAAGAAAGGGGCAGTGCTGGGTGCTGCAGGATACCTGCAGATGTTCTGGTGTCTCAACTTGTGAATGCCCCCAGACACTGCACCATCTCTGGTCTGAGGGGGGATTCTGGGCAGCTGTAATCTGTAAGAAGTAAGAAGTGTTTGCTGTTAGAAGTGTTTGCCTATGCTTCTTGATATTTCAAAATTACTGTGTTGCTTCCAGTTCCCCAACTCTTCTCACATTTCTTCTTTTCTTGGTCATTTGAATATCCCTAAAAAAAATAAAATTAGGATTTTTTTCCCCATATCTTTATTGTGTGTCCAAGCCCTCTAAAATGCTGACTTTTTATGTGTTAGCATACTTGTTTAGATTTATTTTACCAGCTTCCAAAAATCATCCTTAAAAACTATATTTCTTTCCTGTTACGTTTTTCCATTTCAGCTTTTGTTAGCATCCAGCAGATTTAAGAACGTATTTGAATTTGAGATTTCTGTGAGTCTTTTAAAGTTCTCAATTTCATCTCAATCTTTACTGCATAATAACGTCTCTCTCCAGCAGTCACTCTAGCTTTTATTTCCTGGGACACATCAATATCCTCATTTGTCATGTGGTCTA
This sequence comes from Hyperolius riggenbachi, assembly GCF_040937935.1. Lineage (NCBI taxonomy): Eukaryota > Metazoa > Chordata > Amphibia > Anura > Hyperoliidae > Hyperolius > Hyperolius riggenbachi. The sequence goes on along the minus strand of NC_090646.1, from coordinate 143,559,387 downwards.
AGTAGCTGAATGATTGCTATCTTTCATTACCATTCTCAACACAATGTATTTCCTTCACATTGTTCTTTTTCTGTATAGCAATCATCAGCTGATGCTGACTGTACGTAGGTCAGTTTTTCCTCTCCAGCAAACAGTCCATTTCATCATTTCATCAGATCAATTCCAAATTAAGTCTGAATTTTTGAATTTATGGAATGCCGGATTGACAGAGTCTTTGTCAGCCAGGCCCCCTAAAAATTTCCATTGATTAGGAAAGTATCTGATGGTTTTTGAAGTCTGTCAACTGATGTCTGAATTCAGGAATAAATGCACAGACTATCATCTTCACTGTTCTTTTGCCTTGTTGGTACTTTCTTCACGACAGTATTGACTGTACATTGATTCTCCTACAGTGGCGTAACTAAGGAGCTTGGGGCCCCGGTGCGAGAGTTTTACATGGGGCCCCAAGCACTCTATTGATATGGAACCCCAAAACCTATCAAGGACAGCTCCTGTGTGATAGAGGTGTAATCAGAGTAACAAAATAACTTGTTAAGGATTAACACTATTCAATCCGCATATGGAGGTGTTCATTATCAGCATCATCTAATGAGATGGATGCAGGAGAGTCCCTGAAGGGCCTCTCTGGCCCAAGGGCTCCGGTGCACTCACAACCTCTGTATCTCCTTTGACACTGTTCTCCTGTGTACATTAGTGATCAAATGACCATTAGTGACCAGCTTTGAGTCAGAGTACCACTGAATCGGAGAAAGAAATCAGGGATGGTTGGGAATGCTGATTTCCGATTCCACAGAAATTCCAATTTCTGCCAGTACTGATTCTGCAGATTTACAATTTCCCGAGTTCCAAAGAGTCTTTTTTGGTAATTTTTTTGCATTATCCGACTGGCCAAATACATCCAAGCTGACTTGGAAGTATTGGACCAATCAGGGAATGCAGGATTTTACAGCGTAATAACACAGAAATTTTAGGCCAATCACAAGACTCAAGAGTACTCGGTAGTATCTGAGTCCTGTGATTGGGCTAAAATTACAGCAGCAATCCGATTTTTGCAGAAACAATCTGCATTCTCTGATTGATCCATTGCTTCTGAGTTCTTTGCTTGTGCTAAAATTATCAAGTTATGGTAAATCGGATTTTTGTGGAAATCCGATTTCCACTTGGGCATCGTGGAATGCGAATGAGCATTCCTAAAACAAATATTGAATGAAGCCCATGGTGGAGCAGCTCTTCCTTGGTCTCCTGATGCTGCTTCAGGTTCCCTCCCATTCCCCGTGCCCAATCCTTTTCCCACCCCAGCTTCCTAGAAATTCCTCAGAGCAGCTTCCATTTTAAAACAACACATGCGCAGTGAAAGAAACTCACAGGCGAGCGTTTACTTTTGCTGTGCATAGGCGCTTTGTAACTTGCATCTGTTCAGTTATTTATCACTTGGCGTCGCTCAGGGAAAAGGACCAGGAATGGAAAATAGAAGGGACCACAAAAACAATGAGTGCATTAGGAGTCTATGAAGGGGTAATCTAGCCCACCATGGGCTTCATTTTTTCAAGGGGCACTTTAAGTACGTCAGTTTATATATGGCTAGCTTTGGTCTTTCCTAGATTAATCTCCAGTCTAGTCTTTATACATTTCCACCAACAAAGTGTTAAGCATTGTACTTTTGTATTCCTTATGTCATTTTTCCTGTTACAGACTGTCAGACTAGAGCCTTGTACACATGTTAGATGGATCTCGTCTGAGCATTAACAGAGTCCATTGTCTTCCGTCCTTACCCCTCCACTCTATGATGTTCTGTTGTGAACGCTCATCATCCCCCCAGCCCCCTCTATAGTAAAAGAACGCACCACTTGCCTGTAGGCTAGCAATGGATCTAGAAAGAACTTTGCCCCGAACAGTCATCCAAGAAATACAGTTCCCTTGCCTGTAGGTGGCAGTTGTGCATGACCATGACTCAGCCGTGAGATAGGATCTTATGGAGGGGACAGCAGAAGCCACAAGCACAGCAAAACTTTGGCGCTGGACAGAGACACTTCTAGAGGCTGGAAGAAGCCACCGGTGATTAAAGCTTTTTTTTTTTTCTATTTGTAAGTTTGCCTCATGTATCATTTAAAAGCTCATCCACATACACCTGCAACTCTATTTGTCTGAAACATTAAGCTCTCATCATTTCAGGCAGCTTTGGAGTGTGCATAACTGGCTGAGCTCCTTTTGAGTATGCTTGAAGGTGGCCACTAACGGTACAATCTTTTTCATCCATTTTACCAAATCTATGTAGTATAAGGGTAAACTGAGTGAATATATTGAATGAATAATTTTAGGCAGTTACCTTATATTACATAGAAATGATAAGATTGGATGAAAAAGATTGTACCGTTAGTGGCCAGCTTTAGAGTCTGGTTGACAGTGAGCCTGATGTGATTTGTTCAGTAACATAGAATGTATTTAACTGTCAAAGAAGAGAAAAAAAAATATCAGTTTTGTAATTGCAGGTAAAGGATCTGTCTGTCCATCGACGAAGAAGGGTGATCATGGGAGAAGTATAGACACATAGAAAAACAAAGTAATGAATGACTAGTGTCTTATCCTTGGTATCCATAGAGGATGTGAAGAAGAGAGTCACATGAATTCTGTAAGGTAAACACACGTGTTGAGTTATATACAGTTCAGAATCACAACATGATTCTAGTAGAAATAGCTGCCTGTTTCTGCTTTTCTGTATTTTTTTCTCTGCCATATATAGGTTTTGTTTTTATTTATTGACATTTGTAGGAGTATTTTTATTTTTGGCCACTAGATGTCTTCACACTATCCTGTGTACTGACCATTAGTGAAGAACTGTAAATGACGATCGGCATCTGATTGATGCCAGATCATTTACTATTGGCACTGTGGACTGTGAATGGGAACACATTTTACTATCCACCTCTCAGTACTCTGCCACAGGGGCAATACATGGTACAACGGTGCTGAACAGGTTAAATTATTTTTGATTTGGCTGCACAGGCAATTACACATTATTGAGAGGTAATGTGTAAGATATTGATTGGGCCCTGTTGTGGGATATCTAGTGAGGTGATTTGTTTGGTACATTCTGTGAAGCTTTGTGGAAAAGGTGTCAGTGCTATGTAAATTCATAATAGAAAACAAGAAGAAGATGATAATAATAATAATTATAACAACAATAATTATACAAATTTATCATTGATGAACATCCGATTCCAATGCTTCATAAACAACATTCTCAACTTCACATAGAAATCATTAACAGTTATTACTCTCGGGGTTCAAATATTAATAAAAATTGTCTTTCTTCTCTTCAGCATAAAAATAAAATGGATTTACCATTTAAAAAAAAAGTACAAAAATAAATAAACAGGCTTTTGCTTTGCAGCTGTTATAACCGTATCCTTTCTTGGTAAAAATATATGAATAATGTGAAATAAATTTTACTGGTTACAAAGCATAATAATCTCACCTTCGGTGATCTTAGAAACCGCACACCCAGCATCAGGGAGTATAAGCATAAATTGTGAACAAGAAAAATAGACACTGCAGCTGAACTAAATAGGAAGAATCATAAATTCTTTGCTGCGTTCCAAAACACAACAACAGATTAGGCTTCAGTGAAAAATGTACAAACTGTTGTGGGAAATTAGAAGACCCAATATTGATAAAACCTGAAGGAGAGAATAGCTCTCTAAGGACTTTCCCTGAGGTAAACCACTTCAGAATCTCAATTCATCCTTGGGATTTTAAATGTGTGGTCTCACCAGGCTGAGGGTATAGTAATATTCACTCGGTGTTTCATCTCTAGAGAAAAGAATATGGAAAGTGGATTTTTTCCCTATGATTTAGTGCCAGATCCAGATATATTTAACTAATATCAAAGCCATTACACATTACTAAAGCATTTTCTGCTTTGGGAAGTGGAAGTCAATTCCCAGATGTCAGACTAGCTCAGAGGTCATGTGACACAGCCGGCCACAGTTTTCTGCACTTAATGCCTTTATCTGGGCCATTTAACTTACAGCTGTAAACCAGGCAAATAACAAGTAATATGAAAGTAGCTCAATATTGTTTAGTGATACACTAATGTTTAGTGGCTGTATTTTTTATACTTGCATAAAAAAATAATATACTGAAATGTACTTGTTCCCATAAGATATTAAAAATAGGACATTTTGTGAGGCATTAAACATTTTCAAAATGTCACTGATCACATTCTCTCTGTTTAAATGCCTTTATGTCAGCAATAAAAATGTGTATTCCCATTATATGTTGCTTAGTTAGGACATTTACACCAGTAAATTGTGTTTGCTTCTGCAGAATCCCATTAGTTAAAGTTACGCTCTTTTTTAGAAAAGGGAAATTCAGTGTGGACGGTAGTCCAGTGCTTGCTGTGGCAGACTTTAAAGCAGAAAGATGTTTTAAAGAAAGTTTGCCCATAGTTAGAACAGTTATTTCAGTACTGATTTCCCTTACTTATAAGTTGCTTTGAAGGTTTCTGCCATTGAAAACACAATGGCCCATATGCAATTCACTTTTACTCCTAAGTTTTCTCCTAGGTGATATTTTCAGTACTTGCCAATGAAATGCCTTTAAAGGGATACTGTAGGGGGGTCGGGGGAAAATGAGTTGAACTTACCCGTGGCTTCTAATGGTCCCCCGCAGGCATCCTGTGTCCGCGCAGCCACTCACCGATGCTCCGGCCCCGCCTCCGGGTCATTTCTGGAATTTCAGACTTTAAAGTCTGAAAACCACTGTGCCTGCATTGCCGTGTCCTCGCTCCCGCTGATGTCACCAGGATCGTACTGCGCAGACACAGACCATACTAGGCCTGTGCAGTACACTCCTGGTGACATCAGCGGGAGCTAGGACATGGCAACGCAGGCACAGTGGATCTCAGACTTTAAAGTCTGAAATTCCAGAAATGACCCGGAGGCGGGGCCGGAGCATCGGTGAGTGGCTGCGCGGACACAGGATGTCTGCGGGGGACCATTAGAAGCGGCGGGTAAGTGCAACTCATTTTCCCGCGACCCCCCTACAGTATTCCTTTAAAACCACCGGCAAGCAAGAAAATTCTTAAAATGATTTTGCCAGTACTTTTTCACCTGTTTGCTACTTTTTTTCAATTGAAGAGTGCTCTAAAACAGTGTTCCCCAACCCTGTCCTCAAGGCCCACCAACAGTGCATGTTTTGTAGAAATCCACAGAGGTAGTTAATTAGCTCTGCTGAGACACTAATTACCTCACCTGTGCATGTTAGTGGTTTTCTGCAAAACAGGTACTGTGGGTGGGCCTTGAGGACAGGGTAGGGGAACTGTGCTCTAAAAGATATTTTAAACAGAATATTAAAAATTATCTCCTAGGAGAAATCTTAGGATAAAAAGTGAATTGAATAAGGACCAGTGTGTCACAGAGTGAGTTTATATTATCTTTGGGAATTTGTTTTTACACAGCCTGCTGTGACAATAATAAATAGCTTCTTTCACAAAACAAACCATTTTATTGTCGTTAAAATAACTCAGTTATCCATTATCCCTGAAGGTTTTAATCAGACACACTGTTGCTACAGTTATTATTTCCTGACTCCTGATTTAAAAAGAGTGAGTCAGGCAGTTGGCTAGACAGACTGCTTCCACAGCTATAAATGTTTAAAGGATATTAAACAACTAAAACAAAGAAGTGAAGGCATGTCCTGCATGTTGAATACCTATAGGCACTCCAAGCTAATCTACTCTTTCCTTGAGACACTGTTTTATTGCCCGAGGAAGGAAGTGGATGCAAAACGTGTTGTCAGGTGTTTTTTGATACATTTTTTTGTATCTTATATCAGTCCTCATCTTGAGGTAAGTTTTTCTTTCCTTTTGAACTATTTTGAATATTTTTACACATCATTTGGGGCACCTTCCTACCAGTAATACACATTTAATTTAATTGTTAAAGAGAGTCTGAAGCGTGAATAAAACTCGCTTTTTACCTTATATTCAGCAGGGGCATGTTTGCCCCTGCTAAAACGCCGCTATCCCACGGCAGAACGGGGGGTCTTTACCCCCCAAATCCCCTCCGTGTTGTGTGGGGAGCGCTTCCTGTTGAGGCAGGGCTGATGGATATAGTCCTGCCTCCATGCGCGTCTATCAGCGCTGATTGCCGCCTCTCCCCGCCCCTCTCAGTCTTCCTTTACTGAGAGGGGCGGGGAGAGGCGGAGATCTGCCGCTGATAGACGCGCTGAGAGGCAGGGCTGAGGCCATTAGCCCTGCCTCCAGGAGCAGCAAAATCTATGACCAAGTTGGTCGTAGGTTTTGCAGGAGGGGATTTGGGGGGTAAAGCCACCCCGTTCTGCCATGGGATAGCGGCGTTTTAGCAGGGGCAAACATGCCCCTGCTGAATATAAGGTAAAAGGCAAGTTTTATTCTCGCTTCAGAGTCTCTTTAAAGCAAAAATATATTTGTAATAAATTACAATTCCATGTTTTCTCAATGCAATGTTTTATCTCCTAACAGCTTGAAAATGCAAGACATAATGAGAAACCCCTCCCTCCTCCCTTTTATAGAACTTTGCAGAGCACAACAGAGATCGGACATAGGGAGAATGCGGTGGTGGAATCTGTAGCTCTGAAGGTCCTATCTGTGAATTTGGAACCAAAACAGGAGAGAGAAAAACTCAGAAAGCCCAGAGAGGAGAGGATTTGGAGAAGCAGGGAGCCTGGTCAACTGTGTCAAAAGCTTAAAGTGGACCCAAATTAAAAATACAAGATTTCAGAAATAAAATCTATTTTCTAAATTATAATAATAAATAGCAGCCTTTTTTCAGCTGCATGATGACAAATATAAAATATTTTACATTTATTGGAGGAACCCCTCCCTTCCTTTCAAATTGCCGGGATTTTTCCGGCAAACTGGTGGAGTAGAAGGTGTCTGGCAATGGAGGAAATGCTAATGGCTGCCTCCAGTATAACCCTAGCTATGAAAAGAGAAGGGTGAAAAGCATGCACTGAAATGCTCATAGGTTTGAAGGAGTGTTTATTTATCTTTGCATGTGTCAGAGTGGTGCAACTAAATATTTTTAATTAAAAAAAAATGTTTGGTTTGGGTCCGCTTTAAGAGAGATAAAGAATAGTGCATATAGCGTAGAAACCATTAGATTTAGCACTAAGTACATTGTCGGTCACTTGAGTAATTTTTAAAAGAAGGGAATAAGTGGTCATTCAACTGAGCTTTTAAAAAGGAGACCTTGTAGAATCTCAGATACTTCCAATACTTTGGACAACAGTTTGCAGTCAATAAAGAATGTTGGAAATTTTTCGTAAAAAAGCACTAGCAACTATTATTACTCCAGTATGTCTCAGTTTGATTTGAGATTTGCCCTAGATTAGGTAGGTTCCCAATTCAGACACCAGGCAGGGATGACATTCCTGTGGTTTGCTCTGGACTCTGAAGGCAAATACAGCAGCCAGATGTACTGCAATGGCATGGAAAGATGAAAATGTTTGAAAAACATATTGCCATTAAAAAAACAAAACAAAAGAAAAAAACATAAAACATTAAATTTACAGCTTTGTGGTTCCTCTTAAATGCTTAAACCACTTAACGACCGCCTAACGCCGATAGTCGGCGGCAGGTCATAAGTGGTATTACATGGAAACGGCCATTCGAGCGGCCTTTCCATGTCAGTTCACGAGGGTGTCTCCGTAAACAGCCTGCGAGCCTCTGATCGCGGCTCGCAGGCTAATTGTAAATACCCGGGGAAGAAATCCCCGCTGTTTACATCATACAGCGCTGCTGCGCAGCAGCGCCGTAAAGGAGATCGGCGATCCCCGGCCTCTGATTGGCCGGGGATCGCCGGCATCTGATAGGCTGAAGCCTATCAGAGGCGGCGCAGGACGGATCGCTGTCCTGCGCCGCCCAGGGGAAGAAGGGGAGGGAGGGAAAGAGAGGGAGGCCCGATATCGCTGCGGAGGGGGGCTTTGAGCAATACCCCCTGCAACACGCAGGTAGCCGGCGGCGATCAGACCCCCCCAGCAGAACATCCCCCTAGTGGGGAAAAAAAGGGGGGGGGGAAGTCTGGTCGCCCTGCTACAAATACGATCTGTGCTGTGGGCTGGAGAGCCCACCCAGCACGGATCGTTCCAAAATAGCCCGGTCCTTAACCTCCTTGCCGGTTATCCCGAACTCAGTTCGGGGTAACCTGCGCAGGAGGATTTCTCAGGCCCCGCTGGGCCGATTTGCATAATTTTTTTTTGTTACAAGCAGCTAGCACTTTGCTAGCTGCTTGTAACTTCCAATCGCCACTGCTCGCCACCGATCCGCCGCAATCCGCCGCGCCGAGTCGCCCCCCCCCCCCACCCCAGACCCCTGCGCTGCCTAGCCAATCAGTGCCAGGCAGCGTTGAGGGGCGGATCGGGATTCCCTATGACGTCCCGACGTCCATGACGTCGGTGACGTCATCCTGCCCCGTCGCCATGGCGACCGGGGAAGCCCTGCAGAAAATCCTGTTCTGAACGGGATTTCCTGCTTACTCTGATCGCCGAAGGCGATCGGAGTGGGTGGGGGGATGCCTTCGCTCAGCGGCTATCATGTAGCGAGCCCTAGGCTCGCTACATGATTTAAAAAAAAACAAACAAAAAAAAACCTCCTGCGCTGCCTCCTTGCCGGAGGAATTGAACCGGCAAGGAGGTTAAGTGGAAGTAAACCAGAGCTGTGGGAAAAAGTAGATTTGATACTCATGGCATGCAGGGGCGTGCAGGGGACGCCCATTTTTGCTCACCGCAGAACTGTCAGGATGGGGAGGGCGCAAAAAACTGCCTGTCCCCGGGCACTGAAAATCCTAGCTACGCCTCTGGGTCACACTGTTGTCCGCACTGGGCTTGCGCCCAGCAGAGCAGGGCTACGGGAAGATGGCGTCCGAAGCCCTGTACTGGAGACTATTTGTGTCTCCAGTACAGGGCTTCGGGCGCCATCTTCCCGTAGCCCTGCTATTAAATTCAGCGTGGGAGATTGCAGTTTGGGGGAGCTGCGCGCCAGAGGCTGACCAAGAGAGAAGACTTCTGTCATGTGAGTAAATTTTTTTTTCTGAAATGTGGCCCACATTGCGTTTGTTTTCTGCTGAAATGTGGCCCAAATTGCGTTTGTTTTTTCTGCTGAAATGTGGCCTACATTGCGTTTGTTTTCTGCTAAAATGTGGCCTAAATTGCGTTTTTCTGCTAAAATGTGGCCCAAATTGCGTTTGTTTTCTGCTGAAATGTGGCCTAAATTGCGTTTGTTTTCTGCTGAAATGTGGCTTAAATTGCATTTGTTTTCTGCTGACATGTTGCCAAAATTGTGTTTTCTGCTGGAAATGTTGCCCACATTGCGTTTATTTTCAATGTCATGGCAGCGTAGCAAACACCCCCCACGCCCATTTTTTTGGCACGAACACCACCCGTCCCATCCTCCCGCTCCACCCACCTGTCATGCCACGCCCACTTTTGGCAGAATAGCCACGCCCATTTTTTTGCCCTAGGGCCACTTCCTGCAGTCCGCTTGGGGCCACAAAAACCTTAGCTGCACCCCTGATGGCATGCCTTGCTCCTCAGCTTTATCCTAACCACCCAACATAAGCTTCTGCAGAGGGGAAAGTTAACGTTAGGCATCCACAGAGAGGAGTTTAGTGTTAGAGAGGGTAGATAGTGATATAAATTGAGAGCAGCACGATATTACCGATTTTACACCTATCAGTGATTTTTTGTGTCTTAACCAGCAAAAATCCTAAACGTACCCCTTCCTCCCCATCCCTTATAGATTGATTGGGTTTGATATAAAAACATGCAAATGCTAACTGGATTAAACTAATTTTTTACAGTGGCAAAAGCAACTTTAAAGTGAGACACTACATGAACTGGATTAAACTACCTTTTTAAATATTGCAGATGTAGTGCTAGTGCAAGCAATCCTACTGACAGGAAGCACAAAACAATGCTATTAATAATAGCAGAGGTGCTTCTTCTCAGTGGTTGCTGTAATATACTGTAATTGCATATATTCTATTACAGTGAACCCCTTTCTTAGCTAGCTAACTGACTTTTCAACAACTGCAGCAGCACTAACTGGCTTCTTAGCTTTTTAAAAGTCACTTTTCTTCCTTTCTATACTCTAGCGGTGACTACATATGAGGTGATTAATAAATTCAGTAAGATGTTCCATCAGTAATGAGCGAATATGCCAAATTTTTTTTTTTGCATTGACTTTTGCAAAAATAATGTTCATTTCGATTTTCAAGTGAAAATGCCATCGAAAATTTGTTTAATTTTTTTTGTGGCAAAAATATCGAGTTTTTCTGTTTATGCAGTAAAAGGGGACACAGTAAAAACATTGTTTTTCTGCAGTTTATTTTTTACAATTTTTCATGATTTTTTTGTGTTTTCAAAATAGAAATAGAAAATACATGCCTATTTTTTGCGAATATTTCTCAAAATCAATGCGAAAATGACTTTGGTGAAAATTCACAAGCAACACTGCTTGCCACGCCGAAATGACTGACAAAGTCCTCTGCTCTTCCTTAGCCACTGATTGGTGCACCACAGTATTTGATTATAGCAGATCTTAGCTGGGTTAAATTGAACCTCCAGACTAAAAATCTACTCAGCAGCACTGAAAAGACTTGGGGCTTGATTCACAAAGCGGTGCTAACTGTTAGCACGCCTGTGAAAACACCCTTAGCACATCTAAACGAGCTTTTCGCGCGTAAAACTTTACGCGCGCACTGCACAGAGCGCAGGGTGCTCCATGCGAAGTGCCCATTAAAGCCTATGGGACTTAGCACGTGCATAGGACTTTGCGCGCGCAAAACTTTGTGCGCGATCTGATTGAGAAATCTGGTGCTAACCTACTTAGCACCCTGGTTAGCGCGCCTAAAGACTTTAGACGTGCTAAGTAGGTTAGCACCGCTTTGTGAATCAAGCCCGTGGTGTTTCTTTAACAGTTTCACAGCATCAAAACTTTGTTTTTCTGACACAAGCCTCATTTTTAACTGCACAGAAGCTAAGCTCTGCCCCATCAAAGAAATCTGCCTGGCTATTTTCCCCCTGATGCTGTGCAAAGCATGATGGGATTTCTGATGTTGTTCTTCTTCTGCTGTTCTGGCGCACATTTTTTTTTTAATTTTGAATTTGAGATTGAAGCCTATCGCACGCAGCTGGGAGGGGTGATCAGGACACAGGACAGTTGGAACTGTGTCTCATGCTCCCTGTCATAGAGTGACCATATTTTTGTGGGTCCAACCTGGGACGGGGGGGGGGGGGGGGGGGGGGCGTGGGGGGGGGGGCGGCGCGAAAAGTGGGAAGGAGTGAGGAGCACGCAGCGGCGAAGACTGGGGGAGGGGGGCCGAGCCGAAAAAATGGGCGTGGCCATGACATTGTATGGGCGGAGCTAACGTAATGATGTAACAGCGAGGCATAAGAAAGCAGTGTTTACGCCATGATGTAGACAAACAAGACTTTGCATCATGGGTGTGCAGAAACTGTGTGATGCTAATAGTATACCGTAACCACAAAGCAGCAAACATAGCCATCTATGACCATTAAATAATAAATGCAGTAACAGTTACCCCGGACACCAGAAAATAAACGCAATAGGCAACATGTCAGTATAAAATAAATGCAATGCGGGCAACATGTCAGTACAAAATAAACGCACTGCGGGCAAACATTTCACCAGAAAAGAAACGCACTGCGGCCAAACATTTCACCAGAAAAGAAACGCACTGCGGGCAAACATTTCACCAGAAAAGAAACGCACTGCGGCCAAACATTTCACCAGAAAAGAAACGCAATGCGGGCAAACATTTCGCCAGAAAAGAAACGCACTGCGGGCAAACATTTCGCCAGAAAAGAAACGCACTGCGGGCAAACATTTCACCAGAAAAGAAACGCACTGCGGCCAAACATTTCACCAGAAAAGAAACGCAATGCGGCAAACATTTCGCCAGAAAAGAAACGCACTGCGGGCAAACATTTCGCCAGAAAAGAAACAATGCGGGCAAACATTTCACCTGGAAAAGAAACAATGCGGGCAAACATTTCACCTGGAAAAGAAACAATGCGGGCAAACATTTCACCTGGAAAAGAAACAATGCGGGCAAACATTTCACCTGGAAAAGAAACAATGCGGGCAAACATTTCACCTGGAAAAGAAACAATGCGGGCAAACATTTCACCTGAAAAAGAAACAATGCGGGCAAACATTTCACCTGGAAAAGAAAGCATTTACTCACCTGGCAGAAGTGTCCGGCCTCTGGCGCGCTGCTCCGTCCCGGGACCGTCTTCCTCCTCCTGCTCTTCTCTCCCGCGCTGACAGGGCTACGGCAAGATGGCGCCCGAAGCCCTGTACTAGTGACACAAATAGGTCTCCAGTACAGGGCTTCGGCAGCCATCTTGCCGTAGCCCTGCTCGCCTGCCGGTGTCGGAAACAGACACCGGAAGAGGAGGCTGGAGCGGGGCTGCGGGCAATGAACTGGCACGGCGTCTATAGACGCCGCTGCCAGTTCATTGAGGAGAGAGTGGCCAGAGTCCCGAGGCCGGGACGTCCCGCTGCTGAAAGCGGGACGTTTCCCGGGACCTCATTAAGCCTGGGACAGCGGACCCCGAATCCGGGACGTGTCCCGGGCAATCCGGGACGTCTGGTCACTCTACCTGTCACCTCCTTTCAACCAAAAAGATAGCTGCCCATTGAAATCACAAACATTTGCCTGTTCTTTTAAAACAGAGTGGGTAAGAGGTTATATTACCTATCCATTTTAACCTCCCTGACGTTCAGTTTCTGCTGGATTTCTGTGCAAAAAGTGATCCAATTGATTTTCATAACCTTTTTTCCTGTGACTTGTAATGTATCAAGCAAGGGTCTAGTAAACATTTTGAGTCCAATAAAAGCTTGAACAAAGCTTGAACAAAATCTAAACTAAATTTCAAAATTACTCCTCAAAATCTCTGATCATTTATACTTCCAAGCTGCAGCTGCTCAACCTGCACTAATACAATAGAAATGTTGGGCAGATTCGACCAAGAGATCTTTATCTAATCAAATCTGATAAGAGAGATCGAACGGCTGCCCATACTCCACAGGCTGATTCCCTACAAAATTTCGGCATCGGTCGGGAAATGGCCACGCCCGTTGCCTCGTAGCTGCCCCCCAATGTAAAAATGTACTCCCGTGTGTGCATTTTTACGTTACCTGTCCTGTGCCACCCACCATGTTGTGCCTATCTGTCTTCGGAATTCCCCGCAGATTATTGTAGGTAGGTAGCCAGGTCTAGGTGCCCCCAGTAAACGCTAGGTAAGTGCAGGTGTCCCCCGGGATAGGCTAGTTAGGTACAGGTGTCCCCTGGGATAGACTAGTTAGGTGCAGGTGTCCCCCAGGATAGGCTAGGTAGGTGCAGGTGTCCCCCAGGATCGGCTGGTTAGGTGCCCCCCAGTATAGGCTAGATAGGTGCACCCAGTATAGACTAGATAGGTTCCCCCCAGTACAGGCTAGATAGGTGCCACCAGTATAGGCTAGAAAGGTGCCTTCCAGTATAGGCTAGATAGGTGCCCCCCCATTATAGGCTAGATAGGGGTCCCCCAGTATAGGCTAGATAGGTGCCCCCCCCTAGTATAGGCTTGATAGGTGCCCCCCCAGTATAGGCTAGATAGGTGCCCCCCATTATAGGCTAGATAGGTGTCCCCAGTATAGGCTAGATAGGTGCCCCCCAGTATAGGCTAGATAGGTGTCGCCCAGTATAGGCTAGATAGGTGCACCCCAGTATAGGCTAGATAGGTGCCCCCAGTATAGGCTAGATAGGTGCCCCCCAGTATAGGCTAGATAGGTGCCCCTCACTATAGGCTAGATAGGTGCCCTCCACTATAGACTAGATAGGTGTCCCCCAGTATAGGCTAGCTAGGTACAGGAGCCCCACAGTATAAGATAGCTTGGTGCAGGAACTTCTGTACACTATCTGCAGCATTAGTTATGTAAGGCCTAATGCCCCCCACCCCCCGATCCACCCCTAATGCCCCGATGCAGCCGCTGCCTTGCTAGATACATACCAAGCCTCGTTCCAGCGAGCGTCCCAGCCTGTCTTCACAGCTCCGCATATCTTCTGGTATGTGGAGGATGGGTACTGAAGTCATGTGATGTCTGACATCAGGTTTTGGGCTAGTCCATCTCTCCATAGGGGATTCTTAGCATGGCCTTTATTCTTTATAAAGACACTCCCTGAAAAAGATTCATACGAAGATGCTGACCAGCCTCCCTGCTCACCGTACACTTTTTTGGCAGTTGGACAGAGCAACTGCCTTTCACTAAGTGCATTTTGAAAATAAAGAAATCCCTGTGAACCCCCCTTGAGGAGATGGGCTAGTCCAAAACCCATCGGTTCTGTCAGATTTCTACTACCTGGTTAAGTGACAGCAACATAGGAGAAAAGTAATTTATGGCTCATTTTACTCTGGAAGAAACATACTTTTTAATTGTATATGTTTACATATATTTTAAATGTTAAGATTTTCGCGACAGAGGTCCTTTAATTACTGCATGTTTGTTTAGTAGAGGGTTTAATGACTTTTGGAAAGAGTTTACATTACAGAAATCCAATCAGTAACACTACTACCAACAGCATATTCCTTCAGATCATGGCTCATTCCCTATTCTCTCTAAATTCCCACTGACCTGAGCATTTATGTTAATCCCCTACTCTGCAGGCTGAGATTATGAGGTAGGATAATTACTGCATGTCAACGCGCTCCCTAATGTGTATGTCAGGCTTTATGCAGAAATGATGATCCTAGGTTTTATCTGTGCAATAAATAAGTTCACCAATTGCTTCCAATGTATAAAACTGTATAATTAATGATACACAGACAGTTTTAAAATATATACTGTACACTTTAATCTGAATAGATTTCTATGTTATTTTTTTTTTTTTTTTGTAATGAAGTCTTTAGAAAATCACATAATGTGCTAATACAGCAATCAGTGTAGCTGCAGTGGTGTCATCTGGGAATAATGACAAGAAATCACGCTTTGTTTTGTCCCCAAGCATCATTTTCTTCATGCTAATCAAGAAGAGAGCATGGCAGTAGGTACATAAAGATATCTGCATGGCTTTTCAGTCAAACTGCTATCGTCATGGTATACAAATTATTGTGATGAAGTCTCGCTGTTGATTGGCCTTGATTAAGTGAGCTTGCGTCTGCACGAAGGCACAGTAGCTATTCAGCATTAAAACTTTATATGGAAGCAAATCAGATGACTGGGTAAGAACCAGTTTATATACACAGATCTTAATTTATAACCCACTCTAAAACCTTCTACAGCCCACATAAATAAGTGAAAATGTAGAGCTTCAAGACTTAAATTCATCAGGAATCTAACTATACTAATTTCACAGCTTAGATGGGAATGTAGTTTGAAATTCAATAAATGTTTGGAATGTAGCTATATAGGGATGGTCGGAAATGGCGATTTTCGATTCTGCAGAAATTCTGATTTCTGACAACCGATTTCACCGATTTCTGTTTTCCAATTTCCGAGTTCAGATTTCCAGTTTCTGAGTAGTGTTTTTTTTGGTCATTTTTTGCATTCTCTGATTGACCAAATACTTCAGAGTTGACTCTGCATTCTCTGATTGGTCCAATGCTTCTGAGTTCTGTGATTGGGCTAAAATTATCGAGTTGTGGTAATGCAGTATTTCTACAGAAATCCGATTTCCGATCGGATTCCAATTTCCGAGGTTTTTTTTGTCATTTTTTGCATTCTCTGATTGCTCATATACTTTCGAGTTGTTTCTGCATTCTCTGATTGGTCCATTGATTTCGAGTTCCGTGATTGGGCTAAAATTACCAGATTGCAGTTTTGCAGTATTTCTGCAGAAATCTGATTTCCGAGTTCGGTTTTTTACGAGTTCGGATCGGAAATTCAGATTTCCGATCCGAAATTCGGAAATTTCAATTCCGAGAAATCCGAATGAGCATCCCTAGTAGCTAAAATTTCACTTTCAGTAATAAAGACGTGTTAGAGTTATGTGTGGATTCATGTCCAGGAATGCTTATTCCGTGGTTGACCACTTGTGGTTTTTGGAGGTGAGTCTCACGTCCAGTTTAGTGCTCCTGTAGGTTCATGGCCGTGAGACTAATATCCTGCACTAATTTTGTGTGTACATTTTTTTTGGCTTAAAAATGGGCTTCCTGCATGAAACAGCCCTAGGCCAGTATCTGTTGCCGTTTCACTGAAGACATGCTATGGTTTAATTCAGTATCTACCCTAATTCTACAACTGCATATCCATGTTATCCAGTGGAATCGAGCATACTGATGGACTCTGGTTGTCTTTTGATTACTATCGTTTTGCTGAGGTATTCACTGGATGCGTCACACAATTTTCATGTTTTAACGCTGAAAAAATCTTTGAGTAAAGTACAAGTGTATTTTCAGAATGAATTCTAGATTATGCTGGTCCATGTGGATTTTTCTATTGTGTACAGTGTCCTGCCTGGTTCTCTGGGGGACTGACCTTACACCTTGATTTTTGAGTAACGGAATGTGGCCTGGAAACCGCTTGTTGCCTATTAAAGGGACATCTTTTAAAATCATTTTTAAGTAATCTTTTTTCTGTATTGAAGTTGTAACACCTATCAAGCCAATTCGTGTTACCTATACTTGGTCTTCAAGGATACCAGAGCCGAATTAAGTGGGAGAAACGGGGGGAGCAGGCATACACTGGCAGCTGTCCTGATGCCCACCACTCTCCCCATTATCATCTCTACTCCTCGTTCCTACCTAAAAGCCCTCCGGCAGCCTCTTCCGGGTTGCCAGAGTCAGGAATTAGTGTGCCGGCACTGGTCGGGCTGTGTGCCCCCTGTGCACTAATGCCAGACTCCAGCAACCCAGACGAGGGCTGTAGGTGGGTTGGAGTTACAGCACACTATCCGGTCTGCGGGCGGTAGTTTGCCCATTGCTGACTTAGCCTCAGAGGCATAGATATACAGTACGTACTCTGCCGGGATCACCGCTGTACATGCTCCAGCTTGCGCTAATGCACGCTCCTGTGTGCGTGCTTGTCACCGCCCATTAGTACACAAATCAATGAATGAGAAGAACGCAGTTCCCATTCACCGATCTAAGTGCCTGTGATCAATTACCACGGCACCAATGAGATGCCGTGGTAATAGACCAAAAATAAAGTAACACATACTCGCATTACTTCCTGTTAGCATACTAACAGTACGCACAGGAAAAAAAAGTGTGGGGACATCTTGCGGCCAAATAGTAAAATTACACCTACATACATTTTTTTAAATAAAAGCACATACATATACCACTAATATTAACCCCTTACCTCCCCCACTCTTCCACAGCTACACAAATAAAACATTTGCATATTAAAAAAAATGAAAATAAAAAAAATAAATAAATACATAGATAGTTAATTTAGGGACTTTTTGATACGCATGTCATGTGGGTATATTACTGTTATTTTTATAAATATGGGCTTGTAATTAGTGTTGGATGCAAAACGAAAAAATACACCTTTATTTCCAAATAATTTCCAAAAATGTTTGCTATACATTGTACTAGGGACATATTGTAAACGTTGTAATAACCGGGACAAATGGACAAATAAAATGTGTGGGTCATAGGCACTGTAACACTATTTATTTGAAAACTATAATGGCTGAAAACTAATAATGCTTTATTTTTCTATTATTTCCTTTTTATTCCCATTAAAATACATTTAGAACAAAATAATTCTTAGCTAAATGTACCACCCAAAGAAAGCCTAATTGGTGGTGAAAAAAACAGGATATAGATCATTTTGTTATTGGCGATTGAATGGGAGGAGCGCTGAAACGTGAAAATTGCTCTGGTCCATAAGGGGAAAACCTTATAGTCTTATATTTTTATTTTCAGTTATATAGCTTTTTTTTTTTTTTTTTAGAACATTGCATCATTCTGTCATATATGCAATTTACAAACCACACCCTGTATTTAAAACTATGAAACAGAGCAGAGCTAGTGACCCTTTAAAATTCTCTGCAGTAAAACCTTATCTGAAGATGTGTCTCACTGTTTCTTTGATGTATAAGTGCTTCAGAAAACAGCTCCATAGCCAGCTCAAGTTAGGTTGGAGAGCTCAGAGAAGCTCTTTTGCATAGATAACAAATTAATTTTCTTAACTCTTACTGTACTGAAGACAATATAAGACTATTTTCTTTGCCACAAATGTTCTATTTCTTAGCTGTACTACACATACAAATCATTATTTATTAAGTTTATTTTTAGATTCCCTTTAACCATAGCTATGGTTTTTCAGAGATAAACCAAGCCTCTGGTTGGTCACCATGGCCCATATGCAATTAACTTTTTCACCTGAGTTTTCTCCTAGGTGATAATTTTAAACTTGCCAATAAAATTTCTTTTAGGCCACCAGCAAGCAAGAAAATACTCAAAATAATTTTAATAGTACTTTCTCACCTACTTTTTGGTACTTTTTAAGTTGAAAAGTGCTGGAAAGTTATTTTAAATTGAAGATGAAAAATTATCTCCTAGGAGAAAACTCAGGTGAAAAAGGGAATTGCATATGGCCCCATGTGTTTAGCAAACATTCTAAGGGCTTGATTCACTAAACCGTGATAACTCAAATTTCACACCTTATCAAAGATATCACACCTTATCAAAGTGAACAGAGTAGCATGGCAAGCGCTACGAACTTATGCCTGCTAATTGGCAATGGCATTCGTCCTGCCATGAGCCTCTGCGGGTTTGTAGCGCTCGCTATGCTACTCTGATAAGGCGTGTTAGCTTGGATAAGGTGTGATATCTTTGTAAGGTGTGATATCTTTGATAAGATGTGATATTTGAGTTATCACGGTTTAGTGAATCAAGCCCTAAATGTGAAAGCCATCCTGGCCTATCTCTGGCTTTCCTGATAACTTGGCAACATTTCAGGGGCTTTGTATAGCTTTGAGAGCCCACCCAATGGATGTTTAAAGACAATAAATGTTACAAAATGGTGACATGCAAGGGTAGAGGTGCATCATGGTCATCATACGTCACATCTTCTGAAGCTGGCATTTCCACCCCATTAGATGCAGATATATCAGCTGTTTGGGGCAAATAAGTCTTGGAATCAGGGTGATATTCAGCAACCAAAATAGCTTCACCAATTCCACATGATCATCCCTAATTATTTTTTAATATACTTCTTAACCTATCTTGCCTGTATTTGTGTCCATTGTAGGATGACTTGTCACTTATTTGACAGTGAATAAAGCATTGTGCAAGCTTAATGGCACATCTATTTCTGAGCAAATATGTACATTATTATTTTAGCTGAAATCTTGCCTTAAATGTATTTTAACATTTCATTTAACATATGTCTAATGCTTTTCACGGAGAAGTTAACGTCTAATAATTTCCATAGCACAACCCATTAAACTTCCAGCAACGTATTAGAAAGTTCTACAGAGAGCCGTGAAATATGCTTTGTGTTTATTTTTATACAAACCCATAGAGAACACATTTTAGACTGAACATTTGCTGTAGAATATTACCAATGCTGACTTTCCAGGCTAATTGCCTCTGTGTTTCGCCCATTCTAACTGCATTATGCTCACATAGTATTCAAGATCTTAAGCTGCCGGGAAAGAACTACTAATTTTCACATAATAATTCTTGCTTTCTCCCCTAATATCCATGTACCGTTTTCTGATTAAAGCGGACCTGAACTCTTGTACAGGACAGGAGGAAAACAGAGAAATGTACTCTGTATGTATTTAGAGAGTTTAGCCTGTCTAATTACAGTGGGTTTCAAAAGTTTGGGCAACCTTCTTAATCGTCATGATTTTCCTGTATAAATCGTTGGTTGTTATGATAAAAAATGTCAGTTAAATATATCATATAGGAGACACACACAGTGATATTTGGAAGTGAAATTAAGTTTATTGGATTTACAGAAAGTGTGCAATAATCATTTAAACAAAATTAGGCAGGTGCATACATTTGGGCACCACAAAAAAGAAATGAAATCAATATTTAGTAGATCCTCCTTTTGCAGAAAATACAGCCTCTAAACGCTTCCTGTTGGTTTCAATGAGAGTCTGGCTTCTGGTTGAAGGTATTTTGGACCATTCCTCTTTACAAAACATCTCTAGTTTATTCAGGTTTGATGGCTTGCGAGCATGGACAGCTCTCTTTAACTCACACCACAGATTTTTAATTATATTCAGGTCCAGGGGCTAAGATGGCCATTCCAGAAGGTTGTACTTGTTCCTCTGCATGAATGTCTTAGTGGATTTTGAGCAGTTTTTAGGATCATTGTCTTGTTGAAAGATCCAACCCCGGCGCAGCTTTAACTTTGTCACTGATTCCTGGACATTAGTCTCCAGAATCTGCTGATACTGAGTGGAATCCATGCATCCCTCAACTTTGACAAGATTCCCAGTCCCTGTACTGGCCACACAGCCCCACAGCATGATGGAACCACCACTATATTTTACTGTTGGTAGCAGATGTTGTTCATGGAATGCTGTGTTCTTTTTTCTCCATGCATAACACCCCTTGTTATGCCCAAATAACTCAATTTTAGTTTCATCAGTCCACACCACCTTATTCCAAAATGAAGCTGGCTTGTCCAAATGTGCTTTAGCATGCCTCAAGTGGCTCTGTTTGTGCTGTGTGCAGAGAAAAGGCTTCCTCTGCATCACTCTCACATACAGCATCTCCTTGTGTAAAGTGCGCCAAATGGTTGAGCGATGCACAGTGACTCCATCTGCAGCAAGATGATGTTATAGGTCTTTGGTGATCGTCTGTGGGTTGACTCTGACGGTTCTCACCATTCGTTGCTTCTGTCTATCTGAGATTTTTCTTGGTCTGCCACTTCGAGCCTTAACTTGAACTGAGCCTGTGGTCTTCCATTTCCTCAATATGTTCCTAACTGTGGAAACAGACAGCTGAAATCTCAGAGACAGCTTTCTGTGTCCTTTCCCTAAACCATGACGGTGAACAATCTTTGTCTTCGGGTCATTTGAGAAATGATTTGAGACCACCATGTTGCTACCTTTCAGAGAAAATTAAAAGAGGAGGGAAACTTACAATTGACTCCCTTAAATACTCTTTCTCATACTTGGATTCAGCATGTGTATGTAGGTCAGGGGTCACTGAGCTTACCAAGCCAATTTGAGTTCCAATAATTAGTTCTAAAGGTTTTGGAATTAATAAAATGACAAATTTATGCACCTGCCTAATTTTATTTAAACAATTATTATGCACGTTCTGTAAATCCAATAAACTTCATTTAACTTCTCAAATATCATTGTGTGTGTCTCCTATATGATATATTTAACTGCCATTTTTTTTTTGTAACAACCTATGATTTATACAGGAAAATCATAACAATTAACAAGGTTGCCCAAACTTTCGCATCCCACTGTATCTGTGACTAAACACAAGTTGTAATTTGATCCCTCTGCTGTGTCAGCTGACTGCCACGGCAGAGAGCTAATTTGTAAACACAAAATGTTAACAATATGTCTGCTTCCTTGAAAGCAGGAAGTAGACAAGCTGCAGATTTACGGCAGGATTTGTATCAGCTGTAACAAAGAAATGTTTTTGTTTAAAAGTTATTATGCTATTGCTTATCTTTTAGAGCAGAGAGGAAGTTCTGAGTTCAGGTCCACTTTAAACTGATTTTTAACACATGAATTGTCCAGCAACAGCGAACACTTTTCTAAGACTTTTCAGAAATGCTTAACACACCAGATATACCGCAGGACTCTAAATTCAAGGATGATTTAGTAGCATGTTTTCTGAAGTATATGGCCATAGCTCATAGATCCTGGGATTTTATGTGGTAGTTATAAGATTTTATGAACACTTTATAACATTTTATAGACAGCTTAATCATTAGTCAGGACTTTCACTGCACTAAGTAATTTTATCAATAATAGTTGCTAACCCGGCTGTTACCTATCATCTGCCATACTGCCCTTCATCATTGTGTAATGAGAGCCATTAGCTATTTCACACCAGGTTGAAAGCAGCAGCAAGAATGGAACCAGACTGCTGTATGGCTGCAAAGTCACTACTTACTCATATAACAGAATGGATGAAGTTTTGAATCAAGATGATACCAGTTATTGGCTAACTTAGAGGTAAATAAAAAGTAAGCTTTTGGCTAATATGCCTTCTTCAGACTTAGTTCCTGTATATTAACCAGCTTAGCGGTATAGACGAGCTCAGCTCATCCATGACCACCGCGCTGGATTTCTCAGGCCCTGGTGGGCCGATTTTCACAATTTTTTTTCAAACACGCAGCTAGCACTTTGCACCGATCGCCGCCGCACGCCGCCTCTACCCGCCTCGTAACAGCGCCCCCCCGAGACCCCGTGCACAGCCTGGCCAATCAGTGCCAGGCATCGCTAAGGGGTGGATCGGGACTCCCTCCGACGCCATGACGTCGATGAAGTCATCCCGATCGTCATCATGGAGATGGGGGAAGCCAAACAGGAAATCCCGTTCTGAATGGGGGGCTCTTTAAATCAGACCAAAAACCAGCTAAAAGTGAAAAACGCTAAAATAAAAAAAAAAGCCAGCCCAAAAGCGCTAACGAGCAGGCAAGCACCAGGAGGCACTAAAAAAATCACGCACAAAAACGCAAAACGCAAGCACTCGCGCTCTCGACTTACGATGTGAACAAGGCCTAAATGAACATTCCGCTGTCACCACCTGTGAAAAATGTCATAATGTAATACAGGGTGAGAAAAGATTTTACAATGGACAAACACTGAGCAAATTGGTTATAATTGTATTAACATGAGTGCTGGTGTGCAGAGAATTTAAAAATATTGATAACAAGAAACACTCAGGTGCATATACCAGCTGTAGCTAAAAAACAAGACATTTTTACCGAACACATAAGCTTATCATTATTTTGTTTTCTACTATTGCCTACAGTTAGACTTGAATGGATTTGTACAAAACTGTTCCACCTTCAGCAGTTCCTTCACGTTTGCAGGACTGAAAACTGTACTGCGAATGAAAACATTTAATTGAAGCCAAATTAAGCTATACACGATTCTATCCATGTACAGTACTCTGAATTGATTTAGACTGCTTGTCAATCACCCTCACCGTGATCTTTTTGTATGAAAATAATCAAACTAAACAACTGGAATAATCAATAGTGCCTGTGCCTCCAACACGCAACACTGTCCGAATAATAACATTTGTTTTCAAAAATGCCTGCCTCTGTGATTTTTTTTTTTTTTTTACTTGGGGATATTTTCAGGTGGACTGCTACCACCACAAAATAACTAAAAGCAAGCCATAGGCTTCAGTTAATAAAAATAAATATTGAATTGGAGCAGCAACCCTTTTCTTAGAGAAAAAAGAGGCACTGACTAGGAAAATCCATTCTGTCCATTCAGTGCTTGCCTTGAGCCTGGTCATTTAGCATTTGACCATGGGGTATCTGCATTTCTGTAGTTATCAGGCTTTTTAAAATTGTTTTCTCATCCAAACATTTTTACCTGGATAAGAAGATTATGATATTATGGCTGGTTTTCTGTCAGTTTGCAGGCCTGAGAGATCACATTACAGCTGATGACTAGTAATTTTTTACTTCTACCCATCCCAAACTGTTTGGGTTTGCCATTGTCCCAAAATGGATCCTCCACCATCCAAAAACTCCCAGATAAGCTCTAAATCACCCTGAAGGTTCATCATGATGGCATGTAGGCACTCATCTCCACTAAGGATATTCTTCACCCAAGACATAGGTAGCCTAGCCTCTCCTGTAGAAACAGCTGAGCCCACCAATCCAACCTGCACAATGTAAGGTGCATAATGTATGGCAGAGTCATCACCTCCATTCTACAATGAAGTCAGTATGGTGCCATGCTCTAACATTGCTGAGTGATGGCCCCACTGGTTATGGGAGGTCATGGCTCTGCTGTTTTCCATATGATTCATCTTGATGGATGAGATCTGCTGTCACTTTGAAAGAGGCTTGTTTGTTCTGGGGGTAGGAGAATATGAGCAGAAAGTCAAGCAATCTTTTAGATTCTTCTGTATGCTTCCATCTTTTAACATAAAATTCTTCTATATAATTCTTTCTCCTTATCTTTCTTTGTACTTCTGTATCTTTCTATCTTCTAAGATACGGTAATCTTCTTCTACAGTATATACATCTTTCTCTTCTTCTCCTTTTTACAGACGCACTTGGCATAATACCAGACCTGGTTTTGTATAATCTCCATCTTATTGCCTGAGGAAGCGGGTCACACTTGTATTTTACTGGACTATGTAAATAAATTGTTTTGCTGAAAATTGATCAGCATTTTCTTGTGTCTGCCCAGAGGAGGTAAGTCCACCACTACCTCCTCATTTTAAAGGTTTTAGATCTTTTCATTCTTCTGGTGCTTCTGTATCCATACTACGTTCTCCTCTTCTTCATCCTTCTTTCTTCTTCTGTATACGCCTATACTCTAACATCATCTTCTTCTATATAATTATTTCTTCTTCTGGTATTTTTTTATCTGACAACCTATTTCTTCTTCTTTGTTCTTCTGTTATCCTAGTAGGTTCTTCAGTTCTTTTGCTATTCTTTTTTTCCGTTGCTCTGTTCTTCAGTTATCTGTCTATGGCACAATAACGAAAAGGAACCCCTTCAGCAGGAATATGAATTTCCCATTGGGACTTCCTCCTTTTTTTGCTTTTTTTGTGGGCAAAACCCCTCAACATCTAAAGATATGGTAGCAGCCAAAAAAGCAACAGCTACAGGGGAAAAAATAATTTACATTTTATTTCTATCCAAGGACAAATGTACATCTTTATTCACATCTGTATTTGTACACATGTCTTTTCAATTTGTAGTTCTTCCTTTATTTGTGTTTTATTTGTTGTAAATAGCTGGTTGTAAAAAATGACCACCCCCCTTTCCTAACAGTAAACACAAGATACATTTGGGGAAGATCCGGGCCTTGCAAGCTTAAAGAGAACCTGAGATGAAATAAAAAAATAAATTCATACATGATTGCCTAATTCCTCTGCACCGTACTTTACCTCCTGGATCCTGGTAACTTCGGGAGACGGGCCTTATTGCGCCTGCGCAGTACTCTCCTGGACATGGGAGCAAGACGGCAGTGCTCGAACTGTGCATGCGCTGATTGGCCCCGACCGACTGAAGTTATCTGCAGCCGTTACGGCAGATCCAGGAGGTGGAGTACGGCACCAAGGGAGTGATCAGGCTGAAGGGGGCTGGAGGAAGCCCAAGGTTTGTATGAATTTTTTTTTGGTTTTGTTTCATCTCAGGTACACTTTAACCTCCCTGGCGGTCAATTAAATCCGCCAGGGAGGCAGCGCAGCACTATTTTTGATTTTTTTTTTAAATCATGTAGCTAGCCTGGCGCTAGCTACATGATAGCCGCTGAGCAGCGGCATCCCCCCACCCCCTCCGATCGCCTCCGGGGATAAGGCCCATCAGGAAATCATGTTCTGAACGGGATTTCTTTTAGGGCTTCCCAGTCGCTATGGTGTCACCGACGTTGTGACGTCAGAGGGAGTCCCGATCCACCCCCTCAGCTCTGCCTGGCACTGCATGGGGTCTCGGGGGGGGGGGGGGGGGGGGCACCCTCTATCTAACGTGGCACCCTCTATCTAACGTGGCACCCTCTATATAACGTGGCACCCTCTAACGCGGCAAATCGGCACGGGGCCTGAGCAATCCTCCACGGCGGCTTACCCCGAGCTCAACTCGGGGTTACTGCTAAGGAGGTTAAAATCTAGAATCATTGCGCTACTGAATAGATATATGCTTCCTGCAATTGTCCTTCATTTTATTTTTATTTATGCTGTGCTGATAATAAACATGATGAATCATGTTTATTATGAATCAGAAGAGTCCTAGTTATGTTGTTAGTACAGACCACCATCACTTGTCCTTGTGGATGTTCTTGAAGAACTTAGCCCTAGGTGGATTAATAGGCCAACAATATTCAAGATGTAACTCTATATACTGTATGTATTTCTATAACAGGCCAAGTCTTGAATTTTTTGTGGAGTGATTAAGCCAAGAATGCTTTAATCACTTCCCCCAAGTCAATTGCTGTACTAAAGTTCAGAAAGAAAATAGTTTATTTTCTCTTTGCAATATCAGCTTAAAGTCTTTAATAAGCTATTGTTCACACCTGGGGTTACGCTCTCTTAATCCTGTTTGCAGCATATGTTTAAATAGCTTAAAACTGTACATGATCTGTTCTTTCCTTTTTTAGCTTAACAGTTTGTAAGAAAAGTTTGGCAGGTCTTTTTTTCACAAACATAATTTGAAAGAAAGTTAAGAGAGTGCCAAACTTGTTTCTCATTTAGAATCACCTCCTTACATTCATGTATACAAGACTTCTCACGTGCCTCACCCCTCCTCCGGAATCTCCTCCCAAAACACACTCTTCACTCTTTGAAATCTTTAAAAAACAACTATTAGCCATACTATGCCTGGAAAAAAAAACCCACATATATAAGAAGATAATTACTTGCTCTACTTACATAACAGATGTATTATACGGTCCATGTTTTGATTTCAGTGATTTTCCTACAGTAAATGAAGAGAATTCTGTTCCTGGCAGGGGCCATCTTGGGTCCCACAGGCTAAAGCATTCCCCCTCAGCATCTCCTCCCCATACTATTACAGAGCACAGCGGGTAGGAATAAAGGCAGCACACACAGGCTCACCTACTCGTGGTTCCAGGCGCTGGAGTTCCCGTCTATACTAAAAGGAAGACTCGAACTCGGATTGCTGGATTCAATACTCTCTGTTCTACCGCCGGCGGTAGTACAGAGAGTATAGACGGGAACTCCAGCACCTGGAAACATTAGTAGGTGAGTCTGTGCACTGCCTTAATTCCTCTCTGCTGTGCTCTGTAATAGTGCGGGGAGGAGAGGGGATGCCGAGGGGGAATGCGGGGGGAAGCGGATGCGGTGGGAGCCGGGAGAGGGGCAGACATGGCACACTACACAAGTAGGGCCGAGGATAGTGACAGAGGACACTAGCAGCTGCAACCACCATAGTGAAGTTAAGGAAAACAGGGCGGCCAATCACAGAGGTGTGGGAGGGGAAAGGGAAGGAATAGAGGCTTCAGCCAATCAGGCTGAATTAGCATGCATGGAAACTTCCCTTCTGCGGCAGTCGTACGAGATAAGAGCCTGTGGACATAGGCAATAATAATCTATTGGGAAAAAAATGTGAGATTGATTTTAAACTTTTAAATTGCCTGGAGCCCTGGATAGCATCATTTTTTCTTATATAACAGCTACTAATTGAGAATTGATTTTGTGTGTTATGCCTAACAGTTACTCTTTAAGCACTCCCTCAAAACTCACTTTTTCCGACAAGCATACGTTCTAACTTGGGCTGTTCCCTCTTCAACCTCTGTCCAAGTTATACTCCTTACTAAAGATAACCAAAATCACACTGCCTCTAGCTACACATATTGTATACTACCCCACCTCTTGTTTCCTCTCTGTTCCATTGGTTTGTAAGCTGGCAAGGGCAGGGCTCTCTCACCCTTTTGTGCCTTGGAATTTGCTATATATTTTGTTCATACGTTACAATTGTAACTTTATTTACTATACCTACCAATTCTGTATTATGTACCAGTGTCTATATTTTGTGTATAACACTGTCTGTATCACTGTGTACCCTCATGTTATGTTCTTACTTTGTACAGTGCCACAGAACATGTTGGCACTTTATAAATCAATAATAATAATAATTTCGATCAGAGAAATGCACCAGTTGTGAGTTGGGTTGGGACTCCTAGTGTTGGCCGCATTGAAGGGTGGTAGGAAGGTTAGGAGGCAGTGTGGTCCACAGAGCAGACATAGTTTAGGTCTTGGTCAATTCCTATTCTCAAACTTGTGAAAATATATATTTTTTTCAAAATAGGATGTAACTATTGTGAAGTGTTACAGGTAAAAACAAAGGAAATGAATTGCCTACAGCTGGGACTGAAATGCTATGATATAAAAGATTCCTCCTTTTCTATTAACTGTCAGGCTGCTGGCACTTCCGCTACAAACATTCTGTTTCAGGTTAGGGCTACTGTTGAGAAGCAGGCAGCTTCTTTGAGTTCTTATTCACACTGGTGTTCATTTCAAAAGCTATGAAAATGTGACCAGTATTTGTTTGGCATTTGAATAAGACCTTTTATCACCTTTCACTAGCATTTGCTACAAGTCAACAGCAGTCATAGTGGTTTTTTCTGTGAATGCTGTCAAATGCTTATATGTGTTTATGTGTTTGATAGTTGTTTCCACAGTCCTCTATTTGAAGGTGAAAGCCAACAAAATATGATAAAAAAAATGCTCAAGGACCTTTCAAAATATTGTCAGGCATTTGTGATTACTAAACATCAGTTGGACTTTTCTCTAGATGCAGAAATGACAAAAAAAGGCTCTAGGGTCACAGTGTGACCATAGCAACTATTCATTACAGAAGTGTTACCCAGTGGTGTAGCTGAGGCGCTTGGGGCCCCAATGCAAGTTTTACATGGGGCCTCAAGCACTCTATTGATATGGAGCCCCAAAACCTACCAAGGACAGCTGCAGTGTCAGAGAGGTGTAATCAGAGTAAGACAACAGTTTGTCAAGGATTACCACTATGCAATGCACATAGAGGTGTTCATTATCAATAGAGTTGTCCCGAACGGTTCAGCCGCTAACATATTCGCGCAAACTTCAGTGGTTCGTGTTCGGGTCGAAGCGCGGACTTAATGGTAAGTTCGACCCGTCCTATTTAACATCATTGGGCTAAACTTTGACCCTCTACATCACAGTCAGCAGACACATGACAGCCAATCAGGCTGCACTCCCTCCTAGAGCCCCTCCCCCTTATATAAGGCAGCTGCATCGGCCATTATATCCCTCTGTGTTGCTGCAGTAGTGAGAGAGGGGAGAAGAACCTGCTGCAGAGATAGGGAAAGCTTAGTTAAGCTCTTGTAGCTTGCTCCCAGCTGATGTTTGTTGTTGAAAAGCACCACAAAAAGAGCTCTTTTCAGAGCTAATGTTCTTGTGAAGTCTTTTATTTTTTTTTTTGTGCCACTGACACTGCATTATACAGCCCTGTGTGTCGCAGCTGGCCCTTGCTAATTTCTATGCTGTGCAAGGCCCAGCACATTCAGTGCTTACCTTTTCACTGCACCTGTTTGTGTGACAGCTGCACATTTGTAATACCAGTCCGACTGTGCATACCTGTTCATGTTTGCTGCACCTGCGTGACAGCACGCAGTGTTATATAATACCAGTCACTGCATAACTGTTTACTGCACCTGTGTGGGAAAGCTGCACATTTGTAATACCAGTCCGACCGTGCATACCTGTTCATGTTCACTGCACCTGCGTGACAGCACGCAGTGTTATATAATACCAGTCACTGCATAACTGTTCACTGCACCTGTGTGTGACAGCTGCACATTTGTAATATCAGTCCGACCAGGCATACCTATTCATGTTCACTGCACTGTGTAACAGCACGCAGTTTTATATACCAGTCGCTGCATACCTGTTCACTGCACCAGTGCAACTGAACATTGTTGTACCAGCAGTCATCTTTTCACTGCACCTGTGTAACCACACATTGTTGTACCAGCAGTCACCTTTTCACTGCACCTGTGTAACCGCACATAGTATTAGTCAAGTCAGTGCGTACCTTTCACTTCATCCCCCCCAATATGGACAAAACAAGAGGCAGAGCCAGAGGCAGGCCACCCGGAAGGTCTGTTCAAGGTCACGCTGTTGTGATTTCGTGCGGCCCTTGTCGACCACAGTACAGCGTTCAGAAGAACTCATGTGCCATCAACTCCCAATATTGTCAGGATGCAGTTGACTATTTAACACAGCACACCTCATCTTCCTCAGCTTCCGCACAGAAGCGTGACATATCTTCCTACTCCTGCTCTGATTCTGGCACCCCACTTAACACTCCGTTGGCAGCCATCACCAAAGTGCCATCATCCCATGGCTCAGCGGTGTGGACATTATTTTATGTGTCTGCCTCAAATGAGAACAATGCCATCTGTACTCTCTGCCACCGAAAATTGAGCCATGGAAAGACCAAGACCCGCGTAGGGACAACTACCTTATGAAGGCACATGATTACAAAGCACAAACTGCAATGGGATGACCACTTGAGGAAAAGCAGCACACAAAAGCAAAGCCACACACCGCAGTGTAAGATACCATCACGCAATTATTTCTCATAAAAGATGATACCCAAACTGTACCATGATGTTGAAAGGCACGTGGTGTGATCTCTGGCACACAGTGTTGGGTCAAGGGTGCATCTGACGACGGATGCCTGGTCTGCAAAGCATGGTCAGGCCTGCCCGAAGACTAAGTCAGTCCCTACACACAGCATCTCTGCCTGCATGCAGTGTGACTGCCTGCTCCAAGACTAAGTCAGTCCCCACACAGCATCTCTGCCTGCAGGCCGCTTGACTGCCTTCTCCGCCACCACCAACAGGGTCCAGGACTCCAGGTGGATTCCTGAATTTTTAAGGCCGTTGCTAGCAGCGGCCGCTATAATAATTTTTCTGGTGCGTGTACATGCCTGCCTAATTTTTCTGGCTGCACTGCGGCTGCAACAACAAAACAAAAGGCATGTACATGTGTCAATTCCCCTTTGTGATCATTACTTTGATGCGGTGAAGGGGCTTGCGTATCACAATGAAGCAATGACCGGCTAAATGAGTGTGTTGGGGTTGGGGGGTACGCCTGACCCAAGAAGATAATAAGGTTGTTGCTTCATTGTGGACAGACCAAATTCGATCAACTGGACACTCAGTCACTGTTGTTCTGTCATTGAGCTACCTCAGCCCGACCATATGGGCTTGAAAACCGCCATTGCCTGCATTTTCACCATGGTGCGCACCAGTCCAGCACGGCCATCACTACACAAACAGCTGTTTGTGGCATGTTACACAGTGAGTTTAGTCTGTCAGTGTGAAGCAGTACACTAATTACACTACCTGATTGATGTATACACATGCAAGATGTTTTAAAGCACTTTGGGCCTCCAATTTAGCATTAAAATGTGATTTCTGCCCTTAAAGAGAATCTGTACTCTAAAATTCTTACAATAAAAAGCATACCATTCCATTCATTATGTTCTCCTGGGCCCCTCTGTGCTGTTTCTGCCACTCCCTGCTGCAATCCTGTCTTGTAATTGCCAGGCTGAGAGAAGCTCAGTCTGTGACTCATACAGAGCCTGGAGGGGGCTTGGAGAGGGTGTGTATAGCTTCTGCCTATCATAGTAGAGCAGCACATTCCTGCCTCAGCCGAAAAAGCCGTCAATGGAAAGAAGATTAGATTATATAACAGAGACAATACAGCCACTGTGCAACTAGGAAAGGCTGCAGTAAGACAGACCACATTAGAACAGGTATAGGAACTTATAGGATAAAAGAAATAAGGCTGAACATTTTGTTACAGAGTCTCTTTAAACCCTGCTGTGCGTAAAATCCGGATTTTCCCCCGCGACTTTTGGCGTGTATCCCACTCCGCCATGCCCCCTCCAAGTGTTAGACCCCTTGAAACATCTTTTCCATCACTTTAGTGGCCACAATTAATGTTTGTAGTTTTGAAGGTTTGCCTGCCCATTGAAGTCTATGGCGGTCCGAAAGTTCGCATGTTCACAAACTTTTTTCGTGTCTTCATGTTAGAGGTTCACGAACCTAAAATCGGAGGTTTGAGAGAACTCTAATTATCAGCATAGCACCTACAAAAAGCTAATAAGATGGATAAATAACAATAACATTTCTATAGCACTTTTCTCCCATAGGACTCAAAGCGCTTAGGCTCTCTCAAATTCGTTAATTGGTAGTAGGATGAAGTGTTAACTTTATAAGTGTTAAAATTATATTTATGCAAATGCCAAACTGAACAGGTGGGTTTTCAGTCTGGATTTAAACATGCAATGAGGGACCCAATGTTCTCCTCTGGCCCAAGGGCCCTGGTGCGGTCACACCTCTGCATCCTCTATTGCTATGCCACTCGTGTTACCTTTTAGGCTCCTTTCACACTATAAAGAGTACTATTCAATTTCAATTTCACAACAACGATTCAAAAAAGTTGCATGCGTAACACATTAAAGTGGTCTAAAACTCTGACATAACATTCAATAAAAATGTGTTTTCCTACTTTGTATTACTCATACAGTTATCATATTTGCTTTTGTGCACAAGTAATATTGTCTGTCTACAAAATACAACTTTCCAAAGTGTAGTTTATCTTGCCCTGAAAGCTGCCTTTGCATTTTATTATTTTTCTATTATAACTGTTTTTTATTATATTGTATATTAAAATCTTCTAATGAGCTGTTCTGAGTTCTGTATGTGCCTGAAGCAGAGACAGTTTCTCAGAGAGTGTTTATTTATATTCCACTGTTGATACATTTGTGTTTAACAAGTAAAAAATATACTGTTATTTCCAGTTTGGATGCGGATTTGCTGCTGAAGCAGGACAAAGTGCTTTGTTTAACCATTTCAGTGATGTTCTGCTAGAATTTATTTCTGGGATAGTAGCTTTAAAGCTGTAAGGAATCTTTTGGAGCTAAGTAGAAATGCTGACTTTCAGACCACTTTAAGGTGACTGTGCATTCATACAGTTAGGTGTACAGTACCATGACAGTATGCCTCACTGCCAATGTAAACACACACATCACCCTTTAAAACACACATGCATCTACTGTGTTACCTCAATGGAACCCGTTCCATCACACCACATCGCAATCAATGTGATAGCCACATAGGACTATATCATTGCATTTGCATCGTGATGCAATGATTTTGTCAGTTGTGGCGTGACACAGTGGAAACATTTTTGTAAGGATCCTCACTTTCACGTTGAGTTAGGCTAGACAGTAGCGGAAGTAGAAGAAGTTGTGGTTGCCATCAATAAATACCTCAGAGGGCAATACAAAAGCTTAGCAGATGAGCTTTGTGTCCCTAGGATTGTACAACGGACAAGGGCCCATGTAGTTTTTGCCATCTATTTAGAAAGGACTCCTTCATAGTAATGATGATTCAAATCTGGAATATCTTACCTCAGGAGGCTGGTATTAGTTAGACTCACTCAATAGCATTAACAGAGAAACAAAGCATTAGCATCAATAGCATTAACAGAGAAATTTGGGATTAAGGCACCATCTATTGTAGGTGAGTCAGCCCCTTAAGATGAAATGGCATCTGAACTGATAGTAAATTGATAAACTACAGATGCTAATATTTACCTGTCCATTGGTTTGGATGGGGTGCCCTCTGTTGTGCTGCTCAGTCCACCATTTGTGGCTGTGACTGGACTTGTGCTAGCACTACTTCTTAAGCAGGCATCCCCAGCAACTGGGTAGGAGCATGAAATTACAGAGATTGCAGAGTGGACAAAGCATGTGCTACTCACCATGGAATGGGGGCAGAGCAGTATGATGAAGGGGACTTCAACCAAACCGATAGACAGGAAAGCATCAGGACCCCATACTACACACCCTGGTGTGTGTAGTTTTATAGGTTAAGTATCAGCTCAGATGACCTTTAAGAATTAGATTTTTTTAAATCCATCTAAGGAGAACACATTTTTGCCATAAAGTTTGTATTTTAAAGCATGCTTTGATAAAGGGATTTAAGTGTTATTGTTTGGGCCACTATTTTTTTTTCTATTTCTCCAAAAAGGTACAGTATCATGTAATATGTCAATACTATAACTAACTCCAATAATATAATTTAAAATGTAACATTATGCATATGAAAAGCATTTGCATATTTATATCCTTCACTAATCAGTCATTTTGAAAAAATATATTAGGAAAGTAAAATCCTCATTAACATAGCTGATAATGTGTAGAAATACATATTACAAAGTGCTTTGATATACATATAATTGTAGTGCAGGTAACCTGGTGAAACACAATCTCTATTTTATATGTTATGATGGAACAGGTGTATCCATTTGGTTCCTTAAAGTACCCCTGAACCGGTTTTTAAATTACATACTTTTAATGCTGACCTATTTGTGGTGCTTTAACATATGTCACAGCACCATCCTCTCTCTCCAGAGCCCCCTATGTCCCCTACTCTTCTAGCCTTGGATTATGGGCAGGGAGGAAGTGTCAGTTCTTCCTTCTCGCTACCCGTCCTTAGTTCCGCCCCCTCCACTCACCGCTTTTAGTTCCAGATAAGTGTTACAGTACATATCGTGCAAAGGAGCTGCTTGGCTTGTGGTAGTGGAGGTCGGAATGATAGTGTTCTAATATATGTATTAGTACACTATTGTTTCGACCTGCGCACTGTGTGCAGTGTAACACATATCAGGAACTATAGGTGGTGGGTGGAGGGGGCAGAACTAAGGACTCCAGATCTATTTCTACTCAGCTGAATATTATGGCTGAGCAGGGGTTACTGGAGGGGGAGAAGGTGATGTGACATATGTCATAGCACCACAAATAAGTGAGCATTAAGTATGTAATTTAAAAACTGGCTCAGGGGTATCTTTAAACATTTTCAAAAGATGGGAAGATACATGCACTAATGCTCACTAGGGAACAATTGTTCATTATTACCCACAAATGTAGCATTCAAGAAACCAGCAACAAAACACTTTCTTGCTAAGACAAAATCCCTGAGCAACTATACCAAATGTTCTCCAGTTATGTAAGTATGTACAGGAGATGTGGGAGGGAGGACACATGATATATTTGATGACATATGGGGGGAATGCCCTACAATAATTTTACTCTGCTGTGAGATTCACAATTTTCACAATTTCAGCTCCTCTTTGCATTCACAGACATGATGTGCATCCAGCAGGTGAATACAGCCTGTAGCCACCTGCTGGATGCACATCACATCTGTGATTGCGAAGAGGAGCAGAGACTCCCCACCTAACCGTTTAGGTGTAACCTTAAGTGGCAGACAGATTGTTGCCTAGAGCAATTTGTGCCTTGATAAGGGACCCTGTGTGGCTCTGAAACGTTGGCTTATTTGCAAGATAACAATAAAGATAATTCTTGGATGTGCTAGCTTCTTTATATGAATTCAGAGGGAAAGTCAGAGAGGAGTAGGAAGAGACGCGTTGCTGAAAGAAGCAGGGGAAGCTCGCCTTCAGAAACAGCTGTTGGCCAAATCACCTGAAGGCAGAAAGGATGCAGCACTTGCAGAACAAGCTGGCAACTGTGCTTTACAGTGCGTTTAACGGTGATGTTACAGCACAACGGAATAAAGGTACCACTGCCAGTAATCCTTCTCCCACATCCACGCAGGCAAGGACATGGGACTTTAACTACTTCCCGACCGCCGTATAGACAAATGGCGGCCGGGAAGCAGACGCCGCAAGGACCGCCGTATTGACAAAATGCGGCGGTCCTTGTTTGGGCATGGGCGGAGCGATCGCGTCATCCGTGACGCGATCCTCCGCCTCCGCCTGTCGCCGCTCACTCGCCGCAACATCCCGCCGGCCATACGGAAGCGCCGGCGGGATGTTAACCCGACGATCGCCGCATACAAAGTGTATAATACACTTTGTAATGTTTACAAAGTGTATTATACAGGCTGCCTCCTGCCCTGGTGGTCCCAGTGTCCGAGGGACCACCAGGGCAGGCTGCAGCCACCCTAGTCTGCACCAAGCACACTGATTTTCTCCCCCCCCGCCCCAGATCGCCCACAGCACCCATCAGACCCCCCCCCTGCCCACCCCCCAGACCCCTGTTTGCACCCAATCACCCCCCTAATCACCCATCAATCACTCCCTGTCACTATCTGTCAATGCTATTTTTTTAATACCCCCCCCCCCTGCCCCCTGCTCCCTCCTGATCACCCCCCAACCCCCCAGATTCTCCCCAGACCCCCCCCAGACCACCCCCCCCAATGTACTGTATGCATCTATCCCCCCTGATCACCTGTCAATCACCTGTCAATCACCTGTCAATCAGCCGTCAATCACCCATCAATCACCCCCTGTCACTGCCACCCATCAATCAGCCCCTAACCTGCCCCTTGCGGGCAATCTGATCACCCCCCCACACCAATAGATCGCCCGCAGATCCGACATCAGATCACCTCCCAAATCCATTGTTTACATCTATTCTCTCCTCTAAACACACACTAATTACCCATCAATCACCCATCAATCACCCCCTATCACCACCTGTCACTTTTACCTATCAGATCAGACCCTAATCTGCCCCTTGCGGGCACCCAATCACCCGCCCACACGCTCAGATTGCCCTCAGACCCCCCCTTATCAATTCACCAGTGCATTCATTACATCTGTTCTTCCCTGTAATAACCCACTGATCACCTGTCAATCACCTGCCAATCACCTATCACCCATCAATCACCCCCTGTCACCCCCTGTCACTGCCACCCATCAATCAGCCCCTAACCTGCCCCTTGCGGGCAATCTGATCACCCACCCACACCATTAGATCGCCCGCAAACCCGCCGTCAGATTACCTCCCAAATGTATTGTTTACATCTGTTATCTTCTCTAAACACCCACTAATTACCCATCAATCACCCCCTATCACTGTTACCTATCAGATCAGACCCTAATCTGCCCCTTGCGGGCACCCAATCACCCGCCTACACGCTCAGATTACCCTCAGACCCCCCCTTATCAATTCGCCAGGGCATTATTTACATCTATCCTTCCCTGTAATAACCCACTGATCACCTGTCAATCACCTGCCAATCACCTATCACCCATCAATCACCCCCTGTCACCCCCTGTCACTGCCACCCAACAATCAGCCCCTAACCTGCCCCTTGCGGGCAATCTGATTACCCACCCACACCAATAGATCGCCCGCAGATGCGACATCAGATCACCACCCAAGCGCAGCGTTTACTCTCCTCTAAACACCCACTAATTACCCATCAATCACCCATAAATCACCCCCTATCACCACCTGTCACTGTTACCCATCAGATCAGACCCTAATCTGCCCCTTGCGGGCACCCAATCACCCGCCTACTCGCTCAGATTACCCTCAGACCCCCCCTTATCAATTCGCCAGTGCAATATTTACATCTGTTCTCCCCTGTAATAACCCACTGATTACCTGTCAATCACCTATCAATCACCCATCAATCACCCCCTGTCACTGCCACCCATCAATCACCCCCTGTCACTGCCACCCATCAATCACCCGCTGTCACTGCCACCCATCAATCAGCCCCTAACCTGCCCCTTGCGGGCAATCTGATCACCCACCCACACCAATAGATCGCTCGCAGATCCGACGTCCGATCACCTCCCAAGTGCAGTGTTTACATCTGTTCTCTACCCTAAACACCCACTAATTACCCATCAATCACCCCCTGTCACTGCTACCTATCAGATTAGACCCCTATCTGCCCCTAGGGCACTCAATCACCCGCCCACACCCTCAGAATGCCCTCAGACCCCAGCCCTGATCACCTCGCCAGTGCATTGCTTGCATCTATTCCCCCCTCTAATCACACCTTGAGACACCCATCAATCACCTCCTGTCACCCCCTAGCACACCTACCCATCAGATCAGGCCCTAATTTGCCCCGTGTGGGCTCCTGATCACTCGGCCAAACCCTCAGATCCCCCTCAGACCCCCTTCCGATCACCTCCCCAGTGCATTGATTGCATCTATTTTCCCCTCTAACCACCCCCTGAGACACCCATCAATCACCTCCTGTCACCCCCCTAGCACTCCTATCCATCAGATCAGGCCCAATACAACCTGTCATCTAAAAGGCCACCCTGCTTATGACCGGTTCCACAAAATTCGCCCCCTCATAGACCACCTGTCATCAAAATTTGCAGATGCTTATACCCCTGAACAGTCATTTTGAGACATTTGGTTTCCAGACTACTCACGGTTTTGGGCCCGTAAAATGCCAGGGCGGTATAGGAACCCCACAAGTGACCCCATTTTAGAAAAAAAGACACCCCAAGGTATTCTGTTAGGTGTATGACGAGTTCATAGAAGATTTTATTTTTTGTCAAAAGTTAGCGGAAATTGATTTTTATTGGTTTTTTTCCACAAAGTGTCACTTTCCGCTAACTTTTGACAAAAAATAAAATCTTCTATGAACTCACCATACTCCTAACGGAATACCTTGGGGTGTCTTCTTTCTAAAATGGGGTCACTTGTGGGGTTCCTATACTGCCCTGGCATTTTAGGGGCCCTAAACCGCGAGGAGTAGTCTAGAAAACAAATGCCTCAAAATGACCTGTGAATAGGACGTTGTGCCCCTTAGCGCACCTAGGCTGCAAAAAAGTGTCACACATGTGGTACCGCCGTACTCAGGAAAAGTAGTATAATGTGTTTTGGGGTGTATTTTTACACATACCCATGCTGGGTGGGAGAAATTTCTATGTAAATGGACAATTGTGTGTAAAAAAATCAAACAATTGTCATTTACAGAGATATTTCTCCCACTTAGCATGGGTATGTGTAAAAATACACCCCAAAACGCATTATACTACTTCTCCTGAGTACGGCGGTACCACATGTGTGGCACTTTTTTACACCCTAAGTACGCTAAGGGGCCCAAAGTCCAATGAGTACCTTTAGGATTTCACAGGTCATTTTGCGACATTTGGTTTCAAGACTACTCCTCACGGTTTAGGGCCCCTAAAATGCCAGGGCAGTATAGGAACCCCACAAATGACCCCATTCTAGAAAGAAGACACCCCAAGGTATTCCGTTAGGGGTATGGTGAGTTCATAGAAGATTTTATTTTTTGTCACAAGTTAGCGGAAATTGATTTTAATTGTGTTTTTTCACAAAGTGTCATTTTCCGCTAACTTTTGACAAAAAATAAAATCTTCTATGAACTCACCATACTCCTAACGGAATACCTTGGGGTGTCTTCTTTCTAAAATAGGGTCATTTGTGGGGTTCCTATACTGCCCTGGCATTTTAGGGGCCCTAAACCGTGAGGAGTAGTCTTGAAACGAAATTTCTCAAAATGACCTGTGAAATCCTAAAGGTACTCATTGGACTTTGGACCCTTTAGCGCAGTTAGGGTGCAAAAAAGTGCCACACATGTGGTATCGCCGTACTCAGGAGAAGTAGTATAATGTGTTTTGTGGTGTATTTTTACACATACCCATGCTGAGTGGGAGAAAGATCTCTGTAAATGGACAATTGTGTGTAAAAAAAATTAACAAATTGTCATTTACAGAGATATTTCTCCCACCCAGCATGGGTATGTGTAAAAATACACCCCAAAACACATTATACTACTTCTCCTGAGTACGGCAATACCACATGTGTGGCACTTTTTTGCAGCCTAACTGCGCTAAGGGGTCCAAAGTCCAATGAGCACCTTTAGGCTTTACAGGGGTGCTTACAATTTAGCACCCCCCAAAATGTCAGGACAGTAAACACACCCCACAAATGACCCATTTTGGAAAGTAGACCCTTCAAGGTATTCAGAGAGGGGCATGGTGAGTCCGTGGCAGATTTCATTTTTTTTTGTCGCAAGTTAGAAGAAATGGAAACTTTTTTTTTTTTTTTTTTTCTCACAAAGTGTCATTTTCCGCTTACTTGTAACAAAAAATAATATCTTCTATGAACTCACTATGCCTCTCAGTGAATACTTTGGGATGTCTTCTTTCCAAAATGGGGTCATTTGGGGGGTATTTATACTATCCTGGAATTCTAGCCCCTCATGAAACATGACAGGGGGTCAGAAAAGTCAGAGATGCTTGAAAATGGGAAAATTCACTTTTTGCACCATAGTTTGTAAACGCTATAACTTTTACCCAAACCAATAAATATACACTGAATGGGGTTTTTTTTATCAAAAACATGTTTGTCCACATTTTTCGCGCTGCATGTATACAGAAATTTTACTTTATTTGAAAAATGTCAGCACAGAAAGTTAAAAAAATCATTTTTTTGCCAAAATTCATGTCTTTTTTGATGAATATAATAAAAAGTAAAAATCGCAGGAGCAATCAAATAGCATCAAAAGAAAGCTTTATTAGTGACAAGAAAAGGAGCCAAAATTCATTTACGTGGTAGGTTGTATGAGCGAGCAATAAACCGTGAAAGCTGCAGTGGTCTGAATGGAAAAAAAGTGGCCGGTCCTTAAGGGGTAGAAAGCCCTAGGTCCTCAAGTGGTTAAGAGGCACATATACAAAATAAATGCAAAACTAAAAAAACGCACACAACAACCATATGTGGATTAAAAATTGGCCGGAGGTGTTATTTATTGCAGTTTTAATAAATGTAAATATTTATATTGTTCGTTTAAATAAACCAATATAACTTTAATGAAACTTTATTAACAAGAATATCATCCAACAAATCATCAATCATAAATCATCATAAAACTTAAAGGTCAAAACTTAGCCCGCCCACCACCGTGGGCAACTTTTACCGCCAATAAAGACAGTAGCCTCTGACAGTCCAAAATCCGAAAAAAGAGGGTGGGTGGGAGGGAATCGCAGCTTGTCCTGACTGAAAGTGACGAGAAATTGACAGCATCACTCAGGCTGTGAGCGACAGTCACTGATCATTGGCTGCCGATTCACCACTCCCTCTGACAGCTGCCAATCAGGACAGATTAACTGTCAAACTTCTGCCCAGAGATGACAGCCTCAGTAACATCCCAGGACCCTGAAAGAAAAGGAGGGAAAACCAGTACCACAGAAACATAACACAGACTATATACACATTACTAGAAATAGACTAAGCTGAATACATATATTTTGTATGGCCACAAAGTCCCAAGAGGCCCTCACTCAATGCTATCGTTCAGGCCTTACATGGGACTTTAAGAGGCACATATACAAAATAAATGCAAAACTAAAAGAACGCACACAACAACCATATGTGAATTAAAAATTGGCCGGAGGTGTTATTTATTGCGGTTTTAATAAATGTAAATATTTATATTGTTCGTTTAAATAAACCAATATAACTTTAATGAAACTTTATTAACAAGAATATCATCCAACAAATCATCAATCATAAATCATCATAAAACTTAAAGGTCAAAACTTAGCCCGCCCACCACCGTGGGCAACTTTTACCGCCACACGACAGGCTAAAGCCTGTCACCCCAGCCCACGGCCTTCTCAACCATACCTTGGAGCTCCATGTTGAAAATGTCAAGGCCTATCGGGGACAGGTGGACTAGATCCCCTCGGTACAACCCACGGACTCCACCCTC
Organism: Hyperolius riggenbachi; assembly: GCF_040937935.1. NCBI lineage: Eukaryota > Metazoa > Chordata > Amphibia > Anura > Hyperoliidae > Hyperolius > Hyperolius riggenbachi. The sequence goes on along the minus strand of NC_090646.1, from coordinate 143,518,177 downwards.
CAACTCTGTGTGCCTAAAGGAAAAACCACCCACTCTGGTTAAAAATTTGCAAAGAGCCCAATTGACCCGCTTTCTAATTTTTTTTATAAAACGTTTTTTGGGGGAAAACCAGATCAAGCGAGGGACTATTTCTGAAAAAGCAAAATAGTATGTGGAAAAGACTCGTGCAGCTGGGTAAAATCCCTGCGCATCCTGGCCAAGAGAGTTAAAGTCTTAACCTTACCCAAATCGTTGCCACCTAAGTGAACAATTAAAATATCGGGAACTGGCCATTCCTCCAGAAGACAAGCTAATTTAGCCATCAGCGCATCCCACCTCATACCCCTACATCCTTTCCAATAGATTTGAAAACTATCAAGGTTTAGGTCCAAATTGTCTTTATAAGGTCTCATCTTAGCCCTCCTCCGAGCCCAAAAGACGAAGGAGTGGCCGATGATCCACACCACTAGTTTCAAACCTAGGAAAGAAATACAGGTAATTAAATAACCAATGCAGGCCGAACAACAATGAGATACCTATTGGCATCCCAGCGACCTATTTTCCTAATAACAGACTCAGATAAACCTAACCTAGCAGCCTCGGTCGCGGCTCCAATCCTAAAGGAATGGCTGGAAAAATTGAAACTCTGCAAACCCAAGGTGCTCATGCCTTTGCTGAGAACAGCTCTGAACTGAAACATCGAAAGAGCTGATCCATCAGCATGTGCTAAAAAAGAAGGAGACAACGAACGAACCGGGGAAAATGCGCTAACCGAGCGAACCGGGCATGAAAGGGAACCGTCTAAACGAAACAAGGAAATCCTAGCCCCGCGACCCAACCGATCTGTTTTAGATTTTCTTATATAAATTTGGACCGACTTATCCGAACAAGATACGTCCTGAGATCGCAGACCCGAATGCTTTGATTTAGAAGTCGATACCATTTCCGATATTCGCAATGCGCCGAAAAAGGCTAACAAAAATGCAGCACGAAAAAGACGGATTTCATACTCCGAAGCGCAGATTAAGGGAAGTATTTGCAACAAATCCCCTAATAATTCAAAGGAAATCGGTCTACGGCCATCCGAAACAGAAAGGCCTGTGCGGAAGCCTTTCATCATCTGCCTTACCAAGCCATAGTCCGTGCAAGGAGGCGAATGATGCAGCTTCCTAAAAAAGGAAATACCACATAGCTTCTTCTGCAAGCATGAGACAGAGACCCCTAAAGAAACTTTTGCACAAATAAAAGACACTATCAGTTCAACCTCATCAGCAAAGGGAGACCTGCTGAACAACTCCGCATGATTGCACCACTCCTGCCATGCAGCTGAGTAATCAGCCCATGTTTTAGCAGAGAGTGAGCTACGCACAGAAGCTGTCACCAAGTCCCAATTAATGTCCATAAGTGGGCCGGGCACTGAATCCCCTCTTCGTCTGCTGCTGGCGCCAAAACCTTGAAAACAGACAGGTTCTGCCGAGACAAAGCGTCAGCAATAAGGTTGGACTTACCCGGTAAATGCGTGGCCTTCAACCACACATTAAATTTGAGACATAGCAGGACTAACTGACGAAGAATCTGTAAAACCGGGAGAGACTTGGAAGAAAGGCAATTCACTGCATAACAACACCCTTATTGTCCGATTGAAGCAGGATGCGTTTATTAGCGAATGCCTCTCCCCAAATAGAAAATGCCACTAATACAGGGAACAGTTCAAGCAGGACAATGTTCTTAACTAGCCCGTGCTCGAACCAAGATGGCGGCCATCTCTCAGCACTCCAGTGACCACTCCAATATGCACCATAGCCAATCGACCCGGCTGCATCCGTGAACAGTTCCATATGCTCATCCTTGACAAAGTCCTCTTGCCACATGGACTTGCCATTGTAGTTAAGCAAGAAACTATACCAGACCAGTAAGTCTTCTTTCACCTCCCTAGTCAGGCGCACATGCCACAGCGGATTCTTTAAACCAGATAATAAACGCGCTGTCCGCCGAGAAAAGACCCTGCCCATGGGCATAACCCGACTCTCAAAAGCCAAATGGCCAAGGAGCTCCTGTAACTCCTTGACCGTCGCTTTCGATTTGCTTAATAACCGATTAAGCAAAGATTTAAGCAGAGAATTTTTTTCTGGAGGTAAACGGAACTCCATTGACACAGTGTCAATGGTAATCCCCAGGAATACCAATTCGGTCGTCGGTAAGACTGATTTATCTTCAGCCAGTGGAACACCAAATCTGTCAGCAATGCGACGAAAAGTGATAAACAGTTGATAGGCCTCGTCCGTACTAGGGGCTCCGACGAAAAGGAAATCATCCAAATAGTGCAATGCCGAACCGAGATGACATTCTTGTTGCACTATCCACTCCAAAAATGAAGCAAAAATTTCAAAGTAAGAGCACGAGAGAGCACAGCCCATGGGGAGACACATATCATAGTAAAAGAATCCATTTAACTGAAAACCAAGGGAGTTATAACCCCCTGGCCAGATTGGAAGCAAACGAAAGGCTGATTTAATATCAGCTTTCGCGAGCAAAGCACCTCTACCAAAACCTCTGATCACGGATACAGCCTGGTCGAAAGACAAATAAGAGACCGATCTTAGATGAGCATCAATTGAGTCATTTAGAGAGTCACCCTTGGGAAAAGATAAATGGTGAATTAGGCGCCATTCGCCTGGATCCTTTTTCGGTACAATTCCCAAGGGTGACAGTCTAAAGTCAGGAAATGGTGGTGCTACGAAAGGGCCCGCTACCCTGCCAGCTCCAATCTCCTTGTCAATCTTTTCTTGAACTATATGCGACAAAGTATTAATCGATTTCAGGTTGTTGACCCAGGAACAACCTGAGCCAGTAAAAGGAGGGATATAAAAACCGGATGAAAAACCGCTAGCCAGAAATCGACTGATCTCCGGATTTGGAAAGCGGTTTAGCCACGGCATTAGCTCGGGAACCTTCACTGGAGTCCGAGCTTCTGAGAAAGGACTCCTTAGTGGAGCCCTGAACAACCGCAGAGACTTTCTTGTAACAACGAGCCGCCGGATGCAGGCCGCCGCAGTTCACGCATTAATGTTTGTAGCGGCAATTAGCCGCAAATTTGTATTGTGAATCATTGAACGCATGACAAAAACCTTTTTTAAAAGTAACAGTACCCGAACTACTACTCGAAGGAGCCGGTTTTTGAAGATTGTGAGCGCTGGGGTAGCATGAGGCTTAACCAGAGTGTAACATCCTTCGAGCCCCAACGCATGGAGGGATAGATTGATAGCTTCTGACGAAATGCATCATCATATTGAAACCAAGCTATCCCTCCAAATTGGCGTTGGGCATCGAATATTGCATCCAAATGCTGAAACAACCCAGCAGCCAACTCAGGCTGCCTTTCAACAATAACACTAGCCAGAATTAAAAAGGCTTGCAGCCAGTTATTAAACGATCTCGCAACAGGCCTGCGCCTGTCCTCCTCTTCCTTCTTATCTTTCAAAAGATAATCCTTGCTGAACGGCAATAACGATAAAAGATCTACATATTCTCCTCTCCAGATCTTCTCCTTCACAGCCTGGGGCAAATGTTAACCCAAAGGTGACGGAACATAAGGAAAAGATTCCTTATATAAAAGTTCTGAAAGCCCGGATCTAAGAACTGGAAGAGAAACATCAGCCGCAGGCAATGAAGGAGCAGAGACAGGAGGAGAGACAACAGCATTAGAGCATTGATTGCCTGGAGGAACCCAGACCGCAGCAGGTGAAGCAGCATAACCAGGAGCAGACAGTCTTTCAACCACCTGCTTCAAACAATCAACTAAAACATTGAACCTCTCATGATTCAAACCCCCGCTTTCACCCGTGCTCTCACCGTGTCTAGTAGTTCGGACTGGCGCATCGGCTTCCCCATCAGAGGAACTGGAATCCCCATCACCAGCAACGGCATTCGCTGCGGAAGCAGGCTGACGTCCGTCCTGGTTGCCTGCAGCAGAAGTAGCTGCTGGCCCTTGGAGCGATCCAGGATCCGGGCTGTATGTGGCAGTAGGGGCCCCTGAAAAACAGGCGGCCCGTGGAGGATCCCCAGAGGAAAGTCCCTGAAGCTGTTGCAGCAGAAGGTGGAAAGAGGATCCTGCATCCGGAGCCCTAAGTTCAGCAGCAGTGGCAGCGCTTGAATGCTGCACAGGAGGAGAAGAGATGAGAGGTGGATTGAAGATGGGAGCCCCAGGAGGAGTGACCGCAGAGGTGGATGGGAGCGCCGGGTCAGCGATGCAGGAAGAGAGGAGTGGGGAGCAGGAAGCAGGAGCAAAGGAACGCAAACAGTCCATAGCTAGCTGCTGAGGAGGCAGGTTCCGAGCAGTGCCAGCAGGGACAGATCCTGGAACACAGGCAGGCCTAGGATCACTGGCAAGATGGCCCCTGCCAGTCACGTGACCACGCCCACTTCCGCACTTAGCAGAGCGGCTGCTTCCTGTGTGGGCAGTGCACTTAGATTTCCTTCCCTGCACCTCAGGGGAATAGGGCTGCCTAGGCTTCTTACTCCTCTTTGCTGTCTGCGCTTCTAAACAGCCTGTCCCCACTCCGGCAGATGCAGAGAGCTGGTCCAGATGACGATCCTTCCTGGAGCGGCCAGCAGATGGAATGGGAGGCTGATCCAATGGAGAAGAGGCAGAAAGGACCACAGGTGTCACGTCCACAGCACCAAAGGAGAGTTGATGGCTGGAAGCATCTGAAGTAGAAGGCAGGTCAGTGGAAACTGAAGGGGGTGATATTGGGAAAAAAGAATCCAGCATCCTGCGGAGCTGCTCCTCTCCCCCCTCGGATCTAGCCACAGCAGCCAGCCTTGTGAAGATTTGATCCATTGTAGAATCCAAAAGGATTAGTCAGGAAAAACCCGGTAACTTTAAAAATAAATAAATAAATAAAAATAAATAAATAATAAATAAATTGCAACAAAAAGAAATAAAATAAGAGAAACAAAATGAAATTAAATAATTAATGAAAACTAGGGTTCTGTGAAAATGAGGCACAGAGAGAACTGTCAGCACATCTGAATCGCAGCTTGTCCTGACTGAAAGTGATGAGAAATTGACAGCATCACTCAGGCTGTGAGCGACAGTCACTGATCATTGGCTGCCGATTCACCACTCCCTCTGACAGCTGCCAATCAGGACAGATTAACTGTCAAACTTCTGCCCAGAGATGACAGCCTCAGTAACATCCCAGGACCCTGAAAGAAAAGGAGGGAAAACCAGTACCACAGAAACATAACACAGACTATATACACATTACTAGAAATAAACTAAGCTGAATACATATATTTTGTATGGCCACAAAGTCCCAAGAGGCCCTCACTCAATACTATCGTTCAGGCCTTACAGGACGCTCTAGCGATCTCATGGTGATGTTGGACATGCGGACAATCTTTAGTCCAACGCCTCGTCTTAGCCCTTCTGGATGCACCCTCCACTAATGCCTCGACTGCATGCTGAGCCTGCTGCGAACACAGGGAAGACATTTCTGACCAGGGGGGAACGCTTCCTGCTGCTTCTGCCACCCTCACCCTGATCACATACTTGACGTGAAGATATACCATGTCCATGACTCCATGTCCTTGCAGGAGTGGCAGGAATATTCTGCTGCCCTCGCTCTATTTTTTGGGGCTTACAAACTTTATTAGGGAAGGGGTACTTATAAACAGAACAGATCACACAATAAGGGGGTGAATGTAACGATCGGTGTAACACAGAGACGGTCTGATTACAGGTGATCTGCAGTATCACCGAGAATGCAGAATATACCCGATTATTGATGATCTGCAGTATCACCGATAATCAGATATATCTTCTAACCTCTGGACACCTGAGATATGAGCGTGTTTGGTGCAACAGTGATACTTTGAGGAAAGCACCCGTAAGATGGGTGCTAGACAGCAAGAGCTACTGATATGGGTCAGGTTCCTTCCACAGGTCTGATGCTCCCCAAGGGGTGGAGCCAGGCTGAGACAATGGGAAGGACAGAACGTGAGTGACACCAATGGGCAGGTGTCACTAACAGATCTGTGAACTATCTCTTAACAGGAGAGATAGTTCTCGAGGTCGGACAGGCCAGGTCGGAACCACACGGACAGATACAGTACAGAGACAGGAGGCAGATGCAGATTCCAGAGACTAGCCGAGTTCAGCAACAGAGTAACAGAATGACAAAGGTACACAATCAGAGATCAGAAGAATGGTCAGGAAAGCAGAAGGTCATAACAAATAATCAACAATGCCTAGACTTGAGTGTGAGCTCCAAGATTCTCACACTCCAGGAACTAGACTAGATATTACAAATATGCAGATGGTACAGAATTCCTAGACTAAGGTGTGAGTTCCTTGGCCGTCAACACCTTTGGAAACTGGTCTAGATAACAATACAGATGATAACAGAATTCCTAGACTAAGGTGTGAGATCCTTGGCCATCAACAACTTTGGAAACTGGTCTAATAACACAGAAACAGACAAGGTCTGAGTGCTACCACGTAGTGATCGCAACGGCAGACAACCAGAGAATGACCAGCACCCAGTTTATATAGCAAAGCGCTCTCCAGCGCCTCCCCTAAGTGCTGGACCAATGGGAACTGGTTGAATCGTCAGCTGACCGGCTTGGTCAGCTGACTCCCTTCTGGCTGTCATAAAAGTTCTGCCTCTCGGTGCGCGCGCGCGTCCTTCTGAACCTGTGTGGACTATCAGTCCCAGCCACACCAGACATGTTTTGCAAATCACCCGCCGTGCTGGACGCGGAATCCGCCGCACCGCTATCAATGCATGCGGCGGTTCCTCCGCATTCGGCCATATTACTGGATGTAGGCCTATGCGTGCAAACCGCCGCGTTGGACGCGGAATCAGCCGCTCTGTTCTAAGTACACGCGGCGGCTTTTCCGCGTTTTCTCACAGTGAAATAAAGAAAATAAATACAAAGCACAAAATAAAGAAAACAATTTTTTTTTTAATAAAAACAAACAAAAAAATTCACTACACTCACTCAACTAATCAATCACTAATCAAACAAATCACTAATCAAACAGCTAACTCACTCTCACTCTGTCAAACACTAAGCCTGTGGCCTGGCTGGCTCTGCAGCAAGCAACTACTAAGGGTGTTGTCACAGCACAACGGAATAAAGGTACCACTGCCAGTTATCCTTCTCCCACATCCACGCAGGCAAGGACAGGACGCTCTAGCGATCTCATGGTGATGTTGGACATGCGGACATTCTTTAGTCCAACGCCTCGCCTAAGCCCTTCTGGATCCACCCTCCACTAACACCTCGACTGGCAGGTAGCCTGGCCTTAAGTGTAGATGTAGACACTGTGAGCAGCGATGAACCCTTGGACTACTGGGTGCGCAGACTGGACTGGGTGGCCAGAGCTGTCCAAATTTGCCATCCAACTTCTGTCTTGCCCTGCCTCAAGCGTCCTGTCAGAAAGGACCTTCAGCGCAGCTGGAGGCATTGTCACTGAGTAGAGAAGTCGCCTAAGTCACAAAAGTGTTCAGTACCTCACCTTTATCAAAATGAATGAGGCATGGATCCCGCAGGGCTACTTCCCGCCCGAAGACTAAGTCAGTCCCCACGCACAGCATCTCTGCCTGCACGCTGTGTGACTGCCTGCCTGCCCCAAGACTAAATCGGTCCCCACACAGCATCTCTGCCTGCAGGCCGCTTGACTGCCTTCTCCGCCACCACCAACAGGGTCCAGGACTCCAGGTGGATTTCTGAATTTTTATGCTATAATAATTTTTCTGGTGCGTGTACATGCCTGCCTAATTTTTCTGGCTGCACTGCAGCTGCAACAACAAAACAAAAGGCATGTACATGTGTCAATTACCCTTCATGATCGTTACCTTGCCTCGGTGAAGGGGCTTGCGTATCACAATGAAGCAATGACCGCCGGCTATATGAGTGTCTTGGGGGCACACCCAAGATAATAAGGTTGTTGCTGCATTGTGGACAGACAAAATTCGATCAGCCGGACAGTCACTGTTGTTCTGTCATTGAGCTACCTCAGCCCGGCGACCATATGGGCTTGAAAACCGCCATGGCCTGCACTTTCGCCATGGTGCGCACCAGTCCAGCACAGCCATCACTACACAAACAGCTCTGTGTGGTGCATTACACAGTGAGTTTGGTCTGTCAGTGTGAAGCAGTACTCTAATTACACTCCCTGATTGATGTATACACATGCAAGATGTTTTAAAGCACTTTAGGCCTCCAATTTAGCATGCAATGTGATTTCTGCTCTTACAACGCTGCTTTGTGTCAAATCCAGATTTTTCCCCGGGACTTTTGGCATGTATCCCACTCCCCCATGCAAAAACTCAGATGTTAGACCTCTTGAAACATCCTTTCCATCACTTTTGTGGCCAGCATAAATGTTTCTAGTTTTCAAAGTTCGCCTCCCCATTGAAGTCTATTGCGATTTGCAAAAGTTCGCACAAGCCAAACTTTTGCAGAACTTTTTCGAGGTTCGCGAAACAAAAATTGGAGGTTCGACCCATCCCTACCCTAAGATCCCCCTGGTGGTGCCTAACCCTAAGACCCCCCTGGTTGTGCCTAACCCTAAATCTCCCCTGGTGGTGCTTAACCCTAAGATCCCCCTGGTGGTGCCTAACCTCTACAACCACCCCTCTCCCCCCCCGGTGGTGCCTAACCCTAGAACACCCCTTAATGATCACTTTATTGTGTGGATGATAATGTTTTACAAATAGTGACTGTAAAAAATATATTACAATTTACGTACTGATTGCTTTACTATGTGAGTAATAATGTTTTACAAACAGTAAGAAATAAAATTTTAAACAACGTTTTAGTTAAATACGATAAATATGTTTAGTATTTTTGTAAAAGTTATTCGTCAATGTCGCATTTTGTAAACTTAAATAATCACAAGCGCAGTTTGAAAACATGAAAAATCTCTTTAGCCTGTGTCTTTATTTTAGGCTGCAAAGCACCCAAATGGGAATATTTTGGAGGGGGCAACTGTTTTCAATACCGAACACACACACTAACATTACTATGTATTATGTAAAGCAATGCAGAAGATTTCAGCGCTACATAAATTAGTATTATTATTAATAATAATACTTACTACTACTACTACTACTACTAATACTTAGTACTACATCTACCGCTACTAAACTACAACTAATAATAATACTTAGTACTACTACTACTACTACTACTACTACTACTACTACTACTACTACTACTACTACTACTACTACTACTACTACTACTACTACTACTACTACTACTACTACTACTACATCACAAATGTAAAACAGATGAAAACAGATGCTGTATTTTCCTCTTTATTAATGCAATAAATCAAGCAAGTCTTCAGTCATTCCAGGAATTTTGTGTCCTATTTGTGTCCTATATGCTTGTAATTTTCTATTCTCAAAATAAGCTTGCAGGCATGCAGATGTGTTCTGAAGATTTTCTAATTTCCCTTCTATTCCTATGGAAAAACACATAAAAAATTTTTTTACTTCATAAATAATCACAGTCAAGGCAATGTGATCACTGCTCTATTACATATGTGTTACAATATTTGCATAATGTGCACAGCTATTTCTGATCATATGTTCATCGTGCCCAAAAATACCTCATTTCTTCATTGCATTTTTTCCAATTACAGTATGCTTCATATTCTGCTGCCATCTACGGTCTTTTTACACTTTTTTAATAGTTGCTATAGCACTTAATTAATTATGTACAGTATAGAACTGCTCTCAGAATATATGTGGCGGAATGGAAATTCTGAGGAGGAGAATCACTGATAAAATAAATATATGTGAATGTGGGTAATATATGTATATATATTTATTTATATATATATTATATATATATACATATATATATATATATATATATATAAATATATATATATATATATATATATATATATATATATATATATATATATATATATATATATATATATATATACAGTGTCTGTGTGAGACCGTCTGTGCCGTCTGGTTGTTGAATACGACATCAGACTTCCTAAATGTATGAATACAATGCAGGCCCTTGCCTGCATGCTTATTGCAGATTTGAATTTGGAATCTCAGTGTCGGAAGGTGAGAGTGCTGTCCATTACACCACCATGGAAATAGGCAGAACAGGCAGTGCTCAAGTGAGCAGTTTCTGCAGAAGTGGTTAAGTAAGAGCACAATGCACTTGTTATTATAGATGGCCTCCAAATTTCGGTTCGCGAACTACTGCAAAACTTTGGTTCGCGCAACCTTTCGCGAACCGCAATAGACTTCAATGGGGAGGCGAACTTTGAAAACTAGAAAAATGTATGCTGGCCACAAAAGTGATGGAAAAGATGTTTCAAGGGGTCTAACACCTGGAGGGGGGCTTGGCGGAGTGGGATAGATGGCAAAAAGCCCGGGGGAAAAATCTGGATTGGACGCAAAGCAGCGTTTTAAGGGCAGAAATCACATTGAATACTAAATTGGAGGCCTAAAGTGCTTTAAAACATCTTGCATGTGTATACATCAATCAGGGAGTGTAATTAAAGTACTGCTTCACACTGACACATCAAACTCACTGTGCAATGCACCGCAAACAGCTGTTTGCGTAGTGACGGCCGTGCTGGACTGGTGCGCACCATGGCGAGATTGCTCTTCCTCACTCAGTGATGTCAGGTAATGTCTGACTGCCCTATCAACTTTCAATGGTTCTTTCTCTACCATTGTTAAAGCTTACATCTATTGTTTTTAAATACTTGTCCTACTTGCTGTTTAGTACCTGCATCGAGAATCTTTTATGGACGGCAAGTCTGCCATTGCGAGTGACCACGGGTAATGGCCGGGGAATCTTGGTTCGATTCTGGTGCGGAGTGGGAGCCTAAGAAACGGCTACCACCACCACACATCCAAGGAAGGCAGCAGGCACGCTGTGGGTAAAGGAGCAGGAATGGCTACCACACATCCAAGGAAGTCAGCAGGCATGGCATGCACGTCCCGAGGTAGTGACCAAAAATAACAATACAGGAGGACTTTCGAGGCCCTGCTGTATATGTGTGATGAATCAACTTTAAATCCTTTAACGAGAATCTGTTATGGAGGGCAAGTCTGCCATTGCGAGTGACCACGGGTAATGGCCGCGGAATCCTGGTTCGATTTTGGTCCGGAGTTGGAGCTTAAGAAACATCTACCACCACCACACATCCAAGGAAGGCAGCAGGCACAGAATCTGTTATGGAGGGCAAGTCTGCCATCCATTCAAGTGAAAGGTATGCAGTGACTGCAAACAGCTGTTTGTGTAGTGACGGCTGTGCTGGACTGTTGCGCACCATGACGAGAGTGCAGGTGATGGTGGCTTTCCAGCCCATATGGTCACCGGGCTGAGGTAGCTGAATGACAGAACAGTGACTGTCCAGCTGATCAAATTTGGTCTGTCCACAATGAAGCAACGACCTTATTATATTTGGTGTGCCACCCCCCCAGACACTCATATAGCCGGCGGTCATTATTTCATTGTGATATGCAAGCCCCTTCACCACGGCAAGGTAATGATCATGAAGGGGAATGGGCACATGTGCATGCCTTTTGTTTTGTTGTTGCAGCCGCAGTGCAGCCAGAAAAATTAGGCAGGCATGCACCAGAAAACTTATTATAGCGCCCGCTGCTAGAAAAATTCAGGAATCCACCTGGAGTCCTGGACCCTGTTGGTGGTGGCGGAGAAGGCAGTCAAGCGGCCTGCGGGCAGAGGTGCTGTGTGGAGAGCGACATAGTCTTGGGGCAGGCAGCCAGTCACACGTCGTGCAGGCAGAGATGCTGTGTGTGGGGACTGACTTAGTCTTCGGGCGGGCAGTAGCCCTGCGGGATCCATGCCTCATTCACTTTGATAAAGGTGAGGTACTGAACACTTTTGTGACTTGAGGCAGGGCAAGAGAGAAGTTGGAAGGCAAATTGCGACAGCTCTGGCCACAGTGGGTGCACTGTGAACAACAGGTAGGTAGGTATATGCAGTGATGGGTATTACAATGTGCACCTGTCACACACAGACAGGTAGCGGACAGGCACAGTGACACTGCATGCGCTCAACTCACACGTAGGTAGGTGGGTGCACTGTGAACAACAGGTAGGTAGGTATATGCAGTAATGGGTATTACAATGTGCACCTGTCACACACAGAAAGGTAGCAGACAGGCACAGTGACACTGCATGCGCACAGGTAAGTAGGTGGGTGCACTGTGAACAACAGGTAGGTAGGTATATGCAGGGATGGGTATTAAAATGTGCACCTGTCACACACAGACAGGTAGCGGACAGGCACAATGACACTGCATGCGCTCAACTCACGTAGGTAGGTGGGTGCACTGTGACCAATAGGTAGGTAGGTATATGCAGTGATGGGTATTACAATGTGCACCTGTCACACACACACACAGGTAGCGGACAGGCACCGTGACACTGTGTGCGCTAAACTCAGGTAGGTAGGTGCACTGTGAACAACAGGTAGGTAGGTATATGCAGTGATGAGTCTTATAATGTGCACCTGTCACACACAGACAGGTAGCAGACAGGCGCAGTGACACTGCATGCGCTCAGCTCACGTAAGTAGGTGGGTGCACTCAGAACAACAGGTAGGCAGGTATATGCAGTGATGGATATTACAATGTGTTCCTGTCACACACAGACAGGTAGCGGACAGACACAGTGACACTGCGTTTGCTCAGCTCACGTAGGTAGGTGGGTGCACTGTGAACAACAGGTAGATAGGTTAATGCAGTAATGGGTATTACAATGTGCACCTGTCACACACACAGGTAGTCACTGAATGTGCTGGGCCTGGCAGTGGCACACACAGTATGAATTCTCAAGGCTGTCTATGCAACACAAGTGTCAGTGGGACACACAGAAAAAAAAATAGATCACAAGAACAAGATTAGCTCTCAAAAGAGCTGTTGTGGGGTGCTATTTTAGCAATAAGAATCAGCAAGGAGCAAGCTAAGAAGCCTACAAGAGCCTTACTAATCTTTCCCAATGAGAGTCAGCAGCAGCAGCTGTCCCTTGTCTATTTACGTAGTCCAACGAGTCAGCACCGACCTTGGTAAAATAGCTCTTTTATTTGTAAAAATTAAAAGATCATGATGAAGCAGACAGCGACAGCTCCGCTGTTTCGGGCAATCTGCCCTTTCTCAAGCCGTATAGCATAACATCAATTTCCAACAAATGGCATATGTCACTTATATAACACATGAGACAACCAGGTGATCAGAGTACTAGCCAATCAGCAGCATGCAACCCTGACGGACCTGATAGAAAACCACACGCTTAATATTTAAATTACCTGTTGTATCCACTGTTTTGCCTTGTCTATTTACTGCAGGCACACGAGTGAGTATAATGGCCGGCGGTGCCTGCCTCTTATAAGGGGGGAGTGGCTCCAGGAGGGAGTGTAGCCTGATTGGCTACAATGTGCCTGCTGACTGTGATGTAGAGGGTCAAGGTTGACCCTAATGGTGCATTATGGGGGTGAACCGAACTTCCGGAAAAGTTTGCGTTCACTGGCGAACGTGAACCACCGGAAGTTCGCCGGGAACCATTCGCCGGCGAATTTTTCGGGCCATCTCTACTTGTCATTAAAGTGGACCTCAACTTTTTCACAGCACAGAAGGAAAACATAGAGAAATGCACCCTGTATGTATTTAGAGAGTTTAGCCTGTCTAAGACTAATCCCCCCTCATCTGTGACTAGCCACAACTGTAATTTGATCTCTCAGCTGTGTCAGCTGGCTACCTTGACAGAGCAGCTAATTTGTAAACACAGGATGTCAACCCTATGTCTGCTTCAATGAAAGCAGGAAGTAGACACACTGCAGGTTTATTTGGCTGATAAGGCTGATTTTGACGGATCCGCCAAGCGGATCTGTGAAAACCAGCCTTATCAGCCAAATGACCATTTGTACACACGCCCAATTTGACGTCCAAGCGACCGGTCTGGATGACCGGTCATTTGGAAAAATCAGCCGTGTGTATGTACCTTTAAAGGCGCTTAGTACCCTTGACTTTTTTTTAATTTTACAATGAAACGTTGTTACCTTACATAAGGTTGCTTGTGTTGCTCCCCGTCCCTGTGAAGGTCAACCATCACGGGCAGCAACTGGCTGCTAGAGAACGGTTCGCCTGCGAACGGTTCCAGTCGAACTTTCGTGGTTCGCGTTCGCCTGCACCAGGCGAACTTTTGCGGAAGTTCGATTCTCCCCATAATGCACTATGAGGGTCAACTTTGACCCTCTGCATCACAGTCAGCGGGCACATTGTAGCCATTCAGGCTACACTAAGCCCTGGAGCCCCAACCCCACCTTATATAAGGCAGGCTCGCTGGCCATTACACTCACTCGTGTGCCTGCTGCAAATAGACAGACTAGGGAGAGCTGCTGCAGATTTTTTCTCCTAGAGAAAGATTAGTTAGGCTCTTGGCTTGCTCCTGGCTGATTGTTATTGCTTTTATAGCACCCCTCAACATGTCTTTTGAGAGCTAATGTTCTCCTGATGTGTTTTTTTGTGTGTGTGTTGCTCACTGACATTATACAGCCCTATCTGTTGCAGCTGGATCTTGGTAATTGTTATTACTGTGCCAGCCAGGCCCTGCCTAACTATCTATACTGGGACACCTACCTATGCCTACCTAACTACTGGGGCACCTACTTACCTATACGGGGACACCTACCTACCTACCTATACTAGGGGACCTACCTATACTGGGACTCCTACCTATGCCTACCTACCTATACTGGGTCTCCTACCTATGCCTAGCTACCTACTGAGGCACCTACCTATGCCTACCTACCTATACTGGGACTCCTACCTATGCTTACCTAACTACTGGGGCACCTACTTACCTATACGGGGACACCTACCTACCTACCTATACTAGGGGACCTACCTATGCCTACCTACCTATACTGGGACTCCTACCTATGCCTACCTACCTATACTGGGTCTCCTACCTATGCCTAGCTAACTACTGAGGCACTTACCTATGCCTACCTACCTATACTGGGACTCCTACCTATGCCTACCTACCTATACTGGGACTACTACCTATGCCTACCTACATACAAGAAGATAATAAGGTCATTGCTTCATTGTGGTCAGACCAAATTTGATCAGCTGGACAGTCACTGTTGTTCTATCATTGAGCTACCACAGCCCAGTGACCATATGGGCTTGAAAACCGCCATGGACAACACTCTCGCCATGGTGCGCACCAGCCCAGCACGGCCGTCACTACGCAAACAGCTGTTTGCGGTGCGTTACACAGTGAGTTTGGTGTGTCAGTGTGAAGCAGAACTCTAATTACACTCCCTGATTGATGTATACACATGCAAGATGTTTGAAAGCACTTTAGGCCTGCAATTTAGCATTCAATGTGATTTCTGCCCTTAAAACGCTGCTTTGCGTCACATCCAGATTTTTCATCCCCTTTGAAGTCTATTGCGGTTCGCAAACTTTTCCGCGAACCGAACCTTCCGTGAAGGTTCGTGAACCGAAAATCGGAGGTTCGCGACATCTCTACTGGCTGCATTTCAAAGTATCCAACTGTAAGCATACTCTCGGGTGCAATGCATGCTGGGAGATGCATGTTGGGAGCTGAAGTATGTAGATGTAAGTAAATCTCCCGCCATGCATTGTGGCATGCATCTCCCAGAATGCATTGTGTCTGTAAGCATGGTCACAGGCGGATTCTTTGAAGGTGGCCGGTGATGGTGAACTTGACAGGGATGGGTGCTACATGAGCAGCCCATCATAGATACAATCAATTATAATTGGTTATGCACACCTTTTCTCACAATGTAATGCAATATAGCTAAAGGGTGCTTAGTCTATAAACAGACCGTTCTGACAGTCCTACAATACAAGTATATATAAGGATTGACTCACACACCAGCAAAGGTTTAAAATGCAAAAAGTAGTGTATTCAAAAAAGCAGTATGTAAAACATCATGCAGTAGGCTATCACACTATGAGTGTCCCTTAGGGCAGAGTTATATTCCTGAGGATATAACTCTGCCCTATGGGACACTCATAGCCACTATGGACTTTGCTCATATGCTCTTTATGCATTAGGTTTATTCACCTGTTTGTTATGCAATTGATTGTTGTGTACCCATACATGGTTGTTGATCTTATTCCCATTCTAATGTCTGCCAATGTTCATTATTTTGAAGGCTTTGGGCTTGATTCACAAAGCGTGCTAACCTACTTAGCACGTCTAAACTCTTTAGACGCGCTAACCAGGGTGCTAAGTAGGTTAGCACCGGATTTCTCAATCAGATCGCGCGCTAACTTTGTGCGTGCAAAGTTTTACGCGCGCAAAGTTTTTACGCGCATAAAGTTTTGCACCGCACAGTTAGCACCGCTTTGTGAATCAAGCCCTTTGTGTGATAGCCTACTGCATGATGTTTTACATACTGCTTTTTTGAATACACTACTTTTTGCATTTGAACCTTTGCTGGTGTGCGAGTCAATCTTTATATATACAGCCCTTCATACATAAGCAATGGCATTCCCTCTAATCCAAGGTCCCCCAACAGCATGCTGTGTTTGTGTGTTCATTAAAAAAAAAAAAAGTGCATTGGTGCTCATTGCACTTTAGGTGTTACACACTGTTCTGTGCTTACTCTCTATGAGCAAACACTGAAGAGTGTGAAATGCACACTGAAGACAAACGACAAGTGTTCTCAAACCAGGTATCACCCAACTTATATACTGGCTGCTTAAATGTCTCTTGATAAATTAACCACTTCACCACTGAGGGGTTTTACCCCCTGAGCACCAGAGCAATTTTCACCTTTCAGCGCTCCTTCCATTCATTCGTCTATAACTTTATCATTACTTATCGCAATGAAATGAACTATATCTTGTTTTTTTCCGCCACCAATTAGGCTTTCTTTAGGTGGGACATTATGCCAAGAATTATTTTTTTCTAAATGTGTTTTAATGGGAAAATAGGAAAAATGTAGGGAAAAAAAATAATTATTTTTCAGTTTTCGGCCATTATAGTTTTTAAATAATGCATGCTACTGTAATTAAAACCCATGAAACGTATTTGCCCTTTTGTCCCGGTTGTAAAACCATTTAAATTATGTCCCTATCACAATGTTTGGCGCCAATATTTTATTTGGAAATAAAGGTGCATTTTTTTCATTTTTGCGTCCATCCCTAATTACAAGCCCATAGTTTATAAAGTAACAGTGTTATACCCTCTTGACATAAATATTTAAAAAGTTCAGTCCCTAAGGTAACTATTTATGTATTTTTTTTTATTGTAAATTTTTTAATTTTTTTTTAATTACAAAAAAAAAAAAAAATGGGGAGTGTGGGAGGTAATGAGTTAATTTTATATGTAAAAGTCATTTATTTGTATGTGAAAAATGTGTAGGGTGTAGTTTACTATTTGGCCACAAGATGGCCACAGTAACTTTTTGTTTTAATGCGACCTCCAAGCTTCCTTCCGGAAGCTTGGAGGAAGTATAAGGAGGCTGGACACGTGAGTTTTTTCTCACAATGATCGCGCTGCCCATAGGAGAGCAGCTGATCATTGCGGGGCTTAGATCAACGAACGGGAATGGATTTTCCCGTTCATTGATCTCTGGGCGAGCGGGCGGCGGCGTGTTTACTAGCGGCGGGCGGCGTGTTTACGAGCGGGAGCGCGGGCAGCGTCGGGAACGCGGAAAGTACGTGTTTCTCCGTCCCTGGTTGTTAAAGGATGGAAAAAGGGGCGGAGAAATACGTACGCGCGGGGGTAAAGTGGTTAAAGTGGCACAGCAAATGTATATTGCACCCGCTTGCCAGAATGTGCAGCTTCTTAAACAAACTCAATGCTTTGCCCTGTAGGAGTTGGCACACATAAAATTCTTTGCATCTCAACAGGCGTGCTGTGTGTAAGCCTCACATGCCCCAAAGAATGAAAGTAGCACTGACAGCACCTCAAGCGTTGCCACTGCTCAGGAGAGCAGTGACTGCACCCCGGAGGGGGAAGCAGAGAACCACATATAGCCCACTGCCAGGCTTGGCCTCACCCGGGGGAAACCGTCTATATTGCCTCCCACCCAAAAGAAAAATGTCCTTACCTATTAGTGAATGCAGTTCCGCAGTTCTTCCCTCCTGTGGTGGTGGTAGGGGGGAGTGGCAGCACCTGGGGGAGGGGCTTTCTTTACCTCCCCCTTCTCCTCATTTGGTGATGTCACTCCCCAGGTCATGCATTTTGCATACCCTTGCAGCTTATTGCAATTAATAAGGTAGGAAATCTTTCCTTTGGGACAGCAACAAGCCCTGGTGGTGGCCACGCCTGGGAATGGGCTATCTGCGGTCCTCTGCTCCCCCTGGGATGAAGTTGCTATGCTACGGGGCAGTAAGAGTGCTTGGGGTGCTGTCAGTACTGCCCCTCATTTCTTGGGGGCACAGTAGGCCAACACAGCACCCCTTTTAAGATGCAAAGTATTTTGCATTGGCCAACTCCTGCAGGGCACAGCAGTGAGTTAGTTTAAGACTCTGCACATTCTGGCAAGCAGATACAATATGCATTTGCTGTTCCCCTTTACATTTGTCAATAGACATTTTGGCACCCAGTATATCAGTCAGGTGATACCTGGTTTGAGCACATAATTCTCCTTCTTTTGAATGCAGAGTGTGAAATGTGTTAGAGGGTTATGCAAAGTGAAAATGAGTGAAAAAAAATGGCTACCTGAGAGATAACATTAAAAGAGGAATTTAGTAGTCTTCTGTGATATGCCCCAAAAATGGTATGGGAGGCAAATATCAAGTCCAGCCAGGAGGAGAGAGGACACTCATACAGAGGGATAAAGTTCAAAATTTCAGGATATAATGAAAACAATTATATTGTATTTCATGATCAATAACATTGTCCTATTTTTCTGGTGCATTCTTAAGGTAGCCATACACTGGTCGATTTGCCATTAGATCGATCAGCTGACAGATCCCTATCTGATCGAATCTGATCAGAGAGGGATCGTATGGCTGCCTTTACTGCAAACAGATTGCGAATTGGTTTCAGCCCGAAACCGATCACAATCTGTTGAGCTGCTCCTGCCGCCTGTCTCCCCTCCCCCCCCCCCCCCCCGTGTACATTACCTAAAGCTGGCTTCGGGTCCTCTTCTCCGCGCTGCACCGCATCCCAGCATCCCGCACCGCATCCCAGCGTACACTGTGTCACTCTGTGACCAGGAAGTTCAAATAGAGCGCCCTCTATTTGAACTTCCTGGTCACTGCAGTGACTCAGGAAGTTAATGTAAGCTGGGATGGAAGCAGGAACAGAGCGGTGCAGCGCGGAGAAGATGCCCGGGAGCCAGAGTCAGGTAATGTATACCTGATCGGATCGGCCCCCGCTAGCGACGCGCTCCCTACCCGCGGGCGATCGACGGTATTTTTCCACACGGCGCGATCGACGGACCGATCCGATTTCGGGAGGGAATCGGATCGGCGGGTACGTTTAGCGCAAACGATTGGCAGCAGATTCGATCCCAGTGATCGAATCTGCTGTCGAAACGGCCTCAAATCGGGCCAGTGTATGGCCAGCTTAAGGGTTTAAATTTAAGGAATACCCCATTGGAATAACGATAACTAGATTAGGGAGAAGAGTTTATTCGTCTTACTATACAAACATTCTGTAATTTGCTTACTTTTCTTTCTGCTGTTAATTTTGTTTTGCTATAAATGGGAGGATTTCAATATTTTCTTTCAGTCTGATAATTAATACAATAGGAATTTAGAGGATGAAGTCGCAGTATTAACAACAGCATGAAACCATATTTGTATTTCATATTAAAAGATAAACTCAGCAGGCAAATCGTGAACAATTAGCATAAAGGGATAAACGGCAGACAATTACCATTGCGAGACAAAAGCACAACAATTAAAAGGTCACAGCGTTCATCTTCGGTTAATGCTTACATAAGGCAGGCATTATGCCCGCGCTCATACATATATGCACACAATATCACAAGGTGTATTAAGTTCATCGTTATTTGCAATCATTGAGATAGGAATGATAATGTGTTTCTGTTTTCTGCACGCAAAGAATATTCTAGCAATTACTTGACAAATCCATTAAAAGGTTACATTAGTAAAAGTAACCACTGACAGTTAGCAAGCTCTGTTGGAAAAACACTTTCTGGTGTAAAATAAAACTTCCAAAGGTGTAATCACACACTGATCATACTTCAGCCTCCTTCCTTCCATGGGGACCTCCATGACTAGGGAACTTATCTGTCAGTGATCATGTAATTAAAGAGTACCTGTAACAAAAAAACAAAAAACCTCTGGGGGATACTTACCTCAGGAGGGGGAAGCCTCAATGAGGCTTCCCTGACCTCTGAAGCTTGGAGGAATCCAGCGCTGGCTCCCCCGAAACCTCCCCTGACAAGCTTGACAAGCGGTGATATATTTACGCCTCCGCGATTCTGCGCAGGTGCACTAGCGGCTCTTCATTCGGGCTGGGCGGAAATAACTGAACCCGATCATATCCGCTCTACTGCGTAGGCGCAAAGGACTTGCGCCTGCGCAGTAGAGCCGATACGGTCGAGTTTGGCTACTTTCCCCTTACCTGTATGAAGAGCTGCTAGTGTGCTTGGGCAGGATCACGGTAGGTAAGTATTTACCTTGCCGCACTTTTGGGAGTCCCAGCACTTGAAGAGGACATAGTAAGTATCCCCCAGAGATTTTTTTCAGTTACAGATTCTCTTTACGGCCTTGTTCACATTTAAAAAAGAAAATGCAATCGGTTTGCATTTTTGCACGGTTTATTTTAGCCCGGTGCTCCACAGCGTGCTGCATTTTTGTTAAAAGCCCTTTTCTACGCACTTTTCCAGAGTGGTTTTTTTTCATTCACTCTCTGACGCAAGTCAGGAAGTGAACTCTTTGACCCGGCAAAGAATAAATACAATGTATTTATTCTTAAAAACGCGAATGCAATTGCTGCACAAAGTGATTTTGTGAGCGTTTTGTGTATTTCCTATTCCTTCCATTATAGCAAAAACACCCCCAAAATGGTAGTCACCGCTTTGCGGACCGCAAAGTGGACGCAACACGCTGATATGAACCTTTGCATAGAGATTCATTGCTCAAGCGTTTTGTGGGCGATTTTGAAAAACACCCGCGCTTGAAAAAAGGGCAAAAACACCCTTAGTGTGAACGAGCCCTAAGTGTGGTCATCATGAATATCTACCCGCCTATAATAAGTGTGGCCACCACACCTGATCTGGAAGGAACCTTTGCATTGGAGGGAGGAAGGGATGGTAAGATGTTGGGACCCCTTACAATCCTGGGCACATCTGTGGCTGCAGGGACTGCTCTCCCAGTAGTTATACCTCTGATTATTTAAAGCTACGTATACACTTTTAATTACTGTCATCCACAGGAGAGGTAAGACAACTATTCCTCTATTTTACCTCTACCTCTACCTTTACCTCTCTATTTTACCTATACCTCTATACATCGAATGGTTTTGAATTAGTTTTATATTTTTGGGCGCTACCATCAGCCAGTTATCACTGCCTACACCTCTGTTGCGAGGTTGTGTATTAAGTGTGTCCCGCTTAGTAGCACTAACCTAATTTCCAAGAGTAGGGCCTTTGAGGATCTTGAGAGCCTGTACAGGGCTGCAAACTCCTCTGCAGGGTTGAGCAGAAACTACGCCCAAACGTAATTATGCATCGTAATTCATAATCACGCATCATAATTGTAAAGCAAAGTTTGTAAATTACGCTTATGAATTTACGCGTAAAATCTATCGCTCTAAGTAATTACGCCTGTTACGCGTAATTCACTTGTGTATTGCGAAGTCACTTACGAATGTTTTATATGTGTACGTTTTTACGGGTAAGGATGAAAAATCACTCGTGTACAGGATGTACGCTTACAAAAATACGGTTAATAGATGCAGACTTTTTTCCAAATACGGACTCAGCGTCCGCATAGAACTACGTTCAGCTTATGCGTAATTACATAATTTAATGCGTAGTTACGTTTGACAACCGAAGGTGAAAGCTGATTACACCTGCAAATTATGCGTAGTTAAACGTAATCGTAGGAGCATTACGAGCAACCCTACTCCTCTGTAATCCTTATTGTTGGTTGCATCTTATTGCAGCCAGAAAATTTTGAGTCATTTTCTTAATCTCATGTATCTTGATAATTTGCCATATTGCACTATAAGCTCCTGGTGTTTTTTGTCTACTTCTCAGTCCACAGATTTCCTTGGTCCACCCTGCTCCAAAATCCACAGGGACTGGAACTCGATCACTCAGGCAACAGTTTGGAGGCAATTTCGGAGAATATGGGCAGGGCAGCTTCTGGGCAGCAAGGTGAATGGAAGAATGGTGCACTTAGGGGTTGCACGGGCATCAGATGTTGCTAAGGGTGCGGCATGTTAGATCCTCAGGCAATGTCTGGGGGCTCCTGTACAGACAGTAGACTTTTGTTACAGGTGGTCTTTATCGTCTGCCTTGGGCGAGTTTAACCCAGTACGCGTGTGTATCTTACTTGTTTAATATAAAAGAGGGAATGGTTAAACAAATGTTTATTGCTACCTTGACTGGTTTTAATAATTCCTCAGTTTTTTTATAGCAGAAAAAGACTAGTGTGAAGAAAAGACTGAAGAAGACTAGTGTGTAGAAAAGATTGAAGACTAGTGTGTAGAAAAGACTGATACATAGTTAACTCACTGCTGGACTGGCACAATAATGCTAAAAGACAAACTAAAAGGGTAGCAAAGGTGTATCTTTTAGTATCATTATGCCATTCCAGTGGTGAGGCAACCATTTGCCAGCCTTTTTCTGCACTATGATTTTAACTTTTGACCACAATGAGTTATACTCTTAATGTAAACCTGTGACATTATAAACCACAAAAAAATGTATACTTACCTAAGGAGAGGGCAGCCTCTGGATCCTCCAGAAGTTTCCCATGTCCTCTTCCATGAGGTTGTTCCAATGCTAAGATCCTCAAAGCATGGCCACACTGTGCCTATACAGTAGCACAGAGCCATTAGGGCTTCGGCAGAAAAAGCCAACCACAATCAGTTCCCTGCTAATGCACAGGAGGCTTGCACGTGCGCTGTACCACAAACCCAATCGGGCTCAGCTTTTCCCACTCGAAGCACAAACAAGACCATGCTATTGTTGACAAGCCCTTGTTGACCATTTTGCAGAGGGGACAATGTGGGAATTGCTCAGCGATGAGGGCAGTAGTACCTCTATTGAGCTAAGTTCCCAAATTGGGCACTTTTTTTCCTTACAGATTTCCTTTAAGCTTTACAGCCTGGTGCACAAGCATGCTTAGCTGATGACACACCTTGAGGATGTTAATGGATGACCCTTGTCTTTTGAAAACTAATGAATGATGACAAGCAGTATATATTGCTGATGATGGCTGTTGGGCACTGATCCTCCCAGACAGCACATCACACGATCTTACCTGTTTTGATTGCTATATACTGAACTGAGTCTCTCTTTGACCACACAGATGTTACTATGAGTCTAATTTGCATTTGTGTTATATTTTTAGATACCATCTGGATGCTTTACCTTTTGGATTATCTCATTTACACAAAATAAAATGTTTGTTGGGTAATAGTTATGCTTGAAGTGGGGTGGCGTCATCACTTGAAGAGTTGTTGCACCCTATGTAAAATGTATATGCCATGACAACAGCATTCTGGCCTCTGCTGCAGATGTTCATACATGGCCATGGAGCACCTTGCTGAGATTCAGCAGTGAAAAAAACATGCCAGTGAGGAACGTGATTTGTGACAGCCAGACTCGCTGCAATTCACACTCATCATGATGTTTGAACAAGAACAAACCATCGATGAGTATCTGTATGATCTGGGTGCTACTACAGGTTCTGCGGAGCTGGAGATTTTTTGGCTGCTTTACTGGGTGCACTTCCTAAACTAAAGCTCTTTGCGGTTGTTTGTGGTGCGGTAAATGTGGCATTTGGTCTGTCAGTGTGAAGCGAGCACAACCCTTACATTACATGATGGACATGTACACACACTGGACGTTTTAAAGCAGCACTTCATTCCACAAATGTAGGAATGTAATGATATTTCTGCCCTTTAGAGATTGAAACACGACTCCATGTAAATTACGTCATTTTTGGTGGGACTTTTGCCATGGATGCCCCTCTGGCAGGTGTTAGGCCACTTGAAACACCTTTCCCATCATTTTGTGGCCAGAAACAGTCCCTACAGGTTTTAGAATTCGCCTGCCCATTGAAGTAGATGGCGGCTCTCCCATTCACGAACCTTTGCAGCACCAAAAATGTGATGTTTGGGCTATCACTAGTTAGCAATGACTCTCAAGAAACTCATATATACAGTATCTGCACCAGTGCTAGATTAACCTTCCTAGCGGTAAGCCCGAGCTGAGCTTGGGCTATGCCACGCAGGAGGATTTCTCAGGCCCTGCTGGGCAGATTTGCTTACTTTTCTTTTGCAACACGCAGCTAGCACTTTGCTAGCTGCGTGTGCATTCCGATCGCCGCCGCTCCGCCCCCCCCCCCAGACCCCGTGTGCTGCCTGGCCAATCAGTGCCAGGCAGCGCTGAGGGGTGGATCGGGACTCCCTTAGACGTCACGACTAGTGTTGGGCGAACATCTAGATGTTCGGGTTCGGGCCGAACAGGCCGAACATGGCCGCGATGTTCGGGTGTTCGACCCGAACTCCGAACATAATGGAAGTCAATGGGGACCCGAACTTTTGTGGTTTGTAAAGCCTCCTTACATGCTACATACCCCAAATTTACAGGGTATGTGCACCTTGGGAGTGGGTACAAGAGGAAAAAAAATTTAGCAAAAAGAGCTTATAGTTTTTGAGAAAATCGATTTTAAAGTTTCAAAGGGAAAACTGTCTTTTAAATGCGGGAAATGTCTGTTTTCTTTGCACAGGTAACATGCTTTTTGTCGGCATGCAGTCATAAATGTAATACATATAAGAGGTTCCAGGAAAAGGGACCGGTAATGCTAACCCAGCAGCAGCACACGTGATGGAACAGGAGGAGGGTGGCGCAGGAGGAGAAGGCCACGCTTTGTGAGACACAACAACCCAGGCCTTGCATGAGGACAAAAAGCGTGCGGATAGCATGCTTTGTACCGCCATGTAGTCATAAATGTAATAAAGATAAGAGGTTCCATAAACAGGGACCGGCAACGGTAACCCAGCAGCAGCAGCAGCAGCAGCAGCACACGTGATGGAACAGGAGGAGGCGCAGGAGGAGAAGGCCACGCTTTGTGAGACACAACAACCCAGGCCTTGCATGAGGACAAAAAGCGTGCGGATAGCATGCTTTGTACCGCCATGTAGTCATAAATGTAATAAAGATAAGAGGTTCCATAAACAGGGACCGGCAACGGTAACCCAGCAGCAGCAGCAGCAGCAGCAGCAGCACACGTGATGGAACAGGAGGAGGCGCAGGAGGAGAAGGCCACGCTTTGTGAGACACAACAACCCAGGCCTTGCATGAGGACAAAAAGCGTGCGGATATAGCAGCAATGCTTTTTGCCGCCATGCAGTCATAAATGTAATACAGATGAGAGGTTCAATAAACAGGGACCGGAAACGCTAAACCATCCCAGATGTTCATCGGTCATGTTACTTGGTTGGGGTCCAGGAGTGTTGCGTAGTCGTTTCCAATCCAGGATTGATTCATTTTAATTTGAGTCAGACGGTCTGCATTTTCTGTGGAGAGGCGGATACGCCGATCTGTGATGATGCCTCCGGCAGCACTGAAACAGCGTTCCGACATAACGCTGGCTGCCGGGCAAGCCAGCACCTCTATTGCGTACATTGCCAGTTCGTGCCAGGTGTCTAGCTTCATGCCCGGTTTCAGGTCCAGCGGTGCCAGCCACAAATCCGTCTGTTCCTTTATTCCCCTCCAAATTTCCTCCCCTGTGTGCTGCTTATCCCCAAGGCAGATCAGCTTCAGCAACGCTTGCTGACGCATGCCAACAGCTGTGCTGCACTGCTTCCACGATCCTACTGCTGCTGGTGCTGGGTTAGCATTTCCGGATGAGGTACAGCTTTGAGATGCGTTGGAGGAGAAGGAGTCAGAGAGGTAGGTGCTGCTGTTGTTATCCAGCTGTTTGCGGCGTGGGCAACACCCGCGCCGTAGCAGGTGAGGAATCGCTGCCAGGCTCCACAAGGTTCACCCAGTGCGCGGTAAGGGAGATGTATCGACCCTGGCCGAACGCACTCGTCCAGGTGTCAGTGGTGAGGTGAACCTTGCAGGCAACGGCATTCTTCAAGCTTCGGGTTATTTAGCTGACCACGTGCTCATGCAACTCAGGCACTGCAGAGCGCGCAAAGTGGTAGCGGCTGGGAACCACGTAACGTGGGATGGCCACTGACATCATGCCCTTGAAGCTGTTTGTCTCCACCACTCGATATGGCAGCATTTCGCAGGCCAGAAGCTTGGCTATGCTGGCTGGCTGTTACTGCCACGGCCCGGGGGTCATTTGCTGGCAATTTCCTCTTGTGCTCAAACATCTCAGAGACAGACAACTCAACCGTAGCGCTGCACACCGAAGGGCTGTTGGTTGTTGTGTTTGATGAACACTGGGAGACCTCAAGAGCACTAGTCCGGAAAGTGACAGTGTCAGCATCGTCTGATGTTTGTGAATGTTGTGAACCACGCAATGGCTGGGCTACTGCTGCTGCTGAGGCGGGTCTGGTGGTGAGTCTGGTGAACCCAAGGGAGGCAGTGTTGCTGGTGGTACCCTGTCCTGCCGCGTTTGCCCACAGAGTGGGATGTTTGGATAGAATGTGGCGGCTCATGCTGGTGGTGGAGAGGTTGTTAATACTTTTCCCCCTGCTCAGGCGGGTCTTGCACACCTTGCAAATCGCCATGGTAACATCCTCAGTGCAGTCTTCAAAGAAAGCCCAGACTTTAACTGGCTGAGGACTCGGACCTCGTGCGTGATGTGCTGGTGCTGCTTAACCCACTGCTGGACGCTTGAGAGGTCATCCAAGTAATTATCTGGTCCTGTTCTTTTGGATCTGTGAGGGTTGTTGTCCTGGACAACATGGGCAGTATTGAGTGGGTTTTCTTGGGTGCTCCCCTGTGGCCTGTACGTGAACCGTCAGGGGAAACACCTCTTCCCTTGCCCCTCCCTCTTTCACCGGATTTCTTCCTCATTTCACTTATCCTTAAAGTACACGCTGACTGGCAGCAGTACAGTGGCAGTACAGAAATGCTATACAGTGGTGGGTGAGCGGTGTACCACTATTGTCAGCAGTGACACAGAGCACAATGCTATACAGTGGCGGGTGAGCGGTGTACTACTGTTCCCAGCAGACACAGAGTGGAAGTAAACACAATGCTATATAGTGTGGCTGAGCCGTGTACACAGAGTGGCATTAAACACAATGCTATATAGTCTGCTATATAGTCACCCCGAACAGGGTGATGTTCTGCAGAACCCAAACAGTGGCAAACACTGTTCGCCCAACACTACTGGGAGGGAACGCAGATTTTAGTACCTAAACACACGATACAACATGTTTTCCGGGGTCGGACTCTGAGGCACATACAGATGGTCCCGATCATCATCCTCATCATACAACTCTTCTCCTGAGTCTGACCCACCCACCACCTCTGCCACCCCAACATCCCCAGACACAGACCCCTCATCGTCCTCAACATTAACTTGGGATGCTGGCCTGAGCCAGACCTCCTCCTCCACATCAGGCCCCATCATCTCCTCAATGGCAGCCCTCATTAATCGCTCTGGCGACGGACTGATGGACACAACGTTCTCCTCCGGGGAGGGCTGCTGCTGACCACTGGCTGCTGGGGTGGATGTTATAGCTTGCGTGGGGCGTTGGCTGTTGCTGTTGTTGGGAGTGCTGCTCACAGCGGAGGTCTCTGGGGAACTCATGTTGAGCTCATATAGTGGTTGACGGTGAGTGGAGTATTACTGATCCCAGCAATATACACACTGACTGGCAGAGTACGCAATGCTATATAGTGTGGCTGAGCGGTGTACACAGAGTGGCAGTAAACACAATGCTATATAGTCTGGCTGAGCGAGCGGTGTACTACTGTTCCCAGCAGAATCAGAGTGGCAGTAAACAATGGTATATAGTCTGGCTGAGCGGTGTACACAGAGTGTCAGTAAACAATGGTATATAGTCTGGCTGAGCGAGCGGTGTACTACTGTTCCCAGCAGAATCAGAGTGGCAGTAAACAATGGTATATAGTCTGGCTGAGCGGTGTACACAGAGTGTCAGTAAACAATGGTATATAGTCTGGCTGAGCGGTGTACACACAATGCTATATAGTCTGCTATATAGTGTCAGTAAACAATGGTATATAGTCTGGCTGAGCGAGCGGTGTACTACTGTTCCCAGCAGAATCAGAGTGGCAGTAAACAATGGTATATAGTCTGGCTGAGAGGTGTACACAGAGTGTCAGTAAACAATGGTATATAGTCTGGCTGAGCGAGCGGTGTACTACTGTTCCCAGCAGAATCAGAGTGGCAGTAAACAATGGTATATAGTCTGGCTGAGCGGTGTACACAGAGTGTCAGTAAACAATGGTATATAGTCTGGCTGAGCGAGCGGTGTACTACTGTTCCCAGCAGAATCAGAGTGGCAGTAAACAATGGTATATAGTCTGGCTGAGCGGTGTACACAGAGTGTCAGTAAACAATGGTATATAGTCTGGCTGAGCGGTGTACACACAATGCTATATAGTCTGCTATATAGTGTCAGTAAACAATGGTATATAGTCTGGCTGAGCGAGCGGTGTACTACTGTTCCCAGCAGAATCAGAGTGGCAGTAAACAATGGTATATAGTCTGGCTGAGCGGTGTACACAGAGTTTCAGTAAACAATGGTATATAGTCTGGCTGAGCGGTGTACACAGAGTGTCAGTAAACAATGGTATATAGTCTGGCTGAGCGGTGTACACAGAGTGGCAGTAAACACAATGCTATATAGTCTGGCTGAGCGAGCGGTGTACTACTGTTCCCAGCAGAATCAGAGTGGCAGTAAACAATGGTATATAGTCTGGCTGAGCGGTGTACACAGAGTGTCAGTAAACAATGGTATATAGTCTGGCTGAGCGGTGTACACAGAGTGTCAGTAAACAATGGTATATAGTCTGGCTGAGCGGTGTACACAGAGTGGCAGTAAACACAATGCTATATACTCTGGCTGAGCGAGCGGTGTACTACTGTTCCCAGCAGACACAGAACAGTAAACAGAATGCTATATAGTGTGGCTGAGCGAGCGGTGTACCACTATTCCCAGCAGACACAGAACAGTAAACAGAATGCTATATAGTGTGGCTGAGCGAGCGGTGTACCACTATTCCCAGCAGACACAGAACAGTAAACAGAATGCTATATAGTGTGGCTGAGCGAGCGGTGTACCACTATTCCAAACAGACACAGAACAGTGAACAGAATGCTATATAGTGTGGCTGAGCGAGCGGTGTACCACTATTCCCAGCAGACACAGAGTGGCAGTAAACAGAATGCTATATAGTGTGGCTGAGCGAGGTACACAGAGTGGCAGTAAACAGAATGCTATATAGTGTGGCTGAGCAAGCGGTGTACTACTATTCCCAGCAGACACAGAGTGGCAGTAAACAGAATGCTATATAGTGTGGCTGAGCGAGGTACACAGAGTGGCAGTAAACAGAATGCTATATAGTGTGGCTGAGCAAGCGGTGTACTACTGTTCCCAGCAGTGACACAATGACAGGGGGGACCCTGGCTAGCGTGGCTGGAGCGCGAACTACCCTGCCTGCCTACCCAAAGCTAAACCCACAGACAAATGGCGGAGATATGACGTGGTTCGGGTATTTATTTACCCGAACCACGTGACCGTTCGGCCAATCAGAGCGCGTTCGGGTCCGAACCACGTGACCCGTTCGGCCAATCACAGCGCTAGCCGAACGTTCGGGGAACGTTCGGTCATGCGCTCTTAGTTCGGCCATGTGGCCGAACGGTTTGGCCGAGCACCGTCAGGTGTTCGGCCGAACTCGAACATCACCCGAACAGGGTGATGTTCTGCAGAACCCGAACAGTGGCGAACACTGTTCGCCCAACACTAGTCACGACGTCCATGACGTCAGTGACGTCATCCCGCCCCGTCGCCATGGCGACGGGGGAAGCCATTCAGGAAATCACGTTCTTTGAACGGGATTTCCTGATCAAAGATCGTCGGAGGCGATCGAAGCGGGCGGGGGGATGCCGCTGTACTGCGGCTATCATGTAGTGAGCCCTAGGCTCGCTACATGATTTAAAAAAATAAAATTAAAAAATAGTGCTGCACTGCCCCCTGGCGGTTTCTAATAGTCCGCCGGGAGGGTTAAGAAACAACTGTTTAGAATTTGCTTTCTACTTATAAACCTCAGTAATTTCTCACTACACATATCAAGAATACATGACTCTCCAGGTTTTAATATCCTGGACTTGGAGTCACATGCTAAGCTTTGGGAATGATGAAAGCAGTATAAGTCATTGTAACATACTGTATGTTATCTGATTAGTTGTAATTCAGATAAAGTCAAGTACAGTAAGAACAAGTTTATCTTCTTTACAAGGTGAAACACCTACTCTGAACAGCAGTCAAGTTATTATTATTTAGTATTTATTTAGTGCTAACATCTTCCACAGTACTTTACAGAGTATATAGTATTGTCACTAACTGTCCCTGAGAGGGGCTCACAATCTAATCCCTACCACAGGCGTATGCACATCATAGTCTATGGCCAATTTTAAGGGTAAGAAAATCAACTTAGCTGTATAATTTAGTGATATGTGAGGAAACCAGAGTGGCCAGAGGAAGCCCATGCAGACACAGGGAGACCATAAAAACTCCATGCAGATATTTCCCTGGCTGGGATTTGAACCAGGGACCCAGTATTGCAAGGCAAGAATGCATACACCACTGTTAATATGCACCCATGCTGGCAATAAAGTCTCTGTTACTACAATAGCAGGCTGGAACAGCCCAGGCAGTCAGAAATATATGGACTCACTTTTTTGATTCTTCTACAGATGACCTAGTAAAATGTGTTTAATTGTTTGATTTGCTGTAATTTTTTTTGCCAATGGACGAATTTTCCCAAAAATGTTTTGCATTTTTTAATGATATAATAGTAAACAGGTATTTGTCCATCCCTCAGAGGCTCAACAAAGACAAGTAAAGATATGTAGAGGCACCTAAGCCTAGCCTAATTTAATGTTTAAACATATATTTTCTTTTTAATTATTCTCCTAAAAGTGGAACTGTAACCAAGGATTGCACTTCATGAGAATTCTTTACCTTAGATGGCTGATATTGTGGTGAAACCCCGCCCACAGTGTGATGTCAGGACTGTGGGAGCCTTGTTGCATTGTGGGAAATAACGGCTATTTCCAACTGCTAAGCAACCAGTAACAGCAACTCTGTCCATATGTTTCTATATATATAAAATCGGATGTGTGTATGTGTGTGTGTGTGTGTGTGTGTGTGTGTGTGTGTGTGTGTGTGTGTGTGTGTGTGTGTGTGTGTGTGTGTGTGTGTGTGTGTGTGTGTGTGTGTGTGTGTGTGTGTGTGTGTGTGTGTGTGTGTGTGTGTGTGTGTGTGTGTGTGTGTGTGTGTGTGTGTGTGTGTGTGTGTGTGTGTGTGTGTGTGTGTGTGTGTGTGTGTGTGTGTGTGTGTGTGTGTGCCGCGATCACGCAAAAACAGCTTGACCGATTTGAACGAAACTTGGTATACAGATCCCTTACTACCTGGGATGATATGTTCTGGGGGTCTCGCGGCCCCCCTGCACACATGGGCGGAGCTACAAACAGCGAATCAGATTTCACCCATTCAAGTCAATGGAAAAAATGTAAAAGGCTGCCATTCTGCCAGTAATCAAGCCAGAGTCCCCACACATGGCACAGTTGGTCACTTGGTGACTGAGGTTACAAATCTAGGAAAAGTGGGCGGACCATAAAACAGCCAATCAAATTTCAACCGTTCATTTTCAATGAGAAAATGTAAACTGCAGCCATTCTTAGACTGTTAATCGCAGGGTTCCCAAACTTGCCACAGTTGGTCACTGGGTGAATGCGATTAAGATTCAAGAAAGTGGGTGGAGCCTAAAAAAGCCAATCAAAATTCACCTATTGATTTTCAAGGGGAATATTTAAACTGCTGCCATTCTTACACTGGTAATGGCAGAGGCTTCAAACTTCCTACAGTGTGTCTTTGGGTAACCTGGGGTCCAAATTCACTAAAGGGGTGGGGCCAAAAAGATTTCCTTGGTGGATAAACTGCTTCCATTCACACATTTTTGATGCCAGGAGCCTGAAAGCTCACAAACTTTGTCATTGAGTGACTGTGTGTCCAGGTTACAAAAAGTGGGCGGAGCCAAAAACAAATCTGACTAGGAAAATATAAACTGTAGGCATTCTTACACCGTTAATGGCAGGGTTCTCAAACTTTGCACAGTTGTTCACTGGGTGAATGAGATTAAGAATTTGAAGGTAGGTGGAGCCTACAACAGCCAATAGAAATTCAACTTTCGATTTTCAAAGGGAATACTTTAGCTGCTACCATTCTTATACTGTTAATAGCAGATGCCTCAAACCTGGTACAGTCGGTCACTGGGTGATTAGGGTTCAAAATCAGAAAGGGGGCGGAGCCACAAACAGCCAATCAGATTTGTTTATTTTTCAATGGGAATATACAAAGTATTGATACCAAGGACCCCAAAGCTGATAAACTTGATAGAGTGACTGTATGTCAAGGTTAGAAAAATTGTGCGGCGCCAACAACTTAATTTTTTACATGGCAGGGTTCCCAAACTTGACACAATTGGCCACTGGGTGACTGGGATTAATATTCAGAAATGTGGGTGGAGCCTAAAAACAGCCAATCAAAATGTACCTATTGATTTTCAAGGGGGAACATTTACATTACATTTATGTTAAGAAAAACAAAAGTTTGCTTCCCTAAAACAGAAAGAATTTGCGATATTCTGTTTTAGGGAAGCAAACTTTTGTTTTTCTTAACATCTTAGTAAGGGGGCTTTTAGGACCATTGTAGTCCCTTACACACCCCAATGAGTTCTGGGTCACCATGAGCTTGCTGGTTAGTCTGTGCCTTACATTACATTTTACTCCGTCTAATCTGGGCTGCGTGTGTGTTCCAATACACCAAGCGTCACATGCTAATCGTGTGACGCTTGGTGTAATGGAGCGCATACGCAGCCCAGATTAGACGGAGAGGACAGCGTGCTTCTGAGCCGACAGCTATGCGCCGGCCAGAAGTGAAGAGGGAAGAAATATGTCCAGGTCAAGGGTCAAGCAAGTCGCCGGGACACCGGCATGAATAGTGCACGAACAGCGGCAGACGGAGGGGGCAGGAGGAGGTCACAGTATGTACTTTTAACCCCCTTACACACTGGAGTTATCTGTTTATTCAGCTGTGGTATCCTTTAATGGCAGAGGTCTTAAACCTGATACAGTCAGTTATTGGGTGACTGGGGTCCAAATTCACTAAAGTGGGTGGAGCCACAAACAGCCAATCAGATTTTTTAAATTGATTTCAGCCATTCTGTTATTGGCAGGGTTCTCAAACTTGACACAGTTGGCCACTGGGTGACTGGGACTAATATTCAGGAAAGTGGGTGTAGCCTACAACAGCCAATCAAAATTCACCTTTTGATTTTCAAGGGGAATATTTACATTGCTGCTATTCATACACTCTTAATGGCAGAGGCCTCAAATCTGGTACAGTCAGTCACTGGGAGACTGGGGTTTAAATTCTGAAAAGGGAGTGGGCCAAAAACAGCCAATCAGATTTGTTTAATTTCAATGGTAACATGCAACTTTTTGATGCCAAAGACCACAAAGCTCATAAACTTGGTCAGTGAGTGACTGTATGTCAAGGTTAGTGGGCAGAGCCAAAAACAACTTTTTACATGGGGAAATATAAATTGCAGCTATTCTTACACTGTTAATGGCAGGGTTCTCAAACTTGACACAGTTGGTCACTGGGGGACTAGGATTAATATACAGAAAAGTAGGTGGAGCCTACAAGAGCCAATCAAAATTCACCTATTGATTTTCAAGGGGAATATTGAAACTGCTGTCATTCTTACACTGTTAATGGCAGAGGCCTCAAACCTGCTACAGTCAATCATCAAGTGACTGTGGTTCAAATTCACTAAAGGGGTGGAGCCACAAAAATCCAATCAGATTTGCTTTTTTTGGATAAACTGCTTCCATTCACACAATTTTGATACCAGGAACCCAAAAGCTCACAAACTTGGTCATTGAGTAGTGACTGTGTCTCAAGGTTACAAAAAGTGGGTGGAGTCAAAAACAGATTTTCTGGGAAATTGTAAACTGCAGCCCTTCTTTACTGTTAATGGCAGGGTTCTCAAACTTTGCACAATTGGTTACTGGGTGACTGGGATTAATATTCATAAAAGTGGGTGGAGCCTAAAAAAGCCAATCAAAATCACCTGTTGATTTTCAAGGGGAATATTAAAATTGCTGCCATTTTTGCACTGTTAATGGCACAAGCCTCAAACCTGGTACAGTTAGTCATTGGGGTTCAAATTCAGAAAAGGGGACAGAGCCACAAACAGTTTCATTTCTTGGAAAATACAAATTATTGATGCCAAGGACCCCAAAGCTCATAAACTTGGTCATTGAGTGACTGTATGTCCAGGTGACAAAAAGAAGGCAGAGCCAAAACCAAATTTCACTGGGAAAATGTAGACTGCAGGCCTTCTTACACTGTTAATGGCAGGGTTCCCAAACTTTGCCCAGATGGTCACTGGGTGACTGAGATTAATATTCAGGGAAGTGGGTGGAGCATATAATAGCCAATCAAAATTCACCTGTCGATTTTTAAGGGGAATATTTAAATTGCTGCAATTTTTACACTGGTAATAGTAGATGCCTCAAACCTGCTACAGTTGGTCATTGGGTGACTGGGGTTCAAATGCTGGAGAGGGGCAGAGCCACAAACAGCCAATTTGATTTGTTTAATTTCTATGGGAATATACAAATTATTGATGCTAAAGACCCCAAAGCTCACAAACTTGGTCATTTAGTGTTTGTGCGTTAGGGTTAGAAGAAGTGGGCGGAACCAACACCTGTCAAATACATACCCGGGCAACGCCGGGCAATCAGTGGGTGGAGACAAATACAAATTTCACTGGGAAAATGTAAACTGCAGCCATTCTTACACTGTTAATTGGAGGGTTCTTAAACTTTGCACAGTTGCTCACTCAGTGAATTGGATTAATATTCAGAAAACTGGGTGGAGCCTACAATAGTGTATAAAGCTTCACCTATTGCTTTTCAAGTGGAATATTTAATTGCTGCCATTCTTGCACTGTTAATGGCACAGGCCTCAAACCTGGCGCAGTTGGTCATTGGGTGACTGGGGTTCAAATTCAGGAAAGGGGGTGGAGCCACAAACAACCCATCAGATTTTTTCATTTCAATACAAATTATTGATGCCAAACACCACAAAGCTCACAAACTTGGCCATTGATTAATTGTTAGGGTTAGAAAAAGTGGGTGGAGCCGACACCAGCCAAATATATTCCCGTGCAACGCCGGGCAATCAGCTAGTATCTATATAAAAAGAAAAAGAACATCCTTTTAGCCTATTGCATTGTTAGGTGGTGTAGTTATATGTGATGGCTGTTGCTGCTGTCTGTTTTTTTTCATGTTTGCCAGTAGTAAAGATGATTATGCACAGCAGGAGCGCAGCAATAGGGGGTGAAGAGGTTACGACCGCATCGGGGCCCTTGGGCCAGAGGGGCCCCGAAGGGACATCCCTCAACTGCAGTATTAGATTTCTATTGGTCCTTTGCTCATAATAATCATTTCTATAGATACTCTGAATAGTGGTAATCATTAACAAGCTGTTCCCTATCCCCTTATTGCACCTCGGCTCTGACACTGTAGTTTCCATTTGCAGGTTTTAGTGCACCGTATCAATTGTTATTGCTTAGGGGGCCCCAATGTTAAACTTGCATTGGGGCCCACAGCTCCTTAGCTACACCACTGATGCACAGGCTGATTGTGGATCAAACAATATGAACAAATTACATGGTGAATATAAATCATTTCTTGATCTCTCTTTTCACTTTGCAATGTACTGATTGATGTACTGATTAATTGTTTTCCCCTTTTCGCAAAAGTTTTGCTAAAGCATCATAAGTGCCATGCATTGATAGTTAATATATATTATTAAAGAAAGTTTTAAGAAAGTGCTGGCATTCACAGTATCCAAGTAACGCTACATGTCCTCTAATTGTTGAAGTAGATATTTGCTTATGTCTGATAAGTTTCTTTTTTTTTTTTCTTTTTGTTTAAATGAAATTCATAGCTAGCTTCATAGCATAGAAATGTTCACGACTGTTTTATTATTTGCCTACAGCAATGAAATCCCACAAGTATTTTAGCTCCATATATTTCTTAAATAAATAATTCTTTACCATAAACCGTACATCACGTACATGCCACCGCAATCTGTGCAATGTGTCATAAACACAGAAAGGAATTAAAAATAGGAAAACATAAAATATTTGATATGCTGATAATAACTTCTGCTCTGCTCAATTAGTTATAATGTAACTTTTAGAAAATACGGTTTTACAGATTTTATTTTCAGTTAGCGCTAAAAAAACAAATGTGAACAAAAAAAGGCTTCTATTTGATATTCTCATCCCTGCTGTGGGAAAGTAAAGAAATTATTAAATATAGATTTGTGGGGATTTCAATTCCAGTTGCTCTCCATGCGACAGCTTTTTTCTTTTCTAGACAGTAATTACATCCTCCGTGTTCTCGTCATTTTGAATTTTTGATGTGACTTCTGGGTACATTGTGATAAACATGTTAAGGGATGTCCACCTTTTAATTTCACCTTTCCCAATGGCTGGAGGACATACTTTTTACAGAAATACTCTTTACAGAAATGTTAACTGACAATAGAAGTATGCTGGTCCCACACAAGCTTCGGAACCTGAAGATTAGGTCAACTCACAGAAGCACCATTAGCAGTGTTGTACAGGGGCGTAACTACAGGAGAGCAGAGCCTACGACTGCAGGGGGGCCCAGAACTGTTAGGGAGCGCCAACTACTATTTCACTCCCTCTGATAAAGGGGTCCATTCTTCATATTAGGTGTTTTTGTGGCTACACTTGTTATGGGTGTGAAGATTACAATGTCCATGCTTGTTTTATGACCCTTGCAAGACCATGCTGTGAGGGTCACATGGGAAAGGGTGAGAACTTTGGCGGGCCCCATCAAAGTTTTCTGGGGTCCCCCATGATTTATCGTTATGCTCCTGGTGTCGTGTGCACTCTTAGGAATGGGAATACTCTGTATAAAATATGGAGAGAATCATCAGAACTTCAATTCCAGCGGACTGGAAATCTCCAAAGACCTTCCTTTGCTGCAGGAAATTATTTGTAAGCAGCACCACGTTTTACATGTATGTGAGCATGGTGCTTAAAAAAACCCTGCAATGGTGTCACTCATGTACAAACCAGATAGACTAGATCTCCAATGGGGACAGACGTGTGCTAGAGTGGATAGACCCAGTAGCCCTGAGTGGGTCAAATAAAGTCCAACACGAGAAGTCCACAGCACCACGTCAGTAATCTATAGCTCTTTTATTGTTTTAAAAAGACAAAGAGATAGCCATAACAGCGACAGACGCTGTTTCGGACAAGGTCCTTCCTCAAGCTGTATCAGGCTCTCTCTGAAATACAACACATTTACCACTCTTATATATACAAGTCTTCAACCAATCGGGACGCAGAGAGAACTTGGAGGACCTGATGGGGAACTGCGAGGCAGCCTATAAAGTTACACCCACTATACCACAGGACCAATCACACTCTGTCTTAAGAATTTGAAAATATTCTTACCTCCTCCCTCTAACTGACATACTGTAGAGGACCTGGTGGGGAACATGTCGTCCCTGCGTCCCAACAACACAAAAGAGACACATATCACATATAATGAAGCCTAGATATATACCAACTACTACTAACCCCAAAAAAGGGGGAAGAGATTGTGGATCTCAAAATATCCTCAGCATGCTATCCCCCTAACCCCACCAACAATCAAATCAATCCGAGTATCAAAAGACAACAAAATTAAATGCAGAAAGAGAGATCATAATCCATATTCAGTCCACTATTCCCCAATGCGCCCAGGCGTTTAATCCAAAAGGCTTCCCTCTTGAGGAGTTCCTTTGCTCGATCACCCCTAAAATTACTGGGAACCCCGTCTATGACTTCAACCCTTAATTGCGGGACCGTGTGGCGGCACAAAGTAAAGTGCTGAGAAACAGCTTGTTCCATATTCCGTGTCCTAATAGCAGATTTGTGAGTGGAGATACGCTCGCGCAGCCGCTGTGTGGTTTCACCCACATACACCAGCCCACAAGGGCATCTAAGCAAATAAACTACATACGTTGAATCACAGGTGTAGAGGCCCCGTATGAAGAACCTCTCACACCTGGATGGATGCGCGAACGTATCTCCCCTCACAATATGGCTGCATAAATGGCAGCCCAAACAAGGAAAAGTGCCCCTTCTAGAGGTCACCACAGGGGTAATGGTCTTAGATTTAATTTTATCTCTCACTGTAGGGGCCCGCTTGAACGAAAATAGGGGTGGATAGCGGAACTCCTCAATATGAGGAAAGGATTGCTTCAAGAGGCCCCAATGTATCCTAACAATAGACCCCAGCTGATTGCTGCAGGTATTGTAACGGGAGACAAAGGGGAGTCTTGGCCCAGAAACACGTTTTCTACGTGAAGGCAGTTGTTCCAGGGTATATTCTGGATAACCTCTACGCCTGAACTTCTCTCTCATCTCTACAATACAGGTCTCTCTGACGGCAGGGTCTGAAACAATTCTTTTTACTCTACCCAACTGGTCGCCCGGAATGTGTTCACGGGTAGAAATGGGATGAAAACTGGCAGATTCCAGTAATGAGTTTCGGTCAGTTGGTTTAACAAATAAATCTGTTTGAAATGTCGTTCCAGTGAGGATTACCACAGTGTCTAAGAAGGCAACACGATCAGGATGTGCATGAGCCGTCAACCGAATGTACGCACAACTCTCGTGCAAATCAGCAAGGAAGACCGCCAGGTCCTCCTGGGACCCCCTCCACAAGCAAAATATGTCATCAATATACCGTAGCCAGCATGCAACATGCCTACGATAATATTCATGTGTATAAACAAATGCCTCCTCGTATAGGCCCATGTATAGATTTGCGTAGGAGGGGGCCACATTTGACCCCATGGCGGTCCCCCTGCGTTGCTGATAATATACGCCCTCAAAGACAAAGTAGTTTTCCTCCAATATAATCCTAAGTAAAGCAATGGCAAATTTCCTCTGCTCCTCAGAGAGATCCGATTGGGTAAGTAAAAACCAATCCACAGCCTCTACACCCCCATCATGTGGGATGGAGGTGTAGAGGCTTTCCACGTCAAGAGTGACCAGATAAATGTCAGAAGATCCGACATCCAACGTATTCAGCTTATCAAGAAACATGGTTGTATCCTTTAGATATGAATCCAATAATACAACAAAAGGTTGTAACAACCTATCCAAAAATTGAGCCAAAGGAACAAAAATAGAACCTACTCCGGCCACAATGGGTCTCCCCGGTGGCCGGAGTAGGTTCTTATGGATTTTAGGTAATGTATAAAACTGGGGGGTAGCAGGGTGGTCACAAAACAAAAATCTGCGCAAATCTTCATCTATGATATTTCTAGAATAAGCCTGATCCAAAACAGTCAATATTCTTTTACGTATAAGGTGAATAGGATCACCAGTGAGTCTCTTATAAACCTCAGGTTGATTCAATTGAGAGAAAATTTCTTCCATGTAATAGCAAGTGTCTAGGACCACCACTGCACCCCCTTTGTCAGCCGCCCTTATAGTGATGTTAGAATTTGCCTGCAATCTCTTAAGAGCCAATCTTTCAGATTGATTCATATTGGATCTATATTGTAAATGTCCACTACGGAAATTACGCTCCAAAGATTGAACATCTTCCAAAATTCTTGAGACGAACATATCAATTGCAGGATTACTTGGCGGAGAAAAAGAACTTTTGTTCCTCAAACCGAATTCCCTGGCCGAAAAAAGTCCCTCCTCAGGAGATCGAGATCTGGACAAAAAAGAATTATTGGCGAAAAAAACTTTAAGCTTGATGTTGCGTAGAAAACGAAAGCACTCTTGTTCAATGAGAAAAAAGTCAGGCGGGTTAGTTGGACAGAATCCAAGACCATGATTCAATACTCGTAATTCCGTATCATTCAGTTGATAACTGGATATATTCACAACTATCGGAGGGTCTGGTTCCTTCGTTCTCTCAGACTCATCTTGTTGGACAGAGGTACGCGTGCCCTGTCGTTGTTTCCGCTTGAATCGCTTACCACCGCGTCGTTTTTTCGTTGGGAACCACTAGCAACACTGTCATCAGACGATATTGGGACATCAGTGGAATTGTCACCCCCACCAGATCTTGGTGACCGTTTAGGTGTTTGTCGAGGTTTCCTTGATTTCGATACGGGAGGCCTTCTGCCTCTACCAAACGAAACTTTTTGCCATGCATACACGAAGCCAGATGAGTAATCATTACTATCTCTTTGAAATTTATCTCTTTTCTCCACCTCTGCCATCGACTGGTAAATCTCTAATTTAGATTTCAATAGCTCCTGAAAACTGGTGAATTCCTCCACTGACAACAACGCTTTGAGATCTGTAGAAATTTTAGCGATCTTATCATCCAGGGTGGAAAGTTCACGTTGTATTCTGATCACAAGGTGTACCATAGCATCAAATGCTGCCTTGTTCCAGATGTGTTCCCACTCGGTACAAAACTCGCCATCTTTCGGTAACAGTGTTGGAGGCACATTGGCCCTCATTTGTCTAGGAATGCGTCCGACGCGGTGGTATTCCGCCAGAGTTTTCACATGGATGTCGTAGTCGATGCGTTTACGATTCAGTTGTTCCAATTCTTTTTTCAAAAAAAGATGGTCTGGCTGTTGCAAAAAGGACTACCCTCCAGCAGCTTCAGACATGACTCGGACAGCTTGGTCATTGGTGTAAGCCAAGGTAATAGCAGCAAGGCTTCCTTCTGTGTCACCCATGGTGCCAACGTCGTGGGCTGTACGACAAAAGTAATCCTGCAATTGATATGTTCGTCTCAAGAATTTTGGAAGATGTTCAATCTTTGGAGCGTAATTTCCATAGTGGACATTTACAATATAGATCCAATATGAATTAATCTGAAAGATTGGCTCTTAAGAGATTGCAGGCAAATTCTAACATCACTATAAGGGCGGCTGACAAAGGGGGTGCAGTGGTGGTCCTAGACACTTGCTATTACAAGGAAGAAATTTTCTCTCAATTGAATCAACCTGAGGTTTATAAGAGACTCACTGGTGATCCTATTCACCTTATACGCAGGGCCGGATTTGTACTTCTTACCGCCCAAGGCCGACTATTACCAGCCGCCCCAACCGAAACCGTATCCTACCACCTCTCTCCACACACACCAATCCAAACATTTTTGGGCCGATGATGTCCACTATTGGGGCTAGTGCCGAGGTCTCCATGGCAACATGAAGTGAATCAATCATGTCACACGGGGCAACTGGTCAATCAAGCGACCTACAGGTGATGGGCGTGGTGGGAGCCTTCCACCACACACACATAGTCAAAAGTGGCTCACAATTGGACATTGGGTGGGGTCAGCAACACGTAAAAGTGAGTCCTGTACCCACTGCTGTTTTCAGGGTAACAGTGCTGGCCAATCAATAATTAAGAAATGGGTACTGTGAGAGGCTGCCTTCTGTATTCTGTACTATTTGCTGGTGCTGCCCCTGGTCCTTTCATCCCCCACACCAAGTGCGTGAGACCCGGCCTTCTGTAACTGCCTGCAGCTGCTGCTATGTCATTAGACAAGGTCTGGCTTTTTGCTAGTCACACACTGTTCACAAACATTTGGTTAACGGACTGCAGCTGCCTGTAGCACAGCACAGGCAGATGCCAGCTGGTACTAATAGTGCAGTTATCCTGACCACTTTCATTTGTTTGGACACTTGCAAATAATGCCCTGCAAATAATGCCCACTGTCTGAAGGCCGCCCTTTGTTTATCTGGTGCCCTAGGCCATGGCCTATGTGGCCTTGCCAGAAATCCGGCCATGCTTATACGTAAAAGAATATTAAATGTTTTGAATCAGGCTTATTCTAGAAATATCATAGATGAAGATTTGCGCAGATTTTTGTTTTGTGACCACCCTGCTACCCTCCAGTTTTATACATTACCTAAAATCCATAAGAACCTACTCCGGCCACCGGGGAGACCCATTGTGGCCGGAGTAGGTTCTATTTTTGTTCCTTTGGCTCAATTTTTGGATAGGTTGTTACAACCTTTTGTTGTATTATTGGATTCATATCTAAAGGATACAACCATGTTTCTTGATAAGCTGAATACGTTGGATGTCGGATCTTCTGACATTTATCTGGTAACTCTTGACGTGGAAAGCCTCTACACCTCCATCCCACACGATGGGGGTGTAGAGGCTGTGGATTGGTTTTTACTTACCCAATCGGATCTCTCTGAGGAGCAGAGGAAATTTGCCATTGCTTTACTTAGAATTATATTGGAGGAAAACTACTTTGTCTTTGAGGGCGTATATTATCAGCAACGCAGGGGGACCGCCATGGGGTCAAATGTGGCCCCCTCCTATGCAAATCTATACGAGGAGGCATTTGTTTATACACATGAATATTATCGTAGGCATATTGCATGCTGGCTACGGTATATTGATGACATATTTTGTGTGTGGAGGGGGTCCCAGGAGGACCTGGCGGTCTTCCTTGCTGATTTGCACGAGAGTTGTCCGTATATTCGGTTGACGGCTCATGCACATCCTGATCGTGTTGCCTTCTTAGACACTGTGGTAATCCGCACTGGAATGACATTTCAAACAGATTTATTTGTTAAACCAACTGACCGAAACGCATTACTGGAATTTGCCAGTTTTCATCCCATTTCTACCCGTGAACACATTCCGGGCGGCCAGTTCGGTAGAGTAAAAAGAATTGTTTCAGACCCTGCCGTCAGAGAGACCCGTATTGTAGAAATGAGAGAGAAGTTCAGGCGTAGAGGTTATCCAGAATATACCCTGGAACAACTGCCTTCACGTAGAAAACGTGTTTCTGGGCCAAGACTCCCCTTTGTCTCCCGTTACAATACATGCAGCAATCAGCTGGGGTCTATTGTTAGGATACATTGGGGCCTCTTGAAGCAATCCTTTCCTCATAATGAGGAGTTCCGCTATCCACCCCTATTTTCATTCAAGCGGGCCCCTACAGTGAGAGATAAAATTAAATCTAAGACCATTACCCCTGTGGTGACCTCTAGAAGGGG
The DNA here is from genome assembly GCF_040937935.1 of Hyperolius riggenbachi. Taxonomy (NCBI): domain Eukaryota; kingdom Metazoa; phylum Chordata; class Amphibia; order Anura; family Hyperoliidae; genus Hyperolius; species Hyperolius riggenbachi. The sequence goes on along the minus strand of NC_090646.1, from coordinate 143,474,711 downwards.
CACTTTTCCTTGTTTGGGCTGCCATTTATGCAGCCATATTGTGAGGGGAGATACGTTCGCGCATCCATCCAGGTGTGAGAGGTTCTCCATACGGGGCCTCTACACCTGTGATTCAACGTATGTAGTTTATTTGCTTAGATGCCCTTGTGGGTTGGTGTATGTGGGTGAAACCACACAGCGGCTGCGCGAGCGTATCTCCTCTCACAAATCTGCTATTAGGACACGGAATATGGAACAAGCTGTTTCTCAGCACTTTACTTTGTGCCGCCACACGGTCCCGCAATTAAGGGTTGAAGTCATAGCGTTGTTGTCAGTGGAGGAATTCACCAGTTTTCAGGAGCTATTGAAATCTAAATTAGAGATTTACCAGTCGATGGCAGAGGTGGAGAAAAGAGATAAATTTCAAAGAGATAGTAATGATTACTCATCTGGCTTCGTGTATGCATGGCAAAAAGTTTCGTTTGGTAGAGGCAGAAGGCCTCCCGTATCGAAATCAAGGAAACCTCGACAAACACCTAAACGGTCACCAAGATCTGGTGGGGGTGACAATTCCACTGATGTCCCAATATCGTCTGATGACAGTGTTGCTAGTGGTTCCCAACGAAAAAACGACGCGGTGGTAAGCGATTCAAGCGGAAACAACGACAGGGCACGCGTACCTCTGTCCAACAAGATGAGTCTGAGAGAACGAAGGAACCAGACCCTCCGATAGTTGTGAATATATCCAGTTATCAACTGAATGATACGGAATTACGAGTATTGAATCATGGTCTTGGATTCTGTCCAACTAACCCGCCTGACTTTTTTCTCATTGAACAAGAGTGCTTTCGTTTTCTACGCAACATCAAGCTTAAAGTTTTTTTCGCCAATAATTCTTTTTTGTCCAGATCTCGATCTCCTGAGGAGGGACTTTTTTCGGCCAGGGAATTCGGTTTGAGGAACAAAAGTTCTTTTTCTCCGCCAAGTAATCCTGCAATTGATATGTTCGTCTCAAGAATTTTGGAAGATGTTCAATCTTTGGAGCGTAATTTCCGTAGTGGACATTTACAATATAGATCCAATATGAATCAATCTGAAAGATTGGCTCTTAAGAGATTGCAGGCAAATTCTAACATCACTATAAGGGCGGCTGACAAAGGGGGTGCAGTGGTGGTCCTAGACACTTGCTATTACATGGAAGAAATTTTCTCTCAATTGAATCAACCTGAGGTTTATAAGAGACTCACTGGTGATCCTATTCACCTTATACGTAAAAGAATATTGACTGTTTTGGATCAGGCTTATTCTAGAAATATCATAGATGAAGATTTGCGCAGATTTTTGTTTTGTGACCACCCTGCTACCCCCCAGTTTTATACATTACCTAAAATCCATAAGAACCTACTCCGGCCACCGGGGAGACCCATTGTGGCCGGAGTAGGTTCTATTTTTGTTCCTTTGGCTCAATTTTTGGATAGGTTGTTACAACCTTTTGTTGTATTATTGGATTCATATCTAAAGGATACAACCATGTTTCTTGATAAGCTGAATACGTTGGATGTCGGATCTTCTGACATTTATCTGGTCACTCTTGACGTGGAAAGCCTCTACACCTCCATCCCACATGATGGGGGTGTAGAGGCTGTGGATTGGTTTTTACTTACCCAATCGGATCTCTCTGAGGAGCAGAGGAAATTTGCCATTGCTTTACTTAGGATTATATTGGAGGAAAACTACTTTGTCTTTGAGGGCGTATATTATCAGCAACGCAGGGGGACCGCCATGGGGTCAAATGTGGCCCCCTCCTACGCAAATCTATACATGGGCCTATACGAGGAGGCATTTGTTTATACACATGAATATTATCGTAGGCATGTTGCATGCTGGCTACGGTATATTGATGACATATTTTGCTTGTGGAGGGGGTCCCAGGAGGACCTGGCGGTCTTCCTTGCTGATTTGCACGAGAGTTGTGCGTACATTCGGCACTTTACTTTGTGCCGCCACACGGTCCCGCAATTAAGGGTTGAAGTCATAGACGGGGTTCCCAGTAATTTTAGGGGTGATCGAGCAAAGGAACTCCTCAAGAGGGAAGCCTTTTGGATTAAACGCCTGGGCGCATTGGGGAATAGTGGACTGAATATGGATTATGATCTCTCTTTCTGCATTTAATTTTGTTGTCTTTTGATACTCGGATTGATTTGATTGTTGGTGGGGTTAGGGGGATAGCATGCTGAGGATATTTTGAGATCCACAATCTCTTCCCCCTTTTTTGGGGTTAGTAGTAGTTGGTATATATCTAGGCTTCATTATATGTGATATGTGTCTCTTTTGTGTTGTTGGGACGCAGGGACGACATGGGTGGGCATGTATTTTTAAATTTGTCCGCTATTAATCTTTTTTGGCCTCTCTTTGACATTTTTTTGATATCCTCATGTGTCATGCCAATGTTTTTGCGAATGGAGGATCTTTCATGCATTTGAGCAGGTATTTACGCGTCTTTTTCCGCATGTATGTTTTCTATGCTTTATTTTATATTTGTGGTCCCTTGTGAGGCTTTACGTGTACGTTTTTACGCGTGTGTACATACTTGTACGCATGCTGTAATGCGTATTTTTTTACGCGTATATTGACGTTTTATGCATGCGTCTATGCGTACGTCATAAGGTCATCATGACGTTCCAGGAAGTGTTTTTGGCATGGCACACGGGGAAGGAGCTGCAGTTCCCCATCAGGTCCTCTACAGTATGTCAGTTAGAGGGAGGAGGTAAGAATATTTTCAAATTCTTAAGACAGAGTGTGATTGGTCCTGTGGTATAGTGGGTGTAACTTTATAGGCTGCCTCGCAGTTCCCCATCAGGTCCTCCATGTTCTCTCTGCGTCCCGATTGGTTGAAGACTTGTATATATAAGAGTCGTAAATGTGTTGTATTTCAGAGAGAGCCTGATACAGCTTGAGGAAGGACCTTGTCCGAAACAGCGTCTGTCGCTGTTATGGCTATCTCTTTGTCTTTTTAAAACAATAAAAGAGCTATAGATTACTGACGTGGTGCTGTGGACCTCTCGTGATGGTGTCACTCATGAGCTGCTCACAGAAACCTGGTGTGCATGAATCCATGGTAGCCCAATGGTTCTGCTCATCATGGTCAATGGGAACAACGCATCAGTCATCCAGCCTGGTGATTGGGGGTCACAAAATCCAATGGACTACAAATTGCGATCAAGTGCTTAGTATATTAGAATTACAAGAATATTTGCATAATTCATACTGAAATGAGAGAAATGAGAGTTGAGATATTCAACTTGTAATACAATTTTTCTTAAAGGGCAACTAAAGTGAGAGAGATATGGAGGCTGCCATATTGATCTCCTTTTAAACAATAAAATTTGCCTGGCTCTCCTGCTGTTCTTCTACCTCCTAATAGGTTTAGTCTTAGACCCTGAACAAGCATGCAGATCAGATGTTTGACTTAAGTTTGCATTTGCTGCATGCTGATTTCAGGTGTGTGATTCAAAACACTACTGATGTATGAGAGATCAGCAGGATGCCTGGCAACTGGTACTGTTTAAAAGGAAATAAATATGGCAGCCTCCATATACTTCTCATTTCAGTTGGCCTTTAATGCATGACTCCGCTTTCTCTAAAAAAGGGTAATCCTAATCAAATAATCTGTATCTACTTCAATTGTTTTAATAACCCATGATGCAAAGACATACCTGGAATTACTCTGATTTATTCCCTGGTCATGATTATAGATATCCATGTGCTCCAGTGCAAAAGACACCTATTAGCACTCTCAGCTGCTGTTGAGATGGGGGTGATAACTATAAGTGCCAAATACACATGTTTAGCATGGACAGGAACTGGGTGTTTTCTCCTAGTTGTACAATGAATGTATCATTGCAATAAGGGGTACGAGGAAATGTGACCAATTTCCTTCTTTTTGAAGACTCGTGGGCAAATGACACGAAAATACAGACACTCAATAACAAACAGACTTATTTAGATATAGTATAGTGATTTTTGTAGTTAGGTGGAGTTACTTTTTAAAAGTGAGAAAAAAATCTGCAGTCACATTCGTTCACAGAGCTTATTGTAGGAAGGGTGCATCTTAAAATTAGTTCATACAACAGATATTGGATTTTATGCCAACATATATACATTAAAAGACAACCTCAGTGGAAACCTCTCAGCATGCTTCAAAATGACGACTTCCCCACGTCATTTAATTATACTGATTTATTAAATCCATGTGCAGAGCACATAAAATAAGATGACCTCATGTACAGTATATACATTATTGTGATCAAGATTAAATTAATGTTTCCCATTCTACAAAACTTTACTAAAGCTATACAGTCCACACCATCAGCGGAAAACTGTTCCTATAATGACTGATAACTGTATTTAGATAACAGACAAGCATATTGTATGTATTGTTTAGCCGCCAGGTTAGCTGGGTGCAGGGCAAGCTGAATGACGGCTCACCCTGCTGCCGCTGAAATATCGGGCAGCGTTAAATACTTTCTCCTCTCCGAGTTGTAGAAACTTAGAGGGAAGAAGTAATTTGGGGTCCAGCAATTGCCAGATGCCTTAACCTCCTGAGCGGTATGGACGAGCTCAGCTCGTCCATCACCGCCGGAGGCTGCCGCTCAGGCCCTGCTGGGCCGATTTGCTTCAAATAAAAAGCAGCACACGCAGCTGGCACTTTGCCAGCAGCGTGTGCTGCCTGACCGCCGCCGCTCTGCGGCGATCCGCCGCGAGCAGCGGCGAAAGAGGGTCCCCCCAGCCGCCCGAGCCCTGCGCAGCCGGACCAACCAGTTCCGGCCAGTGCTAAGGGCTGGATCGGAGGCGGCTGACGTCAGGACGTCGGCTGACGTCCATAACGTCACTCCGCTCGTCGCCATGGCGACGAGGAAAGCCAAACAAGGAAGGCTGCTCATTGCGGCCTTCCTTGTTTGTTCTGGGTGCCGGAGGCGATCGGAAGAATGCCTCCGGAGCGCCCTCTAGTGGGCTTTCATGCAGCCAACTTTCAGTTGGCTGCATGAAATAGTTTTTTTTTAATTGAAAAAAAACCCCTCCCGCAGCCTCCCTGGCGATCTCAATAGAACGCCGGGGAGGTTAATTGAATGTGCGTGAGGTGCAGACTATAGCATTACTGCTATAGCCACAACGCCATATGATGGCATGCAGCCAGATGACCAGATTCAACAGATAATTGCCCAAGAGGTTAAATGCAAGTTGGTCTAATGGAATGAATAAACAGACTAGATAAATCATTTGGTTGATGGATATAGAGAGTGGGTGGATGAGGAGGCACTCGAGAAGTGTAAAATCAGTGGGAGAGGAGGCATTAGATGCTAATAGCAGAAATAGAGGGTATCACAAACTGGCCATTGGCTGGAGAGGTGAGCATGGGGTACTCACAGTGGTGTAGTAGGATAGATGAGGGGTGTGTAGCCTCCAGTGAGGTTGAACACAGTGGAATTTTAAGGGGGACGAGGAGTCAGTAGATGAAGGTAGTGTTGGCAAGGACAGCTAAGAAAGGCAATGATGGTATAGATGAGTGTATGTAGCCAACAGTGAGGAGGGGACACAGTAAAGTTATAAGATATGCGAAGGGTGAAAGCTTGTGATGAGGTGTGGACACAGTGGGGTGATGTGGTAGATGATTGATAGGCAATCTATAGTAGTAATGTTGGACAGGGAAGGTGAGCATGGAATTGGACACAGGTTGGGAGAATGCATAAGAAATGGTTTGTGGAAGTTGGGAAAGAAGGACAGGAGAGATCACATCAAGGATGGACACAGTACCTAAGATGGTAGGTAAAGGGAACAAATAGCTGCACATAATGTCTAGGAGGTAATGTAGCATGTAGGGAATAAGTAATCTGATCTGAACATTTATATAGCGCTTTCCTCCTGTCAGACTCAAAGCACTCAAGAGCCACAGCCACTGGGACATGCTCAAGAGGTCACCCTGCAGTGTTAGGGAATCTCGCCTTGAACTAATTACTGTATAGGTACTGACCCTAGTCAGGATTCAAACCTTCATCTCCCACGTCAAAAGGCAGAGGCCTCAACCAGTACATTATCCAGCCACTACAAGTAGGTGGGGTTAAAAGAGGTGACATGGGGATGGACATGATAGCTGGTATGATTGGTCGGGAACAGGAAGATGAGGGTTAGGGGTATTGAGTCTATAATTTTCTGCTTCATTTTTAACTAGAAAGGGATTATATGAAAAAGAATATAGAATTTGTTAAAAATTAAGAATAAATAACTGTTTCAGGAAAATAAATGAATCAAGACAACAATAAAAAAAATTCCAGTATTGGCAAAAAGTTGACCAATTAGAATCATTTGTCAATACATGAATTTTCAGATCTAGAATTTTAAATCAAACACATTCAGCAGTGTTTTCTTTTTTATGAAACACGTTCAAATATAGTAGACATTAATGGCAATAAATCCATATTATGCAGAACTCTTTCTTTACTTGTTTGGTATTTCAGAAATTCGGAGAAACAGGAGAACATGCTGTATCTAGGCAATATATTAAAGGAAAAATTAAAGATCACAGTCCTTCTCAATTATTATCATACTTATCCTGCATAAAAAAAAGTAAATTTTTTAAAAAAAATGTGAGCCCACAGAAAACCTTGTCTTTCCACCAGTGCCATTTCTGGCCTTGTTGTCACTCCAGCCAAGATGGTTTATCCCTGATCAGCTGTGCATATTCAATACATTACTGATTTTAGCCCCTGGCAGAGTTCTGAAGAACTCCCTAACTCCCTTACTGATGACAAACACTTTTCCATTACCAGTGGTCTAGGCACTGCATAAAGGAGTGCTGTGAGTGTTGCCAGATTCTCCTGCCTTCCCCTCTGTCCTCAATATGCCACACTCATGATCGTTGGCTTTCCAACATTTTTTCTTGCCTGTGATGAGGTCTGATCTATGCATAGAAAGGAATTACACAGAGCCATGTTTAATGCAATAAGCAGGTTACATTTTTTATCAGATGTTACACATTCAAATTAAAGTTCAATATCACTTGCCACTGGATAGACTTCATTGTGTTTTTAGGCATACTATATCAAACTGCAGTGCATATTTCTCAACCAATCAGCTCTAGCAAGCTTCACTTTCAGAGGGAGGGTGCTGTGTTCATTGGGTGCTGCTGAGGGCTGGTGGGGAGAGGTCACAGGGTGGTGTTGTCACTGGGTGCTGCGGTCACTGGAAGTCACTACAGTCACTGGAAGCTGATAAGGGATGTAGGATAGGGAGAGGTCCCTGGATGCTGCTGAGGGAGGGCAGGAGGGAGAGGTCACTGGGTGCAAGTGTGGAGAGGTCGCTAGGCGCTGCTGAGGTAGGGTGGCCTGGGAGAGTTTGTTAGTTGCTGCTAAGGAAGGGAGGGAAGGGTCATTGGGTGCTGCTGAGGGAGGGTGGGCAGGGAGAGGTCACCGGGTTCTGCTCAGGGAGGGTGGGAGGGGAGAGGTTACTCGGTACCGCTGTCATCAGGGAATCAGGAGACTTCATCCTAACTGCTCCCACACAACCTTCACCTTAGCCCCATTCTAGGATTTATGACCCATGGTGGGAACAGTGCTTCAGTCCTGTGGAAGGCAGGGCTTATCATGGGAGGGGCTTAGACTGTGGCTCCTCCCTCCCTGCCGGCTTGAGCAGGATCAAAGTCTTCTGTCTGGCAGCCTTGCTGCCACTAGATAATGCTGTGCTGTGGCTCCCTTCAACTCCACATGACTCCATGAGGTGAGCTGCGGTGTCAGCTGTCAATGTGCACACATGGCTGGGGGGAAGGCACTCTCTGGAGGAGGACCAGAATGGCAATATTCTTTCTGCTGGCACTGCGGAGGGTGTGGGAGGGGCTACAAAATAGATCTAAGCTGCATGATACTGAGAGCATGAGCAGCAATGTTGGGAAGAGAGGGGAGCAATGTGAGCGGGGTAGAGGCACAGACACAAGCAGCACATGTAGTGATTAGTGGGGACTCTTCAGTGGAGTTTTCAGAGCTTATGGCGCTCCAGGGAGCGGCCTCTAATTTGGCTAAAAACAGACCCTTTTTTCATACAAAGAAGTGCAGATTTTGCACCAAAGCATAAAGCAGTTAAAACATTTGTTCCAAGCACCAAGGTATGAAATATCCTTAGTCATAAGGGCATTAAGAAGTCTTATAGATATGCATCCCTGTTTTATACAGACTTGCAGAGGCCTGGCTGTCATGCAGATCTTTCGGCTTCAGCTGGTTCATGGTTACACTTCAGACATAAGCATGCAGCCAGTACAGCCAGACATCCTAATCTGAATTCTTCTCCTGGGCCTGCAATACAAGGAATATTAGGTGTACAGAATCAGCACAAATGACAGTCAAACAGCATGAGAGAAGATCAAAAGCTAAAGGCAAAATGCACTTTCATGCGAGTAACTGTGAACACATGAACATAATAGTTTTACAGCATGATTTGCATACATGGCCCCATACACTTGTTGAACTCCTCTAACTCCTTCATTGGTTGGAAGAAGAGGATTATCAGCTGCTATCAAATCCAAACCTATACTGTGTCTTTACCTTCATCATTGGTAAACCTGTGGCTGTGTAGTGGCTCTACGTGGAATGAAAAGAAGGGGATGTGAAAGATGTTCAAACTGCAACTGTTGCATTGTGGATACTGCTTGAGGATTTATATCGTTACATTTGTGCAACAAGGCATTTTACTGACAGTATTCCTCTGCTTTTGGCGTGAATAGCAGGTTTAAGGTTCTCTTAGTACAGCATACTGCTCTCTGCCCACATAAAGCTAAATATGGGTTTCATTCAAAGCACGGTGTAACCTACAATTCACGGGGCCCCCAGCAAAACTTTAATGCCTCCCCCCTGTGCCCAATGTTCACACCCTTGCCTCCCCTTGGTGCCCTTCTCATCCTGTGGACCCATCTCACAGGTGTCATAAACCAAGTGTGCCCATCATGATCTTCACACCCATAATAAGTGTAGTCACAAAAACACCTGATCTAAAGTGTATTCCTCTGTATAGAAGGAAGGTAAGGTTAGTAGTTGACCAGTTTCCTGGTATCTAGTGGTCCTCCTCCATCCCCTATATAGTTCCCTGGTGTCCAGTGGTCCCCCTCCCTCACCTATACAGTCCCTTGGTTTCTAGTGGTCCCCTCCCTTATACAGTTCCCTAGGGGTCTAGTGGAGTCCTTGCACCCCTATCCAGATCCTTGGTGTCTGGTTGTTCCCCCTTCCTCCCCCGGTGATCTAGTGCTTCAACCCCAATATAGCTTCCCTGGTGGTCTAGAGTGGGCCAAACATAATGCAAAGCAGGAAGACCAATTTGATGTCTTTATGGGCCACATTTAGCATGTATGCCCTAGCGCAGGCATGGGCAAACTTGACCCTCCAGCTGTTAAGGAACTACAAATCCCACAATGCATTTGCCTTTATGTGTCATGACTGTGGCTGTCAGACTCCTGCAATTCATTTTGGGACTTGTAGTTCCTCAACAGCTGGAGGGCCAAGTTTGCCCATGCCTGCCCTAGACCATGATGGACATATGGCTATGGCAGGGATAAGATTGTGAGCCCGTTAGTAAAATAAAACTATACTCACTCTGTCGAAAGAGATGCAGAAGATGTCAGTGCTATGTAAATACTGAATAACAATAATAAATGGAGAGATTAGACTATGAGCTCCTCTGAGGATATTTAGTGATATGACTATATACTCTGTAAAATACTTTGAAAGATGTCAGTGTTATATACATACACACTAATAATTGCATTTCTGCAAAATGTAAAATAACACAGTTTCACTTTTTCAGTAACTCGAAATGTTGTACATGGCTTTTACAGTATATGTTGTCTCATTAGATCAAATAAGCCTATTTCATGTGAAGATATGACGTGCTGAATATGTTTTCTGGGAAAAATATTTTGAGATTTCGTGCTGTCTGCTGTTAAAACATTCCATAGTCTAGAAATAAGCAGATAAGGCACCTTCTAAAAATATTGAAAATGTTGGCTCCAAGCCAGGAAATTCAACAACGGATCCAGTGCCACATTTCTTAAATGGTTTTAATCATGCTTTTTCTTCTCTATCTTGACAGACGTAATGTTACTGATTAGCCCCTCACTCTGGCTCCATGTTTCATTCCAAAGCCCTGGAAGGATGAATCAGAGAGATATAATTGGGAAAACATGCTACTTTACCTAAATGGTAATCTGCTTGCCCGCCTGCTCTGTAATCTGTATGCCTGAGCGCTCTTTTTGTAGCTTATTTCTTATAAAAATGATGTGCAATTGTAATCTGTGTGTAGGTTTTAATTGTTAAAAAGTGATCATAGATGCTCTTATTCCACCCTGCCCTGATTTAACATCTACAATATATGCAATATTCTTCTGACAATTGTGATATGTAGGACTAGAACGTGGGTTGTCCAGAAAATCACAGTCGCTTTTATCTGCCATGAAAGTTATTCTTTCTGTGCAATTTAACATACTGTAAATCTGTCAGGTTAACCTTTTTCTCTCCCTGCACCACTTGTAAATGACCGCAGAATGCCAGTAACTGTGTGTTCAGCAGTATTTGCATGAATCCCCCCAATTCCTCTAACCCATAGGTATATATAACTGCATATATAACTGCATATGTATATATTGGGTTCAGAGGTTGCCGATTTCTTGTGGTCGAGGCCTAGTAAAAGACTGATTGCGGAGAAATGGAACCTGACTGGCGGGGGCAAGGATCCTGGTTTGGATACCATACTGAATGTATGCATAGACTCTTTTTGGGCGCACTGTTTTAACTGAGATATATTTTAGGTAGATAAAACATGCATGAAAGCACTAACAATTTCAAAGGAATCAATATGGCTGATTTGTATGTGGCGTAGTGGTTAGCACAGTGGCGTAGTGGTTGGAACTCTCACCTTGCAGCACTGGGTCCCCAGTCTGAATCCCAGCCAGGGCACTATCTGGATAGAGTTTGTATGTTCTCCTCATATCTGTGTGGGTCTACTCTGGGCACTCTGATTTTCTCCTACATCCAGGAAACATACAGAAGCAGGCATCTCACTAAGAATGAGCAGGGTAGTCACAATGAGCAGGGCTGTTTCTTGGGCAGTGCGAGCAGGGCAATCACTCTGGGCGCAGACCAGCAAGTAGAGGGAGGGGGGGGCGCAGGCAGAAGGACATAACCGCTAGGCAGTAGGGAGCCGGTGACGTGCAATGCAGCTGAAAGGAAGAAGAACACCAGCACGATCACATTCCTCAACTCCTTCTGGGTGTCTGGTGGCTGCCTGCGTCCGCTGTCAAGTCATCTTCACATCACCACTGTGTGATGACACCTGACGTCCTGTAGCGGTACTGCAGGCTGTCAGTGCATGGCACCCATGGAAGAGTCGGCTTGCCTTGTCTGTCACTTCAGGGTAAACAATGTTTATATATTTTTGCCCACACAAACTCTTTCTTGGTTATGCTCCTTTTTATGACTTAGTATACTAAACGAAAGCTGGAAGTTTGATTACATTTTACAGGTGGTTTGTAAAAATAAAATGTTTGCAGACCGACATTGTTTTTGAAAATTACTTGTATTAAATCTCTGTCATACTATTATATCTTTAAAACAAGATGAAGTAATGTTGCTCAATTTATAAATGTTGATGAGTTCAAATGACAAACCACAGCAGTAGGCTCATGCCTGGAGACACCTCTCAAGAACAGGCACAGTGAAGAGTATTTCCTTTGGATCTGGCCATGTGCCTTGTTAGTTACCATACTCTTACTTACTAAGTTACTATTTTACTGTGTAACATTTCATATTTCATTTTATCTCATGTTCTCTTTAATGTAATGTATTCAAAGTAGAAATAAGCCCGGCCCCCCCCCGTCCCCCGTCCCCCTGCAATGGCCACACTCCTACGTGCGCACATGACTGCTCCCCCCCCCCCAACGTTTGCACACCCATGCACCCGTCTTTCTGTGCTGTCCCAAGTCCACCTGCCACGCATGCAGGCTGGGAGAAACGCACAGACACAGGGACACAGGAGGACACAGACACAGCTATTATTGTATACTGTAGGCTGCACAGCTAAGAGTAGAATGTGGCAGGATATATGGTTAATTCTTGCAGAATGATATTATTCTTTACCCTAGATCAAGTCAATTTCAATTACCTGGACATAATTATTAAAGACATAATTTACAGTGTAAGTCGGCTAGGTGTCAATACATTTATTTTTTCATATCACCTCAGCTATGAGTCAGCCACTTAAATTCAGGGACAATTAGAAAAAGGTATGAGTCCTATAGGAATATATGGCTTTCTTGTGTTTTAAACAAGCTGACAGGCAAAGCATGCACATGTATAATTTGACAGTTCTACAGTTTAAATAACTTTTCCTACAGCAAGCCTGTAACCATGATAGAGGGAGTGAGACAAAACTGTCTGCATATGCAAATTTATATATAGTAAATACCTACGGCATGTATTCTACTGCAGAACATTATAACCGGAATCAAGGTGACAAAGAGCATTATTTTTATAGTGTGCTAACTAAGTGGCTATTAACAGTCTCCCTTCATATTCTATTTGTCTGTAAAATTATGTACCCCTTGTTCATTTCTTTCTTTGTACAGCGCCATGGAATATGATGGCATTTTATAAATTAATAATAATATTAATCATCATCATCAACAACATCATCATCACAGGACTAGAGCCCTTGCTTCAGTTTCCAGCCTGGACACTCTGTGCGTTGTGTTTGTATGTTCTCCCTGTTCATGTGTAGTTTTCCTACTGAAACTCCAGTTTCCTCCCACATGCTGAAAACATACTGGTAGGTTTATTATATAAATATAAATAATTGTATAAATATAAATACATTATGTACATGTTATTTGTCGTCTTAATTGGCTTTCCCAGTTGGGATTTGAACCGGGAACAGCGAGACTGCAAGTTAACAACTACCAAATGAGCCATTGTTAAAAATAATAGAATAAAAATATGGCCCATGTTTAAAATTAACTTGTCATTTGAGCACTTTAGGGTTTTGGGCTTCTACGTGTCTAGTTTTATACTGATAAGTCAGCTATAAAGATTTTTGAGTTACCGTATTATTCGGACTAGGAGACGCTCCTGACTAGTGTTGGGCGAACACCTAGATGTTCGGGTTCGCGAACGTTCGCCGAACATGGCCGCGATGTTCGGGTGTGCGCGCCGAACTCCGAACATAATGGAAGTCAATGGGGACCCGAACTTTCGTGCTTTGTAAAGCTTCCTTACATGCTACATACCCCAAATTTGCAGGGTATGTGCACCTTGGGAGTGGGTACAAGAGGGAAAAAAATATTTGAAAAAGAGCTTATAGTTTTTGAGAAAATTGATTGTAAAGTTTCAAAGGAAAAACTGTCTTTTAAATGTGGAAAATGTCATGTTTCTTTGCACAGGTAACATGCTTTTTGTCGCCATGCAGTCATAAATGTAATACAGAGAAGAGGTTCCAGGAAAAGGGACCGGTAACGCTAACCCAGCACAAGCAGCAGAACACGTGATGGAACAGGAGGAGGCGCAGGAGGAGAAGGCCACGCTTTTTGAGACACAGCATCCCAGGCCTTGCATGAGGACAAATAGCGTGCGGATATAGCAATGCTTTTTGCCGCCATGCAGTCATAAATGTAATAAAGATGAGAGGTTCAATAAACAGGGACCGGAAACGCTAACCCAGCAGCAGCAGCAGCAGCACACGTGATGGAACAGGAGGAGGCGCAGGAGGAGAAGGCCACGCTTTTTGAGACACAGCATCCCAGGCCTTGCATGAGGACAAATAGCGTGCGGATATAGCAATGCTTTTTTCCGCCATGCAGTCATAAATGTAATAAAGATGAGAGGTTCAATAAACAGGGACCGGAAACGCTAACCCAGCAGCAGCAGCACACGTGATGGAACAGGAGGAGGCGCAGGAGGAGAAGGCCACGCTTTTTGAGACACAACATCCCAGGCCTTGCATGAGGACAAATAGCGTGCGGATATAGCAATGCTTTTTGCCGCCATGCAGTCATAAATGTAATAAAGATGAGAGGTTCAATAAACAGGGACCGGAAACGCTAACCCAGCAGCAGCAGCAGCAGCAGCACACGTGATGGAACAGGAGGAGGCGCAGGAGGAGAAGGCCACGCTTTTTGAGACACAACATCCCAGGCCTTGCATGAGGACAAATAGCGTGCGGATATAGCAATGCTTTTTGCCGCCATGCAGTCATAAATGTAATACAGATGAGAGGTTCAATAAACAGGGACCGGAAACGCTAACCCATCACAGATGGTCATTGTTCATGTTACTTGGTTGGGGTCCAGGAGTGTTGCGTAGTCGTTTCCAATCCAGGATTGATTCATTTTAATTTGAGTCAGACGGTCTGCATTTTCTGTGGAGAGGCGGATACGCCGATCTGTGACGATGCCTCCGGCAGCACTGAAACAGCGTTCCGACATAACGCTGGCTGCCGGGCAAGCCAGCACCTCTATTGCGTACATTGCCAGTTCGTGCCAGGTGTCTAGCTTCGATACCCAATAGTTGAAGGGTGCAGATGGATTGTTCAACACAGCTACACCATCTGACATGTAGTCCTTGACCATCTTCTCCAGGCGATCGGTGTTGGAGGTGGATCTGCACGCTTGCTGTTCTGTGGGCTGCTGCTGCATGGGTGTCATAAAATTTTCCCACTCCAAGGACACTGCCGATACCATTCCCTTTTGGGCACTAGCTGCGGCTTGTGTTGTTTGCTGCCCTCCTGGTCGTCCTGGGTTTGCGGAAGTCAGTCTGTCGGCGTACAACTGGCTAGAGGAGGGGGAGGATGTCAATCTCCTCTCTAAAGTCTCCACAAGGGTCTGCTGGTATTCTTCCATTTTGACCTGTCTGACTCTTTCTTCAAGCAGTTTTGGAACATTGTGTTTGTACCGTGGATCCAGAAGGGTATAAACCCAGTAATTGGTGTTGTCCAGAATGCACACAATGATTGGGGCGCGTTCAATGCAGTCTAGCATGAATTGAGCCATGTGTGCCAGAGTCCTGCCAGAATCCTCATCATCCTCTTGTGAGCGTTGTGATAGTTGTTGTGATGCATCATAGTCGTCACCTTCTTCCTGGTCTGCTTCTGCTGACCATTCGCGCTGAATTGTGGAAGTCCAACGTGCACCACTCTGGCCCTCGTCAGTGGTGGCAGGAAATTCCTGCTCCAACTCCAGCTGTTCCTCCTCCTCTTCTTCGTCATAGCTGCTGGGGCCAGCGTTTCCTGATGCGGATGGCCTGATGTTGGTACCATCACGCTGATCGTTTTCTCCTTCAGATTCCCCCAGTTGCATCATGACAGCTGTTTCCTTGATTTTCAACATTGACCTCTTCAGTAAACACAGCAGTGGTATGGTAATGCTGACTGAAGAGTTGTCACTGCTCACAAGCAACGTGGATTGCTCAAAATTTTGGAGGACTTGGCAGAGGTCCAACATGTTTGCCCAATCGGATCCACAGAAGCTTGGCAGCTGTCCGGATGCGCCTCAGTACTGCGCCGTCATGTACTGGACCACTGCACTCTTCTGCTCGCAAAAGCGGGCTAGCATGTGCAGCGTAGAATTCCAGCGCGTAGGGACATCACACAGCAAGCGATGGTGGGGGAGATTGAAGCGCTCCTGCATCTTGGCGAGTGCCCCCGAAGCAGTACTGGAATTTCTGCAATGTTTGGCCACTCGTCGCACCTTCAACAGAAGATCGGCCACGCCTGGATATGTCCTCAGGAACCGCTGAACTACTAGGTTCATCACGTGCGCCAGGCAAGGGATGTGTGTCAGCTTAGCCAACCTTAAAGCGCGAATGAGATTACTCCCATTATCACACACAACCATGCCCGGTTTCAGGTCCAGCGGTGCCAGCCACAAATCCGTCTGTTCCTTTATTCCCCTCCAAATTTCCTCCCCTGTGTGCTGCTTATCCCCAAGGCAGATCAGCTTCAGCAACGCTTGCTGACGCATGCCAACAGCTGTGCTGCACTGCTTCCACGATCCTACTGCTGCTGGGTTAGCGTTTCCGGATGAGGTACAGCTCTGAGATGCGTTGGAGGAGAAGGAGTCAGAGAGGTAGGTGCTGCTGTTGTTATCCAGTGGGAGGGATGGCGGTGCAGCTGTTTGCGGCGTGGGCAACACCCGCGCCGTAGCAGGTGAGGAATCGCTGCCAGGCTCCACAAGGTTCACCCAGTGCGCGGTAAGGGAGATGTATCAACCCTGGCCGAACGCACTCGTCCAGGTGTCAGTGGTGAGGTGAACCTTGCAGGCAACGGCATTCTTCAAGCTTCGGGTTATTTTGCTGACCACGTGCTCATGCAACTCAGGCACTGCAGAGCGTGCAAAGTGGTAGCGGCTGGGAACCACGTAACGTGGGATGGCCACTGACATCATGCCCTTGAAGCTGTTTGTCTCCACCACTCGATATGGCAGCATTTCGCAGGCCAGAAGCTTGGCTATGCTGGCTGTTACTGCCACGGCCCGGGGGTCATTTGCTGGCAATTTCCTCTTGCGATCAAACATCTCCGAGACAGACAACTGAATCGTAGGGCTGCACACTGAAGGGCTGTTGGTTGTTGTGTTTGATGAACACTGGGAGACCTCAAGAGCACTACTCCGGAAAGTGACAGTGTCAGCGTCTGATGTTTGTGAATGTTGTGAACCACGCAATGGCTGGGCTACTGCTGCTGAGGCGGGTCTGGTGGTGAGTCTGGTGACCCCAAGGGAGGCAGTGTTGCTGGTACCCTGTCCTGCCGCGTTTGCCCACAGAGTGGGATGTTTGGATAGCATGTGGCGGCTCATGCTGGTGGTGGAGAGGTTGTTAATACTTTTCCCCCTGCTCAGGCGGGTCTTGCACACCTTGCAAATCGCCATAGTACCATCCTCAGTGCAGTCTTCAAAGAAAGCCCAGACTTTGGAGCACCTGCCTTGCTGGCGATTTCTGTTTGCGCCTCTTTTGCCTCTCACTTGAACTTCCACGCTTGTGGTGCCTGAAATTGCGCGCCGCCTACCTTGTGGCACAAGGCGAACTCGTGCAGCAGTGGGTTCTTCAACAGACTCATCTGTGCTGCTGCTACGACGGCGATGTTCTCGTTCACAAACAAAATCTGGGTCTATGTCCACATTGTCCATACCCTCCTCTTCCATCTCCTGAAACTCGTCATATGTCATTGTGGGGGGCCGCCGCCGTGGAGTAGAGCTCCCCAGAACAACCTCTGCGCAGCTCACTCCAACGTCGTCTTCCAGATCTTGTCGGCCGACCTCCTGCAATTGCAACCCCTCCTGCCCAACTTGCTCTGGGATTTGGGTTTCCGAGTCCTCCTCGGACTCGCCTTGTATTTCAGTGCACGGTGCATTTCCCACAGTTAATGGTTGTGAATCCGGGCACAACATTTCTGGCTGTTCCTCCATTGACCTTTGAAAGGTGGAAGTTTGTTGGGCTGGGAATAGCTCCTGCGAATACCCCATTGTGTCCTGAGGTAATTCATCGGACTGGTTATCTGGCAGTTGTGTGCGTGGTGTCGCTGCCGGTTGTGTCAGCTTTGTGCCCACTGGCTCCTTGTAACTGGCTGAGGACTCGGACCTCGTGCGTGATGTGCTGGTGCTGCTTAACCCACTGCTGGACGCTTGAGAGGTCATCCAAGTAATTATCTGGTCCTGTTCTTTTGGATCTGTGAGGGTTGTTGTCCTGGACAACATGGGCGGTATTGAGTGGGTTTTCTTGGGTGCTCCCCTGTGGCCTGTACGTGAACCGTCAGGGGAAACACCTCTTCCCTTGCCCCTCCCTCTTTCACCGGATTTCTTCCTCATTTCACTTATCCTTAAAGTACACGCTGACTGGCAGCAGTACAGTGGCAGTACAGAAATGCTATACAGTGGTGGGTGAGCGGTGTACCACTATTCCCAGCAGCGACACAGAGCACAATGCTATACAGTGGCGGGTGAGCGGTGTACCACTATTCCCAGCAGCGACACAGAGCACAATGCTATACAGTGGCGGGTGAGCGGTGTACTACTGTTCCCAGCAGACACAGAGTGGCAGTAAACACAATGCTATATAGTGTGGCCGAGCAAGGTACACAGAGTGGCAGTAAACACAATGCTATATAGTGTGGCTGAGCGAGCGGTGTACTACTATTCCCAGCAGACACAGAGTGGCAGTAAACACAATGCTATATAGTGTGGCTGAGCGAGGTACACAGAGTGGCAGTAAACACAATGCTATATAGTGTGGCTGAGCGAGCGATGTACTACTATTCCCAGCAGACACAAAGTGTCAGTAAACACAATGCTATATAGTGTGGCTGAGCGAGGTACACAGAGTGGCAGTAAACAGAATGCTATATAGTGTGGCTGAGCGAGCGGTGTACTACTATTCCCAGCAGACACAGAGTGGCAGTAAACAGAATGCTATATAGTGTGGCTGAGCGAGGTACACAGAGTGGCAGTAAACAGAATGCTATATAGTGTGGCTGAGCGAGCAGTGTACTACTATTCCCAGCAGACACAGAGTGGCAGTAAACAGAATGCTATATAGTGTGGCTGAGCGAGGTACACAGAGTGGCAGTAAACAGAATGCTATATAGTGTGGCTGAGCGAGCGGTGTACTACTATTCCCAGCAGACACAGAGTGGCAGTAAACAGAATGCTATATAGTGTGGCTGAGCGAGGTACACAGAGTGGCAGTAAACACAATGCTATATAGTGTGGCTGAGCGAGCGGTGTACTACTATTCCCAGCAGACACAGAGTGGCAGTAAACAGAATGCTATATAGTGTGGCTGAGCGAGGTACACAGAGTGGCAGTAAACACAATGCTATATAGTGTGGCTGAGCGAGCTGTGTACTACTATTCCCAGCAGACACAGAGTGGCAGTAAACAGAATGCTATATAGTGTGGCTGAGCGAGGTACACAGAGTGGCAGTAAACAGAATGCTATATAGTGTGGCTGAGCGAGCAGTGTACTACTATTCCAATCCCAGCAGACACAGAGTGGCAGTAAACAGAATGCTATATAGTGTGGCTGAGCGAGGTACACAGAGTGGCAGTAAACAGAATGCTATATAGTGTGGCTGAGCGAGCAGTGTACTACTATTCCCAGCAGACACAGAACAGTAAACAGAATGCTATATAGTGTGGCTGAGCGAGGTACACAGAGTGGCAGTAAACAGAATGCTATATAGTGTGGCTGAGCGAGCGGTGTACTACTATTCCCAGCAGACACAGAACAGTAGACAGAATGCTATATAGTGTGGCTGAGCGAGGTACACAGAGTGGTAGTAAACAGAATGCTATATAGTGTGGCTGAGCGAGCGGTGTACTACTATTCCCAGCAGCGACACAATCACTGGGGGGACCCTGGCTAGCGTGGCTGGAGCGCGAACTACCCTGCCTGCCTACCCAAAGCTAAACCCACAGACAAATGGCGGAGATATGACGTGGTTCGGGTATTTATTTACCCGAACCACGTGACAGTTCGGCCAATCAGAGCGCGTTCGGGTCCGAACCACGTGACCTGTTCGGCCAATCACAGCGCTAGCCGAACGTTCGGGGAACGTTCAGCCATGCGCTCTTAGTTCGGCCATGTGGCCGAACGGTTTGGCCGAACACCATCAGGTGTTCGGCCGAACTCGAACATCACCCGAACAGGGTGATGTTCTGCAGAACCCGAACAGTGGCGAACACTGTTCGCCCAACACTACTCCTGATCATAAGACGCACCTAGGATTAGAGGACAAAAACCAGGAGGAAAAAAATATATCCTAAACCTGGTGCATCCATGGTGAAAGGGCATCTTGTGGATATTGCCACCTTTGTACCTCATGCCCCCTTGTACCTCTTGTGTCTCCCTGTGTCCTCCTCTGTTCCCCCTGTTTCCTCCTCTATGCCCCTTTGTGTCCCCTTGTGCCCTCCTCTATGCTCATTTGTCCCCTTGTGTTCTTCTCTGCATGGGCACAGTACAGGGAGGGAGTCCCCGACATTGCGGCGGGTTGGAGGTTCTTATTGGCAGGTGTTCACAAGTAAGGAACTTCCTGCATTTGGACTATAAGATGCAGTGACTCTATAGGATCCACTTTTGGGGGAGAAAAAGTCTTATTGTCCAAAAAATACAGTACTTCCTTTGGAGTAATTCAGAACTTCTGATCAGTATCAGGGAACCAAATCTGTACACTTGCTCCAGGTGGTTGGTTAGATGGTGTAAAGCCAAGGGCAGCAATACAGGAAGTAAAGTAGTATTTGTTTGGAATGTGGTGGGGCAAGACTACAGCCTCAATAATTCCCTAATGACAGGCGTATTGTAAAGTAAGGCAATTCCACCATATGTACTAAATAATCTCAACATCCTTTATAAAGTGCAGTAAATCAATAGCCCACACCCAGTAATATAAGCCATACAAAAATTCATAACATTTCACAAACCGAGTGTCCTTCCTTGGACATGTATTTATATTAGCATGTAGATGTAATGTGTCCCAGCATCAAATAACTATGCATGAAGAATACTTACTGTATATGTTAGAAAACCTATTTAATTACCAAATAATAGACTAAACAACATGACGTATAGTGTTGATACTTAAAGGGGAAGAATAACCAACCATATAGTCACTTAAAGAGGACCTGAACTATTGCACAGGACAGAAAGAAAACATAGAGAAATGTGTCCTGTATGTATTTAGAAAGTTTAGCCTGTCTTATTCCCCCTCATCTGTGACTAATCACAGGTATAATTTGATCTCTCAGCTCTGTCAGCTGGCTGCCTCAGCAGATCAGCTAATTTATAAACACAGGATGTTAACCCTATGTCTGTTTCCATTAAAGCAGGAAGTAGACACACTTCAGATATATTGCATGATTTGTATCAGCTGTAACAAAGAAAAGTTTTTTCTTTAAGGGTTATTATGCTGTTGTTTATCTTTTAGAGCAGAGAGGAAGTTCTGAGTTCAGGTCCACTTTAAAGTTTATTGTTGACCATAACTAATACCATTAGGGGAGAACTGTATCTCTTATACCAACTTTGACAGGTGACTTGCCTCACCTCCTCTCTCAGCCCCACAAATGAATTATAACACCTAACCATGGGCCCCATGAGTGATAACATAACATTTGAGTGCTAATTTGTGAACATCAGATTGATCTAGAGACATAGGGTTTGTTAGGAATGGTTCCCTTTGTTTTGAATGAGGTGAAATTGTTTTAAAATATATAATACTCTCTTAAATTTCTTATAAGCCAATGCAGAGGAATTCTGCCAGTCTCTGCATATGGGAGAAGGACCTCCTTCTAAGGACACATTAGACACCAGATATCACTGCATAGGAAAGGGAGAGGAAGCCACTAGACACCAGAGCTCAGTGTATGGGGGAGGGGGCACACTATACACCAGGGTTCACTGTATAGAGGAGGGAGGGGAATTACAGTATGGGGAGAGGGACACACTAGAAACCAGGGATTAATGTATGGGGCACATTAAACACCAGGGATTAAAGTAGGGGGCACACTAGACACCAGGGACCACTGTATGGGGAGGGAGGAGAGAAGGAGCCACTAGATACCAGAGAACTGCATGGAGGAAGGAGAGGACCACTAGACACTAGAGATGGTTCGCCGTCGAATGGTTCCCGGCGAACTTCCGGGGGTTCGCGATCGCGGAGAACCGCAAATTTTTGCGGAAGTTTGGTTCGCCCCCATAATGCACCATTAGGGTCAACATAATGCACCATTAGGGTCAACTTTGACCCTCTACATCACAGTCAGCAAGCACATTGTAGCCAATCAGGCTACACTCCCTCCTGGAGCCACTCTCCCCTTATAAAAGGCAGGCATCGTGGAGCGCACGCAGTGTCACTGTGCCTGTCTGCTACCTGTCTGTGTGTGACAGGTGCACATTGTAACACCCATTACTGCATATTCCTACCTGTTGTGTTCAATGCACCCACCTACCTACGTGAGTGCACGCAGTGTGATATACCACGCCGTGTATACCTGTTAACTGCACCTGTGTGACTGCACATTGTATTAGTCAAGTCAGTGCATACCTTTCACTTCATCCCCCCCAATATGGACAAAATAAAAGGCAGAGGCAGGCCACCTGGCAGGTCTGTTCGGGTTCGCGCTGTCATGGTGTCGTGCGGCCCTCGACCAAAGTACAGTGTTCAGAAGAAGGCAAGTGCCATCAACCCTCAATATTGTCATGACGTAGTTGACTATTTAACACAGAACACCTCATCTTTCTCAGCTTCCACACGAAAGCGTGACATGTCTTCCTCCTCCTGCTCTGATGCTGGCACCCCACTTAACACTCAATCGGCCGCCACCACCAAAGTGTGATCACCCCAGGGCTCAGCGGTGTGGACATTTTTTTGTGTGTCTGCCTCAGATGAGAGCAATGCCATCTGTACTCTCTGTCACTGAAAATTGAGCCGTGGAAAGACCAAGACCCGCATAGGGACAACTACCTTACGAAGGCACATGATTACAAAGCACAAACTGCAATGGGATGACCACCTGAGGAAAAGCAGCACACAAAAGCAAAGCCACACCGCAGTGGAAGATACCAGGTCGCAATTTTTTCTCGAAAAAGGCAATACCTAAACTGTACGCGGATGTTGAAAGGCAAGTGGTGACATCTCTGGCACACAGCGTTGGGTCAAGAGACCATCTGACCACGGATGCCTAGTCTGCAAAGCATGCTCAGGCCTGCCTGAAGACTAAGTCAGTCCCCACACACAGCATCTCTGCCTGCACCCCGTGTGACTGCCTGCCCCAAGTCACTTTTGTGACCAGCATAAATTTCTCTAGTTTTCAAAGTTCAAATAAATAATAATAACCATGCGCTCCTCACTGGTACTCCTAAGAATATTTTTCCTCAAATCACTTTCTGGGTCACTATCTGCATATAAGTGTGTGTTACACCTGAAACATAAGATTTGTCAAAGAAAGCAGAGCGCTCAACAGATTCTATAAACAGATACACCTACAGTTCACAACATGTATAGGTATTGTTCCCTTGTGCTCAGCCTAAAGCTGCGCCTGTTAAAGTTCATAAAAGTTCATCAGTTCATTTCTCCTCCATTGTGGCTCGTTTAACCAATAAATGTCCAAATCCTCTCAGAGTAATAAACCTATACGCTCACCAGAACATTCAGCCAATCCTCTCAGATCAGCAGTCAGCGCTTTTGGCCTTGCCAGACAGCTTTCTGTGGATGTCTCACCGGCCTCCTCACGGATCCGTACATGTATAAATACAAATACAAGGCAGCAATAGTGTGATACCGTTTGAGCAATGTGCTATATATTATCACCAGTGCACCCCGCATCCAACAGCGACACCCAACGTGCCTCCACCACAGGTATACAGGGCGCTCACCAGATATACGGGCCAACCCACAACAGACCGGCAAAACAGCGTTTTTCTGTCACTCTAACTCCAGAGTTCAGTGCGTAATCTCCTAGGGCTCAAAGACAATCGACCATAGCATAATTCCATCAAATTTAATAGTATAAAAATAGTAGTGCACTTACTAGTGGACTTATGAAACTAAAATTGAGTTATTTGGGTATAACAAGGGGCATTATGCAAGGATGAAAAACAACACAGCATTCCAAGAAAATCACCTGCTACCTACAGTAAAATATGGTGGTGGTTCCATCATGCTGTGGGGCTGTGTGGCCAGTGCAGGGACTGGGAATCTTGTCAAAGTTGAGGGACACATGGATTCCACTCAGTATCAGCAGATTCTGGAGACCAATGTCCAGGAATCAGTGACTGAAGCTGCGCCGGGACTGGATCTTTCAGCAAGACAAAGACCCTAAACTCTGTTTAAAATCCACTAAGGCATTCATGCAGAGGAACAAGTACAATGTTCTGGAATAGCCATCTCAGTCCCCAGACCTGAATATAATTAAAAATCTGTGGCGTGAGTTAAAGAGAGCTGTAAATGCTCGGAAGCCATCAAACCTGAATGAACTAGAGATGTTTTGTAAAGAAGAATGGTCCAAAATACCTTCTACCAGAATCCAGACTCTCATTGGAACCTACAGGAAGCATTTAGAGGCTGTAATTTCTGCAAAAGGAGGATCTACTAAATATTGTTTTCATTTCTTTTTTGTGGTGCCCAAATGTATGCACCTGCCTAATTTTGTTTAACCTTTTCTGGACCGCCTGCATTAGATTCTACCACTGGCGTAACAATGGGGCCTGCTAGGGGCCGTTTTGGAGGGCTGGAGGGGTCGCAGCATGAGGGGAGAGCTATGGCCACATTCAGTGGGGAGGGGGGACGGTCCCCCCCTCCCTCACCTCGGGCTCTCCCCTCTGCGCTCCCCTCCAGCATCAATACATTTGAGTATGCAGGCGGCGAGCAGCGGCAGCTACATACCTTCCTATATAAACAGGAAGTTGCGCCAGACACTAGAGGGAACTCGATGGACGTATGTCTTTTTTCAGCCAAAATAACTATGTAACTATGAAGAACGTCCGCGCTGGAGCGCACGGAAGGTATGTAACTGCCTCTGCCTGCCGCCTGCATACCCAAATGTATTGATGCTGGAGGGGAGCGCAGAGGGGAGAGCCTGAGGTGAGGGAGGGGGGACCTTCCCCCCTCCCAACTGAATGTGGCCATAGCTCTCCCCTCATGCTGTGACCCCTCCAGCCCCCCAAAACGGCCCCGAGCGGGCCCCAGGGGATCCCGCTCAGAAATTCTGCAGGGGGGCCCGGTGGGGCCTAGTTACGCCCCTGGATTCTATGCTGCACTTGTGGCTGTTCTAGCCTGAAGCGGCGTAGAATCTACGCCGGCCCGCCATTTCCGCTCCCGGCGCGATTGTGCGCACCCGGAGGGGGAGATTAAGCTGTCATATGACAGCTGACATCTCCCCTCAGTGATCAGCAGCCATCGCGTATGGCTGCTGATCATGTGATCACTACGATTCCCGGCGGATCATCAAGCCGCAACCTGGAACTGAGTGGCATTAGGAGCAGAGATGCTGGCCAGAGAAGAGGGGGCTACTGCGGCTCATCGCTGGAGCCTGGAAGGTGAATGATGGCTGCTGGTGAAAGGGGGGACACCTGCCACCATGGGGGGACACCGCCCAGCCAGCCACAGAGGGGATCCGGCCGCCTGACCCCCCCAAACACGCGCACCCCCCACCGCAAAATGCCTGGTCCTTAAGGGGGGATAGGTGGCCGGTCCCGAAATGGTTAAACAATTATTGTGCACTTTCTGTAAATGCAATAAGCGTAATTTCACTTCTCAAATATCACTGTGTGTGTCTCCTATATGATATATTTAACTGACATTTTTTATCGTAACAACCAATGATTTATACAGGAATATCATGACGATTAACAAGGTTGCCCAAACTTTTGCATTCCATTGTATAGACAGATCCCCCTTTAGTGTATATAGTCAGATCTCTTTTTAGTGTATATAGCCAGATCCCCCCCTTAGTGTATTATTATTTAGTATTTATATAGCGCTGACATCTTCTGCAGCTCTGTACATAGTCTATATATAATCTTGCTACTAACTGTCCCTCGAAGGAGCTCACAATCTAGTCCCTATCCTAGTCATATGTCTATGTATGTATTGTGTATGTATCGTAGTCTAGGCATAGCCCCCCTTTTAACGTAGGGAGGCAGTTGGGGAACCTTACTTTTTTTAGCTGGTCTTCATACTGTGCAGTGCCAGTGTAGCTGGGAAAAGGAGAAGATGGCCAGGAGTCAGGACAGGAGTGACAACTCTCTCCACACGTGAGCTGCGCATCTCTGGAGCAGCCTACATCTCCCACTGAAGCAGGCTGAGGCTGAGCCATCCAATCACAAATCGTCTGAGAGCTTAGAGTTACTGGCTCACACTCTGCAAGAGGCAGCAGCAGTTTCCTGGGGTCTTCGCCCCATCACCCCCAGCGGCACCAGGGGGCGGAGCTACCATGCAAAGTAGCAATAGAAGGACCCGGCCGGAGCACTTGGCCAGGTAGATATGGGTCCAAGGTGGCAGGGCCAGTTAAATGTATTTGTGCGCCCCTGGAAGCCGACGCCCTGAGCAACCGTTCCGGAGAAGGGAGAGGACCACACTGCTTGTAAAATTGGGCCTTAGCCAATGGTTTGGCAGGGGCATGTCTTAGTATCTCTCTTTCCTGCCTCCAAAAGTTGGGAGGTGTGGTTTGAGATTTGTTTGTGGTACTGAAAAATATTAACATTTTATATGCCATGCACAAGCTAACTCATCTGCGAGAACTCAGTGAACCAGTGACGGTGATGTCTTAACTTGTTACATTGCCCAACTATACTGGACTGCTGTGCAGTCAACTGATTGGTTATCACTTGGCTTGGACTTGTAAATACAGTATTAACAGAGGTATTCTGCTATCTCTCTTGACTTCCTACACAGCCATCTAGAACTACAATTTGATATAGTCTCCTGTGTCCCTATACTATGTATGGCTTGAGCCTAACAAAAGTAATTATACCACATTTCACTGTGTGATATCACATCTGATTTTTGCTCTTGTGTCGCAATGTGATTGTGGTTTTGTGTGTATTTTTCACACCTGATTTTTTTAGGCTACAGAATTCTCTGTCATATGCGGTGGTCCTTAGGAGGATACACATCACCATGCTAAATGAAAAAAATGAAGGCAAACCTGGCGGATTGGACTCATCACTTTGAGAAGGTTTGGCAGCCTTGCATTTAAAATGTGTCCTCTAGAGAAATCCAATGTGCCCTGTCTAAGTTTTAAAATAAAGAACAAACAAAGAACCCCTATGACGCCATTTCTCTTGTATTATGTCTGCGGTATTACTCTTTCTTCACTATGACCAAAATCCAAGTCTGTATATAATTGATTGAACATGCTTTTTTCTCTTCTGTATTCTTCACTTATGGCAAAACCTATGTTTGAAAACACATCTAAATGTAAGAGGAGTGGCAGATAAATGGGAATATCACTAACTATAACTATGAATAAATATTAACAAGCAGTGCTGCGTCTATATAGTATATATTAATAGGGCTCAGACTTTTAAGATAGGTCTGGGGACTGCAGCCCCTGGCGCTCATGGTAGTTTTTTGTGGCATTTGATTTCAGACTGCGATTTTCTATGATTGTATGCTGTCTTATTGTGCTATATTTATTTATTTATTTTTATCTGAAAAAAAAAATATCTTTTGCACTTTTATGCACCCAAGAGCCAATTCTCTTTCTTGTTGCTTTATATGTTTTAAAACAATGTTATGCAATTCTTGTGATAACTTACATTATTGATGTTATTGGCCACAGGGCCTTGCATTTCTGGCTTTCGTATATTAAATTTTGATTTTTAAACTAAAAGAAGTACTGTCATACTGTATACCTTAGAGACACTCAGTTTTAACATTTAAAGAGGCACTGAAGCGAAAACAAAAATGATATAATGATTTGTATGTGTGGTACAACTAAGAAATAAAACATTAGGAGCAGAGACGTAAGTCTAATATTGTTTCCAGTACAGGAAGAGTTAAGAAACTCCAGTTGGTATCTATCCAAAAGAGCCATTGAGCTCCACGACTTTAAAAGTCGCGAAGAGCTCTGTCTTCTGAAGCTTGTTATCTCAACTGTCAGTCGTATCTTCTTTTTCTCAGCAGAGGACAGTTCAAAAGTTCACTGGGCTGCTCTGTAAAATCATTTAGAATGCTGAGTAGTGTGTAAACTGCAAATATTAAAAAATGATGCAATGTCATAAAAACACTATATAACTGAAAATAAAAATATGAGAATATTTTCTTTGCTACTAACGTTCCAGTAATGATCCGTACTACACAACCAAATCATTATATCATTTTTTTTCACTTCAGTGTCTCTTTAAAAACAAAATAACACTATGCATTTGCAAGAAGGTCCTATACAGTATAATGCTAGGAGTATAGATACATTTGCTTATTTCATCCGTTCATGTACACTTCAGATTTGCATTAAAAATGGGACCTAACCTTACTGGGCTTCTTATTTTGTGCCTGCTTGTATGAAACCTGCCTGCGTGCCTAAAAGAATACATAATCTGACACCATACCTTATTCGCCATGGAAACTGACACTGTATTATCATATCGTGGTGCAACTGCAGAAGTCTACATCTGTCTACCTATCATATTTCATAATATACCACAAACACAAAACATACACACGTATTTATAGCAGAGTTAACTGTGGTGTTTCTACTTAATCTTGTTCTGATTTCTCGTGTGTTTATAGCATTTATGCATAATGACAACTGCATTTTCCTTGTAAGTCTTTCCAGAGAAGATGAATACCCGCTTCTCTAAGTCATTTCATGGCTGTAGTTTTATATTTTAACATCTGGACACTGTCTGTTGTATTTCAGCTTGAAGTCACATTTTCTTCTAAATATTGCTGTAATGCCCATTATCTCATATAAAGCCATATGGAAATCATCAGGATGGTGTTGCTGTGTTTGCAAAATATTGGGTGAAATGCATACTCTTTGTCAGTTTCCACTGTAATAGAATCTTAATGTGTCTATGCCTAAAAATCACTTATTTTGTTGATAAACTTTGTTGATAAACTTTTTTGAACAGTTACTTATTTGTTACTCATCCAAACTGCAGGAGCATCACCTTGGATCAGACAGTCTACTGCTGATTTGTTCAGTCAGCCTAAACAGTAAACCTCTTGATACTTTACAAGTTTATAATATGGCCCAGCTGCTTCTAGGTAGAAACTTACCTTCTTCAGAAGTGTGGACTTCTTATCAATTCCTGGTGATTTAAAGGGACTCCGAGCTCACAAAAAAAAGGAAAGTTGTACTCACCAGGGGCTTTCTCCAGCCCAGTGCTGGTCGGGAGGTCCCACGCCGGCGTCCTGGTTCCTCTCCTTCTCCCCGCTCCAGTATGGCTGACAGGCCGCAGCCCGGGCGACACTCGGTAGAGTGTCGGGCTGCAGCTTCCGCGTATGACGCGGATTACGTCACACGCCGGCCGCCTCGCGTCATCATGGCGGCCGGCGTGAAAGTACTGCGCATGCGCGCTTTAATCGCGCATGCGCAGTACTTTCACGCCGGCCGCCGTGATGACGCGAGGCGGCCGGCGTGTGACGTAATCCGCGTCATACGCGGAAGCTGCATCCCGACACTCTACCGAGTGTCGCCCGGGCTGCGGCCTGTCAGCCATACCGGAGCGGGGAGAAGGAGAGGAGCCAGGACGCCGGCGTGGAACCTCCCGACCAGCACTGGGCTGGAGAAAGCCCCTGGTGAGTACAACTTTCCTTTTTTTTGTGAGCTCGGAGTCCCTTTAAATTGAACCTGAGGTGGAAAAAAACTGATGAGATTATCAATTTTATTTATTCTCCTACTCCTAAAAATGACTTTTTTTAAAAGTATCCCATTTTTCAACAAAAATATTTAACTACTTACATACCAGCAGTCTCTGCCCCCTTAAGGACCAGGGACTGCTGGTACCAAAGAACGTCGCCTCCTGACGAATCGCTGCACATACTCGCCACTCCTACCGGTCATGCTACTCCTCCATCCCCACAAGCACATCTCTCTGCCCTTGCTATGATGGCAAAGCTGTGTGAACAGGTCAGGAGCCACTTTCATTGGCTCCTGATGCTGTCCATCAATGTATGCCAATGGGACTTGCTTACAGTGATAACAGGGTCAGGAGCCAATGAAATCGGCTCCTGACTGGCCCACGCAGCTCTGCCGTCATATAGGCGGCAGGGCAAGTGATCTGCGGCGGGTAGAGAGCGATAAGATCGGTGGTAGCCTGTGATGGGATGATTAAAATCTATGCCCTGGCAGTGGTAAAGGGATCAAAACGGGGCATAGATGTCAGGTCCAGAAGTGGTTAAACATTTACAAAGGTAGGTTGAATGTTTTACGGTGTTTAATCAGTGGCAGCCTATTAAGTGTCCCAGAGTTAGAAAAAGGTCAATAGCTGAATACTGGAATTTGCATGCAGAGAGAGCATAGCTTTAGTTATACACACAACGTGTGTATAGCTTGTGTTACGCTATTTTTGTAATGCACGTTACACATGCAACACCCACATTGTGTGTATAACCTGAGTTACACAAACTGCATAATGTACATGATGGAGTTTGCATAATGCTTGGTAAGATTTACATACTGTCTGCATGCATTCATTTTACAGATCATTAGAGATCAACCTCTATGGGGTTGACCCACAAAAGCACGGTAGAATACCTGTGTACCATTACTACCGGCAGCGTGCACTGCAAGTTATGCCATCAACACAACTCACGGTACTCAAGTAGCTCAAGTGGAGCTGCTACGGAAACACACAATAATAACAAGTGTCACTGTGATGAACAGGGCCGGACTGAGGCAGAGGCGAGAGAGGCTCCAGCCTCAAGGCGCAGTGTAGGAGGGGGCGCACAACTCACTCAGCTATTACTCTCCTATTGTGTTTAAAGCAGAGAGAAATAAGAAAAGGGGATACATGGCAGTGACTGCAAGCCAGATAACTAGAGATTAAGGTGTAGGGGGCCCTGGGGCACCTCTTAGTCTAATAGCAATCAGTGTGTGATGGCTGAGGTGGAAGGGATTGAGGGGTGCACTTTGGTGTCTCAGCCTTGGGTGCTGGAGGACCTTGTCTGGTTAGTAACACTTGTTACCGTAGCAACTCTCACGCTACTCGAGTACTGTGGGTATTGCTTATACTGTAAATTGCAGAAATAATAGTGACAGCGCTCAATATGAGTCCTTGGGTTGACAACTTCAAGCCTTAATGGGGTTACCCCCTTCCATAAAATGACTCACCAGATGGTGTGGCTAATCCCGACCCGTCAGTGCCTCTGGGGTATATGGCCACCCCACAGACTTCTCTGGCAATATATTGTGGCACCTTTGTAATCATAAGAAGAAGGCCTCCATTGCGTAAAAATATTTTTAAAAAATTATTTAAACGTTTAGGTGCATACATCTTTAAAAAGTATTGTCTTCAATAAAATATACAAAAGGCCCGTTAGGCAAACAAAGATCGCAAGTAGGTGGTGTTGTGCGTGGGAAATGGTTGGAAGTAATGTGGAAAACCACCGCTCCCAGTATAGCATAATCCCCGCCTCCACACTGAAAATCCCGGCATGTAATGCTAGCCGCGTCCAGCTGGCACCACGTGATCAAGAATGCCGCTCCGTCTTCGGAGGCTGCGTCAGAAGAGAATATACAGTAGAAATCAGCCCCTTAGCATATGGGTGTTAAAGAAATGTCCCCGAGCAAAGTATCATCTAAGGAAAATTCTCTGTGTTTATCCAATGTCTAATCTGAAAACAGAGGAAGAATTCAGATTGTGGGGCTTGATGGTTTTTTTTTAAGTCTGACCAAGCATAGAGTCCTCTAGGATTGATACAATGTTTTAATTTTGTGAGTCCCTTGTTTGTCCACCATTTGAATGCTTCTGGGTTCACTGCCTCTGACATAAGAAACCAGGGTTTGAATCCTGACTGAAGCCAATACCACCAATTCAGTAAGGCTGCCCAGTGAGTGTGCCCTTAGTGGCTTCAGCTATCAAGTGCTTTGAGTCCAACAGGAGAAGAGCGCTATACAAATGTTAGCATTAGATTAAGATATGAATATGCCGTTTGTAGTTTACTGCCTGAAACACCCCAAAATATGGGCTGTTTTGTAAAGGAAATACTTTTGATCACTGTTATAAAAGAAGTAGATAAGACCTATTTGAAGCTGATGTAAGTTGGCAATTTCTAGGCTAGTGGTTTTCTCTAAAAGACCATCTGCTTAAACACATGATGTTATGGAAGAACTCAGTGTTATAGTCAGTATATAATTGCTGTGGCTGAAACAGTAAATCAACTAATTACGAGGTTAAGTAAAAAAGTAACACCTGCCTTACCCTCCATCACCTGGTTTTATCGATTAAAGTGAACTATAAAACTTAAAGCTTTAGACCATTTTACGCATCAGTATAATTTCTAGCCTTACTTGATCACAATTATTCAGGCATTTCTGCCTCACAATAGATTATGTCGTTGACATAAATGTGTAGTGATACAATCTATGTCCTGGAATCGATAATTAGATGGCTGCTAAGGTGGATGAAACATCTTCAGGAGTAAGGCTCTGCTAATTCATATGCTACTCATTCACACTTGACATTTGTGTGGGAGGTCATTTACCAAAGGTATAATTTAACTTGATGTGGCACCATTTTTATTTTAATGCTTTATTCAAGTGCTTGCATATTTAGCAGTGGCTGTAAGAAAGGAAATTCTTAAAGCAGCACCTGGCATTTCTGCACTTTGCATACCATATTTTATAGAATTTGTCACTCATTGGACTTGACTTTCCATTTCAAAGCCTGATTTACAACTTCGAAAGATTGTCCTCAGCTTCTGACTTTTAGAAAAGGGAAACATGCTGGAAAATATAGAAATAATGGTGAACATGTCTTTGAGTAATAGGAATGTTAAAACTGGCACCCATTTAGATTCTTCATTTCACTTCACTGTCATTTTCAAGGGCAGAAATTGACCTCATTGACTGATTAGCTAACCTTATTGTTTATCAATGGATTTTTTTTTTGAGTCTTACAACTAAAGGTGCCCATTACCGTTACAATTTTTAATGAATGATCCGGTTATTCAGATTATATCATATCAAAACAGAGAACCTGGTGGGCTCAGTTGAATCTCAATGCTTTATTGATCATTTCCTTAAAAGTGAAACTTATGTTAAAATGAACTGATGAGATAAATAATTGTATCTATCCTTCTAAAAATGACTTGCAGATATCCCACAGTTTTATGTTATGTTTAAAAACTTCAAAAAAGTAGATTTATTGTTTTGTCTCAGCTCAGTGAAACAGTCTGTGTACTGGTTAAGGGCTCTGCCTCTGACAAAGGAGACCAGAGTTCAAGACTCAGCTCTTCCTGTTCAGTAAGCAAGCACCTAATTAGTAAGATGACCTTGGGCAAGACTCCCTAAAGGTACCCAAATGCTAAGTCGATTTCCCACCGATATACAGCAGATTTGATCACTGTGAAATCGTTAACCGATTAATCGATTTCCATTCAAAATTGATCGATTCAGTCGATTTGTCCAGGCGGAAAATTTTGCTCGATCGCCGGTGGGTTGGGAACGCGTCATTATTGGCATTCGATTTGGCGACGACCGACGCAACAATAATCTCATCTGACCTGCTGGTGCAAGTCCCCGGGTCTGTGCTGTCCCTTTCTTGCTGGCTCCTGACCTGTGCACAGAGCTTTGCTGTCATAATCACAGCAGAGCAAGTAGACTGCAGTGAAGTCACAGCAGCAGTAACAAGGAATGCAACAGGACTACATGACCTGAATAGCTGAAATCTACATCCTGGCAGGAATAAGTGGCCATAAACAGGGCGTAGATTCCAACTTCCTACATCTGCAAGAAGTTAACCACTTAAGGACCGCAGTCTTTTCACCCCTTAAGGACCAGAGCCTTTTTTCCATTCAGACCACTGCAGCTTTCACGGTTTATTGCTCAGTCATACAAGCTACCATCTAAATGAATTTTACCTCCTTTTCTTGTCACTAATACAGCTTTCTTTTGGTGCTATTTGATTGCTGCTGCGATTTTTACTTTTTATTATATTCATCAAAAAAGACATGAATTTTGGCAAAAAAATGATTTTTTTAACTTTCTGTGCTGACATCTTTCAAATAAAGTAAAATTTCTGTATACATGCAGCGCGAAAAATGTGGATAAACATGTTTTTGATTAAAAAAAAACCCATTCAGTGTATATTTATTGGTTTGGGTAAAAGTTATAGCGTTTACAAACTATGGTGCAAAAATTGAATTTTCCCATTTTGAAGCATCTCTCTCATTTCTGAGCACCTGTCAGGTTTCATGAGGTGCTAGAATTCCAGGATAGTATAAATACCCCCCAAATGACCCCATTTTGGAAAGAAGACACCCCAAAGTATTCACTAAGAGGCATGGTGAGTTCATAGAAGATTTTATCTTTTGTCACAAGTTAGCGGAAAATGACACTTTGTGACAAAAAATAAAAATAAAAAAAAGTTTCCATTTCTGCTAACTGGTGACAAAAAAAAAAATGAAATCTGCCACGGACTCACCATGCCCCTCTCTGAATACCTTGAAGTGTCTAGTTTCCAAAATGGGGTCATTTGTGGGGTGTGTTTACTGTCCTGGCATTTTGGGGGGTGCTAAATTGTAAGCACCCCTGTAAAGCCTAAAGGTGCTCATAGGACTTTGGGCCCCTTAGCGCACCTAGGCTGCAAAAGAAATGTCACACATGTGGTATCGCCTTACTCAGGAGAAATAGTATAATGTGTTTTGGGGTGTATTTTTACACATACCCATGATGGGCGGGAGAAATATCTCTGTAAATGAGATTTCTTTTGATTTTTTTACACACAATTGTCCATTTACAGAGATATTTCTCCCACCCAGCATGGGTATGTGTAAAAATACACCCCAAAACACATTATACTACTTCTCCTGAGTACGGTGATACCACATGTGTGACACTTTTTTGCACCCTAACTGCGCTAAGGGGCCCAAAGTCCTATGAGTACCTTTAGGATTTCACAGGTCATTTAGAGGCATTTATTTTCTAGACTACTCCTCACGGTTTAGGGCCCCTAAAATGCCAGGACAGTATAGGAACCCTACAAGTGACCACATTTTAGAAAGAAGACACCCCAAGGTATTCCGTTAGTAGTATGGGGAATTCATAGAAGATTTCATTTTTTTTTCACAAGTTAGCGGAAATTGATTTTTATTGTTTTTTCACAAAGTGTCATTTTCCACTAACTTGTGACAAAAAATAAAATCTTCTATGAATTCCCCATACACCTAATTGAATACCTTGGGGTCTTCTTTCTAAAATGGGGTCACTTGTGGGGTTCCTATAATGCCCTGGCATTTTAGGGGCCCTAAACCGTGAGGAGTAGTCTAGAAACCAAATGCCTCAAAATGACCTGTGAAATTCTAAAGGTACTCATAGGACGTTGGGCCTCTTAGCGCACCTAGGTTGCAAGAAAGTGTCACACATGTGGTATCGCCGTACTCAGGAGAAGTAGTATAATGTGTTTTGGGGTGTATTTTTACACATACCCATGCTGGGTGGGAGAAATATCTCTGTAAATTAAAATGTTTTGATTTTTTTACACACAATTGTCCCTTTACAGAGATATTTCTCCCACCCAGCATGGGTATGTGTAAAAATACACCCCAAAACACATTATACTACTTCTCCTGAGTACGGCGATATCACATGTGTGACACTTTTTTGCAGCCTAGGTGCGCTAAGGGGCCCAACGTCCTATTCACAGGTCATTTTGAGGCATTTGGTTTCTAGACTACTCCTCACGGTTTAGGGCCCCTAAAATGCCAGGGCAGTATAGAAACCCCACAAGTGACCTCATTTTAGAAAGAAGACACCCCAAGGTATTCCGTTAGGTGTATGGTGAGTTCATAGAAGACTTTATTTTTTGTCACAAGTTAGTGGAAAATGACACTTTGTGAAAAAAAAACAATACAAATCAATTTCCGCTAACTTTTGACAAAAAATAAAATCTTCTATGAACTCGTCATACACCTAACGGAATACCTTGGGGTGTCTTCTTTCTAAAATGGGGTCACTTGTGGGGTTCCTATACTGCCCTGGCATTTTAGGGGCCCAAAACCACGAGGAGTAGTCTGGAAACCTAATGCCTCAAAATGACTGTTCAGGGGTATAAGCATCTGCAAATTTTGATGACAGGTGGTCTATGAGGGGCCGAATTTTGTGGAACCGGTCATAAGCAGGGTGGCTTCTTAGATGACAGGTTGTATTGGCACTGAAGTGCAGGAATGTTCTCAAATCGTGACCTGGACATGGCAATTAAGTCGTACCAGCAGTAATCAGAAAAAAAATTTCTGTCACTGCGGTGGGGCGGGTGAGGGTTTGGCCGGGTGATCAGAAGCCCGCAGGGGGCATATTAGGGCCTGATCTGATGGGTAGCAGTGACAGGGGGTGACGGGGTGGTTGATAGGTGATCAGTAGGTGATTACAGAGGAGAATATATGCAAGCAATGCACTGGCGAGTTGATCAGAGGGGGTCTGGGGGGCTAATTGAGGGTGTGGGCGGGTGATTGGGTGCCCGCAAGGGGCAGATTAGTGTCTGATCTGATGGGTAGCAGTGACAGTTGGTGACGGGGTGATTGATGGGTGATCAGTGGATGATTAGAGGGGAGAACAGATGTAAACAATGCACTTTCGGAGGTGATCTGAGGGTGGGTCTGCACGCAA
The DNA here is from genome assembly GCF_040937935.1 of Hyperolius riggenbachi. Classification (NCBI taxonomy): domain Eukaryota; kingdom Metazoa; phylum Chordata; class Amphibia; order Anura; family Hyperoliidae; genus Hyperolius; species Hyperolius riggenbachi. Next base: position 143,438,392 of record NC_090646.1, on the reverse strand, counting down.
TCTGAGGGTGTGGGTGGGTGATCAGGTGCCCACAAAAGGCAGGTTAGGGTCTGATCTGATGGGTGGCAGTGACAGGTGGTGACAGGGGGTGATTGATGGGTGATTGACAGGTGATCAGTGGGTGATTATAGGGAAGAATAGATGTATACAGTACACAGGGGGAGGGTCTAGGGAGGATCTGAGGGTGTGGGGGGGGGGGTTCAGGAGCCTCCAGGGGGCAGTTTAGGACCTAATCTAAAAAATAGCGTTGGGATAGTGACAGGGAGTGATTAATGGGTGATTAGGGGGGTGATTGGGTGCAAACAGGTGTCTGAGGGGTGGGCAGGGGGGGTCTGATGGGTGCAGTGGGCGATCAGGGGCAGGATCAGTGTGCTTGGGTACTTACTAGGAGGGCTGCAACCTGCCCTGGTGGTCCCTCAATCACTGGGACCACCAGGGCAGGAGGCAGCCTGTATAATACGCTTTGTATACATTACAAAGCGTATTATCCGCTTTACATGCGGCAGATCGGGGGTTAACAACCCGCCGCCGCTGCTAATTGGCTGGAGGGTTGACGTCGCGGGCGGGCACATCCAGCGTGCAATCCCCGGCCAGCTAGTCCGCAACGAGCCGCCGCCGATCGGCGTATTGCGGTCGTTGCGGGCTCCACTTTGCCGCCACCCCTAGGTAGGGGCGGTCAGCAAGTGGTTAAAATCACAATCCAGTAAAATATATATAGATCGATAGATATATATATATATATATATATAGATATAGATATAGATCGATCGATATAGATATAGATCGATCGATATAGATATAGATCGATCGATATAGATATAGATCGATCGATATAGATATAGATCGATCGATATAGATATAGATCGATCGATATAGATATAGATCGATCGATATAGATATAGATCGATCGATATAGATATAGATCGATCGATATAGATATAGATCGATCGATATAGATATAGATCGATCGATATAGATATAGATCGATCGATATAGATATAGATCGATCGATATAGATATAGATCGATCGATATAGATATAGATCGATCGATATAGATATAGATCGATCGATATAGATATAGATCGATCGATATAGATATAGATCGAGATATAGATCGAGATATAGATCGAGATATAGATCGAGATATAGAGAGATCGAGATATAGAGAGATCGAGATATAGAGAGATCGAGATATAGAGAGATCGAGATAGAGAGAGATCGAGATATAGAGAGATCGAGATAGAGATAGAGATATATATATATATATATAGATCTATAAATATATATAGATCTATAAATATATATATATATATAGATCTATATATATATATATATATATATATATATATATATATATATATAGATCTATATATATATATATATATATATATATATAGATCTATATATATATATATATATATATATATATATATATATATAGGTGGTTGGGGGGAGATCTGGATATAAAAAGATTTTTATTTACACTAAAATCGCACAGCCTGTCACGGCTGCAGGCTGTGCGTCTCTCCCTGTCACACAAGATCCACAGTGACAGGGAGAGGGAGGCGGAGAGGGAGGCGGAACGGCAACTATGTTGCCTTTCGGAGGGTGATCGCTGTGATTGGCTCACAGCGATCACACGGCAGGGAGCCAATCAGTGACGGCTCCTGCCGATACCCGGAAGCCTTAGCTGTCATAAGACGTGCGCGCGATCGTGGCGGGGAGCGGCGGCGCCGGTGATAGAGATCTACGCCCTGCCAGCCAGGAGCCCATCAAAACAGGGCGTAGATCTCTATCACTGCGGTCCGCAAATGGTTAAAGAAGTGGTCGCTTTTCATGGCCTTTTTTATTTCATACATAAAATCGCAACTGGTTTTGATGTTGGGATTTGGTAATAATTAGGATCATTTAGAGAGAACCTGTACTAATATTTAAAATAAACACATGAGGTAACTTCAAATGAATATTACATAGTTACCTTGCCATCAGTTCATCTCAGAAGCCGACCATTTTCTTCTGAGAATAATCCCTTCCAGTTCTGACAATATTTTGTCAGATCTGAAATATATCAGTTGCTGTCAGTAAAATGTCAGTTGCTGTCAATAAAATATCAGTTGCTGTCAGTTATAGCTGAGAGGAAAACTGATGTAATAGGTAATGTCCATGTTTCCCTATAGCTCAAGTGGGCGATGTTACAGTTTAACTGTGTGCTGACCAGAAAGTTGTTGTGGGTAATGGCCATTTTCAAAATAGAGGACGGAAAATTCCCTTGATCACAGTGAAAAAACAGGACGCGGGAGAGGAGAAAGACACTGAGGAGTAGACTACATGGAAGGTAAGTATGACTTGTGTATGCTTATGTTGACTTTTCATTTTCAGTTCAGGTTTTCTTTAAAGCTGAGGATTAATTAAAAACGATTTTTCGATCTGAATGATCTGGTCAAAAAAACTATTTTTCAGCAAAAATCATATCTCTATTGGGCACCTTAACACTCTTGATTTGGTAAAAGTTGTTTCATTGGCAGTTTTTATAGACATTTGCGTTGCTAGTTCTACACATGGCTTTGATGGTATAAAGAAATCACTTGAGGTTCACCTGAAATCTGGATTAGATTTAAGCAGAAGTTAAATACTTCCTAGTTTAATAGATTACTCAGCAGTGCGCTTTGTCTTGACTCATAACAGGGATAAGGGCTTTATATTGCATCCATATGCCGACTTAAAGCTCTATGTGTCCCTCAACCTCCATGCATCATAGTTGCTTTATTATGCCTGTGTTAAAGTATACCTGAGGTGCCAAAAAAGAAATGCACATGAGAAGAAGACCCCGACTGGCATGACTGAGCCAGTTACCGGGGCTGATTGCAGCTGAATGGAGGCATGCGGGAGAGTGGTGAGTTTAAGTGCCTAAATGGAAATTTGTGATTGTGTTGGCTGACATTTTGCAAACAAATGTCCCTTAAAGTCAATAGCTACTCACCTAGGAACCCTTTCAAGTGCCCAGCTGAGAAAAAAATTGTAGTCTATCTATAATCAGTGATTCTCCCATTTGAAATCTTTAAAACAGAGAACTGCAAGGATTCCTGATATCAAAATATGTGTTTTGTTGCCTGTTGTCCAAAGCTGTCCCCAGATTGGCCCAAAAGTGCTGTTGTTTTAACAGAAGTGGTGGTTTTTGGCAAAAGCAGAAGTCAGTGAAGGTCCTTTTTTGAGGAATGGCCATGGCCAAGTGTAATGAGCTGTGGATTGCCACTTTATGGTAATTACTGTAGTCAATCAAATGACTGAGGCCCACATAAACAACAAAAATAGCTCCCTTTTATTATTATGTGATCTCAAAGATGCAATCTGATTTTTAAATAGTTGGACAAAGAAGTGGAGCCAGAGAAGCAGATCATCACTTCTTTATAAATGGGCCCCAACTACTGTAAAATTTTGTAATGAAAGTGAATTTCAAACAATGAAAATTGTATGTTTAACGCACTGATTATTAATTTTAACTCTTACATTGTTATTGCCATGATGATTAAATATTAGTGGTGATAATATTACCACTGATACAAGTACCTGAACCAAAATCTAACTTGCCAAAAAAATATTTCCTATCAGAAGTTACTGATCCATGATCGGTGATTTGTGGAAAATGATGACAGTTCTTTCTTCTGGCAGTTTGATGTATGAGACCAGTAAGCTTTACTAATGAATAATTTGCAACTTTTGTTCTGTAACAAAATATGTTAATTGCTTTAGTTGCTAATGAAGGGAAAGTCCTGCACCAAGTCTGTTATTCTATTATGCAGAAAGCACACAATAACTTTCTGAAGTATTGGATTAAACATAGTGGAAAGTGTTAATTGAAGCCTTTTGAAGTGTATGCACACATTAGTAACTTGTCTGAAGTCCTTTATTGCTGTGTATTGGATTTGTACATTTCAAGATGTGTCATTTTGAGCTCAGTGTGATGATATCCTCATTAGTGGGAGAAGGGCATGGAGACCAGGGCCAATTCAAAAGTGTGGATTATCGATAGAAGAGTTTAGTAAAGTCAAAAAGTGTTCACATTAAACGTCCAATAAGATGAGCATGGATTAATATAAAAAGGCACATTCATCATAATTGTTATAGCCACAAATGTATTTCCCGATCTTCTTAGTGGACAGAAATGAGAGCTCGTAGCAGATGCAGGAAATCTCCCATGTAATGTGTGTTCGTGTGTATGTGTATATATATATATATATATATATATATATATATATATATATATATATCACATATATGTCAGGTGACACACTGGCTTGCGTGCTCAGGGGAAGCCAGAAAGCTGCTTGGAGCCTGCAAGGCTGCTAAATATTTCTTAAGGCTCAGTAAGTATTTCAGGGGAAAGGTTTGCACTACTTCGGTGAGGTTTGCACTATTTCGGCCTGTTGCTCATGGAATCGGCAAGCTCATGTATCCGGCATCAAGTTATCCCTGTGGGGGACGAAAACTGGAGAGAATTCTCCGCACAGAGAAGACCGGAGCTGTGCGGAGGGTGCTACAATCGCTGGAAAGAGGCGCGTTAAGTAAAAGTGTGGTGGATCGGGGATGGGGGACATGGTGCTAGTAAAAAAGGGCGCACAGGGATAGTGGACAAAAAGGGCGCCGCCATAGACTGCAATGCAAAATATCGGCTATTCGGCGCCCGACAGGAAATAAGGGCGCCCGAGAAATAGCAGTTACAGGGATCATGTTAACAAAAGTTTTCGTTTACAGAATAAGGCTTATAACAAATATCATTTACAAGTTCGTTTTGACTTTGTGTTATACTTATTTTATGTTTTTAAATTTCGCTTATAGCAGTTTTTACTTATTTTTTCGTTTTAAAATTTCGCTTACAAAAGTATAACAACTAAATTTTCGCTTATACTTCTTTGATCAATTAAAGCATTCTTTTTCATATGTATAATGCATAAATACCGTTTTCAACCTTATTGTATTAGAAATACATCGCTTTTGGTATTAACTTTGTTTTTACCTTTATAATGCGTTGTTTATAGTTACTAAAATATCGCTTTTATTATTACTGTTATTTTAAGATTTCAAATGCGTACGTGATTGTAAGGCTATCTATTGTATTGTATATATTTATATATACATTAATATATTTATATATATTAATGTATACGTGATTTTAAGGCTCTTTTAAGGCTATTTATTCTATTACAAATATATAAATTATTTTATTCATGTTATTTGTAGTGAAGTATTTTAAGGATTAAATATATTATTGTTTATATGTGTTTAGGGTGTTTGTGTGGTGGGGATGGTTAAGTTTAGGCATTACCAGGGGGGGTCTAGGGGTTAGGGATAGGTATAGGGAGGGTTAGGTATAGTTACAGTATAATATACGCAACCAGGGGGTGGTTAGGGTTAGGCACCACCAGGGAGGTCTAGGGGTTAGGGTTAGGTACAGGGAGGGTTAGGTATAGTTACAGTGCAATATACACCACCAGGGGGATGGTTAGGGTTAGGCATCACCAGGGGAGATTTAGGTTTAGGCACCACCAGGGGGTGGTTAGGTTTAGGCACCACCAGGGGGGTGGTTAGGTTTAGGCACCACCAGGGGGTTGGTTAGGTTTAGGCACCACCAGGGGGTTGGTTAGGTTTAGGCACCACCTGGGGGTGTTTAGGTTTGGTTTAGGCATCACCAGGGGGGTGGTTAGGTTTAGGCACCACCAGGGGGGTGGTTAGGTTTAGGCACCACCAGGGGGGTGGTTAGGGTTAGGCACCACTAGGGGGTGGTTAGGGTTAGGCACCACCAGGGGGGTCTAGGGGTTAGGGATAGGTACAGGGAGGGCTCTGTGTGAGAGTAAGGTTAGGTATAGTTACAGCACAATATATGTAATATATACAATTTATTAAATTATGTATATTTAAACAAAGAGGGGGTCTAGGGGTTAGGGATAGGGATAGGGAGAGATCTGTGTGAGCCTACAGTTAGGTATAATTGCAGTAAAAGATCTGTAAAATATACCATTGCATTGCTATGCTTAATACAAGTGTAAATATTGTTTTTGTTATAGACGCTATTTGACGTTTCATTTCATAATTCGTTTGTTGTTATAGACGGTATTTTGCCATTTCATTTCCGTTTATCTAACCTATTTAGCACTACATTTTCGTTTACAACCTCTTAAATGAAAAATATGGTTTTGCATTAAAACTTAAAATTTCGGCTATACCCCGCGTACTTTTTTCCAGGCACCCTTTTTTGATACACGCTGGGGGACACATATACTAAGGTGCCTGTACCTTGGTAACCTATGCTGGTGAACAGTATAGGTCAGGAAACCTCCTGGGCATCATGCCAGTAATGGTGACGGGCATACCGCTTTGATTTTCTTCTTGTCCATCACCATTACGGGCTAAACGCCAGGGAGGTTAAGTACACCTTGCTAGTATTGAACTTAAACCCCCCCTTATAGTCAGAAAAGCTTTCATTCTGCATGGCATATGTTCAACAAGGTGTTGAGGAAGCCTTCTTAAGGGATTTTGGTCTATATGGACATGATAGCATCATACAGTTGCTACAGATTTGCCTACTGCACATCTATGATGTGCATCTCCTATTCCTCCACATCCCAAAGGTGCTCAATTGGATTGAGATTTCTTTTTAAACCCCTGGAGATGGTTGAGCATGAAAATCCCAGTAGATTACCACTTTCTGAAAGACTTAGTCCAGCCCTTTTAACATCAACAACCATGCTATGTTCAAAGGGATTTCAACCCCCTTTCTTCCCCATTTTGATGCTCACCCCGTCTTGATGCCTAGTTTCATCTAGACGTGATTGGCTGTTTAGCTATTCTGTGCACAAGAAATTAAACAGGTGTACCTAATAAAAGGTGTGTGTGTGTGTGTGTGTGTGTGTGTGTGTGTGTGTGCGCACGCGCGTGTGTGTATTCGTGTGGGTTGTGCTAATTGTGCACCACCTGCTGGCTGTACTAGTAAATTTTCCATGTGCTCTCTGCTTTTGGCAGTTTTTCCGATACACCCCCAAGTGTCAAATTCCTATCTTTTCAATATTTGTACTTTCTACACATTCACACCTACCATGTACAGAAAGCTCACTGTTTTGCCTTCATACTTTAAAGCGGAACTGTAGATTCAAATTACACACATTGTTTCACTTACCTGGGGCTTCTGCAAGCCCCCAGCAGCTGTCCTGTCTCGTGCCGAGTCTCCACGAGTCTCCGTTCCCCCGCCGCCGCTCCGTTCTGTACCTCGACTTGTAAGTCGATGCCAGCTCAGCCCTGCCAAGCGTATCCTTTCTTTGCGTTCCCCTCTGCAATAGCGGGGAACACGAAGAAAGGATACGTGTGTCCTGAGCCGTGCAGGCGCAGTGGCCCGGCGGCAAAACCAAAAGTAGCTGGCGACGGGAGAATGGAGGCTCATCGAGGAGCGGCGTGGGACAGGACGGCTGCTGGGGGCTTGGGTAATTTGAATCTACAGTTCCGCTTTAAGGATGCAATTTCCTGGCATAAAATATTTTTCAGCATGTATAAATGAAGCAAATTAAAATTTCTATTACCACAGGAATAATGTCCATGTGTGTTTACTCTATCATTACAGTTGAACGGTATAATTTTTGTTGGTTTTGATCAAAAAGATGATTAATTAACCCCGTTTTCATATACTTTGCTTCCAAAATCCATGCAAGAAAATAGTATGTTTTGGTGTAATCATGTTTTATTGCTGATTTGTAATCACAGTTTGATTTTTCCTTATGCCTTAAAGACCTTTAATTATATATTATTGGGAATTCATTAAAAACAACTGAAGACGATCAGTGTTGAGGGATTGTTCTCGGCAAACTTGTTTGTAATTTGGATCTGGCTGTCTTGATTCAAAGTTAAAAAATGTCCACCTCTTTGCAGTTTACACTTCCTTTGTGCACTCATGCATGTCTCCCTATATATCACTGGCTGCCCACCCGCACATTTGTGAAATAAATGTGCAGTGGCCAGGCAATGCAAGGACTTGCTTACATGCAGTGTGTCAAAAGTGGGACTTTGTAGAACTGTTTTTGTTTTAGCCCCATAAAGTCCCTGTCTCCTATAAAGACTGATATTTCTCTGGGAATTTGGAGTCCACTGGCATGGGATTTTTCTTTCTGCACAATACCAACTCACATGGTAATAACACTGGGAAACACTATTTAAAATTTAAAGTAATATTAAAGTAATACATCATCACTACATGGATATCCAGAATTACAAAACTGCTTTTATTGACCATCAAATTACAAACACTTTAAAACCATTAATAATACCCCTCTGATCTGGAGTAATCCCACACCCACATGCACACTGTTTCTACCATTCAAACTATATGCACACACCGGTACTGGCTTTTCTCCCTAATGGGTATTGCTGGGCTCATAACAAGAGTAAGTTTGACAGTAGTGAAATTGGGTAATGCCAGTCAATGTATAACTATGTCATGCTTTGAGATTACATATATGTTCTGATCTCACCAGTCTGCCAGGTTTCCCCTACATTTGGGTCATCCCATGCAGTGGTGGTCGGATACCTCTTTTAAAAATCCTAATTGATTCGGATTCGGATACCCAGATATCCGGATCCAAATCGGATATCCAAATCCGAACTTTTTGGTATCCACGTAAACTCGGGTATCCGAACCCAATATCCGGCCGGATTTGGATATCCGGATAGAAAACCGGAAGTAACCTGAAAATGGCTTAAAATGCTTCCAAAAGTCTATTCAAATGGCAAAAACCCCTTTCTGAGGTCTCTCTCTTTCTCTCTGCCTTTGAAAGGGATTTTTGCCATTAAAGGTGATTTTGGCTTCTGCTCGGATATCTGAACTAACTAACCGCCCGGATTTCTGATTTCAGATGGGAAATCCGAGTTTGCTCGGATAGTCTATTCGGATTTTAAAAAATATCCGGGTTGCTATTCAAAGTTCGGATAGTGGAAAAAGTTTGGATTATCTGGGTAGTTCGGATATCCGAAATCTTGCTGTACACCACTGATCCCATGGTCCTGTTGATGAAGGATTCCACAGTATATAGCCAAATACGGAAGTCTGTTCCTGATCGTTGGGTGCCATTTTAAGGCAGTGCCGTTACCACTTCCTATCGCCTGTGTGTGTAGGCTTCCGAATATGTGTCAGCCTTGGCTCCTCCTCCAGTCACCGCTACTACTGGCTCACTGCTGTGATAGACCTGGTGCCAGGTTGTGCAATTTAGCCTCATGCTAGACGGGCTCAGTGGATAGCGCACTGGGAAACACACTGCAAATGGGGGGCTCCTCCTCCTATTTATAGCATTCTTGTCTAATTATATCCCCATTGTAGGGTGGGGGAAATGTACATGTTAAAAAGATGCCCGGTAAAAATGGCACAGCAGATCGCTGCTAGTAGAATATTGGTAAAATTACAGATATTCTACTTATTAATTCCGTTAATAATATATTGGTAATCTTTACAGATATTGAACCATGACCTAACCTAACCCTGCTCTCATACAGAACCCTGCCATTATTAATGCCTAAGATCCCCCTGGTGGTACCTAACCTCTTAATCCTAGCCCCCAATATTTTCCTTGCCATAGATGGCAATGTTAAAAGTGGTGTTGCAGTAGGCTCGGGGGAGGACTGATTATGGAACCTGTGGGTCCCCTTAAATAATTAGAGGACTCCCAGATGTCCAACCCCTCCCAGGAAAAAAATGATAATTTTTGCTCCCCTGTTTATAACAAAAGGGTAATAGTAAACAAATAAACATACTAATACATATTTTATTCAAAAAAATATCTAGTGCTCTACTATTTTCATTTGTATACATTTTTTTAAACTTCTAAATGCTTCTTATTCACATCCGTATCCTTTTTTATCTTCTAAATTATCCCAATGATCACAACGAGCGGAGTTGCATAATAATCCACTTATGCCTGAAGGGCACTCTCTTACTAAAATGATTATACCATATACACAGCCTTCATTAGCTATTATCAACATTTTAATCATATAGTCATATTTTTATCTAGTTACTTAGATACAGAAAAGAAAACTAACATTTTGCACATTCATTCATAATTAATTTTGTATTTTACCTGTAATGATCTGAACAACTTCCTATTTTCCTGTATTTGTATAACTGGATTACAGACATGGATACAGAAATCACTAACAAAGAGCTTCTTGTTGTTTGTATACAAAATGTCATCCTGGAAATAATAAAATAAAGTAACATTAAAGGCGTATAGTAACACTACCACAAGGCTGGCTCTTTCTGTGCAATAAGATCTTACAACACAGTTTACAATAGCTGAGGTCAGATACATGTCAAGCTGTTATTAGTGAGTGGTGAAGAGATCGTAAGATTAAATTGCCATAACAGGCTGACATTATCAGATGCAGTCAGAAAAGTTGGAACAGAATGAAGGTAAGGAGAGGGGGGGACAAGTGACAAGGAATTAAATAGAAAAGTAGGCAAAGGACAACAACAAAAAAATAGAACTATATATATTTGTGTGTGTGTGTGTGTGTGTGTGCGTGTGTGTGTATATATATATATATATATATATATATATACACAAATTTTATATATATATATATATATATTACAAATTTGTGAGATAGGAAGTAGGAGGGGTAGGGCCCGATTGAGCACAAAATACCATTGTTTGTTAAAAAATACAACATTTTTTTATTAATTAACCAGTGATGAATAAACTTAAAGTACATAATAAAATATACACACACACACACACACACACACACACACATATATATATATATACACACACATACAGTACAGACCAAAAGTTTGGACACACCATCTCATTCAAAGAGTTTTCTTTATTTTCATGACGATTGACGTCAGGAGGGGCAGAGCTGAAGCTGCAAGCTCTGCCCCTTCCAGGAAATGCCGGCCAGATTGCCCCCGGGGATTTGAGGGCTCTGCAGCCCTTGTTTTGCGGCGGGGAAACAGCGGCTTA